>NC_080379.1:88549034-88922978 GCF_014773155.1 Arachis stenosperma | reverse complement strand
TTCGTCAAAGTATTGTGCAACGTATATCTTGGAATAAGAATAAATGAGAATTGAATAGAAAGTAATAATTGTATGAAACTTTGAGGTACAGCAGAGCTCCACACCTTTAATCTATGGTGCAAAAACTCCACCGTTGAAAATACATAAGTGAAAGGTTCAGGCATGGCCGAATGGCCAGCCCCCTGAGTGATCAAGAGACCGAATAATGAAAGGCTAAACAGTCAAAAGATTAAACTGTCAAAAGTTGTCTAATACATAGTAAGTTATCCTATTTATACTAGACTAGCTATAGGGTTTACATGAGTAAGTAATTGATGCATAAATCCACTTCCGGGGCCCACTTGGTGTTGCTTGGGCTGAGCTTGATCTATCCGAGCTGAGGCTTCTCTTGGAGTTGAACGCCGAGTCAAACATGTTTTGGGCGTTCAACTCCGGATCATGACGTTTTTCTGGCGTTTAACTCCAGACAGCAGCATGTACTTGACGTTCAACACCAAGTTACGTCGTCAATTCCCGAATAAAGTAGGACTATTATATTGCTGGAAAGCTCTGGATGTCTACTTTCCAACGCTGTTAAGAGAGCGCCATTTGGAGTTCTGTAGCTCCAGAAAATCCATTTGAGTGTAGGGAGGTCAGATTCCAACAGCATCAGCATCCTTTTGTCAGCCTTTTTCTGAGTTTTGCTCAAGTCCCTCAATTTCAGCCAGAAATTACCTGAAATCACAGAAAAACACACAAACTCATAGTAAAGTCCAGAAATGTGAATTTTACATAAAAACTAATGAAAACATCCCTAAAAGTAGCTTGAACTTACTAAAACTACCTAAAAACAATGCCAAAAAGCGTAAATTATCCGCTCATCACAACACCAAACTTAAATTGTTGCTTGTCCCCAAGCAACTGAAAATCATTAGGATAAAAAGAGAAATATACTATAATTCCAAAATATAAATGAATATTAATTCTAATTAGATGAGCGGGACTTGTAGCTTTTTGCTTCTGAACAGTTTTGGCATCTCACTTTTTCCTTTGAAGTTTAGAATGATTGGCTTCTCTAGGAACTTAGAATTTTGGATAGTGTTATTGACTTTCCTAGTTAAGCATGTTGATTCTTGAACACAGCTACTTATGAGTCTTGGCCGTGGCCCTAAGCACTTTGTTTTTCCAGTATTACCACCGGATACATAAATGCCACAGACACATAACTGGGTGAACCTTTTCAGATTGTGACTCAGCTTTGCTAGAGTCCCCAGTTAGTGGTGTCCAGAGCTCTAAGCACACTCTTTGCTTTGGATCACGACTTTAACCACTCAGTCTCAAGCTTTTCACTTGGACCTGCATGACACAAGCTCATGGTTAGGGACAGCTTGGTTAGCCGCTTAGGCCTGGATTTTATTTCCTTGGGCCCTCCTATCCATTGATGCTCAAAGCCTTGGATCCTTTTTACCCTTGCCTTTTGGTTTTAAGGGTTATTGGCTTTTTCTGCTTGCTTTTTCTTTTTCTTTCTATTTTTTTTTCCGCAAGCTTCTTCTTTTTCACTGCTTTTTCTTGCTTCAAGAATCAATTTCATGATTTTCAGATCATCAATAACATTTCTCTTTGTTCATCATTCATCCAAGAGCCAACAGTTTAACATTCATAAACAACAATATCAAAAATATGCACTGTTCAATCATTCATTCAGAAAACAAAAAGTATTGTCACCACATCAATATAATTAAACTAAATTCAAGGATAAATTCGAAATTCATGTACTTCTTGTTCTTTTGAATTAAAACATTTTTCATTTAAGAGATGTGAAGGATTAATGGATTTTATTTATAGCTTTAAGACATAGTTACTACATACTAATGATCATGAAGTAGAGACACAAAACATAGATAAGTATACAACATAAAAACCGTAAAGCAGAAAGAAATAAGAACAAGGAATGAATCCACCTTAGTGGCGTCTTCTTCTTGAAGGACCAACAATGTCCTTAAGCTCTTCTATGTCCCTTCCTTGCCTTTGTTGCTCCTCCCTCATTACTCTTTGATCTTCTCTTATTTCTTGGAGAATGATGGAGTGCTCATGATGTTCCACCCTTAATTGTTCAACATTGTGGTTCAAATCTTCTAAGGAGGTGTTGAGTTGTTCCCAATAGTTGTTGGGAGGAAAGTGCATCCCTTGAGGCATCTCAGGGATTTCTTGATGATGAGCTTCCTCATGCATTTCTTGAGAACCGTGAAGGATCTCTCTTGCTTGCTCCATCCTCTTCTTGGTGATAGGCTTATCCTCTTCAATGAGGATGTCTCCTTCTATGATAACTCCAGCTGAGTAACATAGATGGCAAATAAGGTGAGGAAAAGCTAGCCTTGCCGTGTTGGAGGGCTTGTCAGCTATTTTGTAGATTTCATTGGAGATGACCTCATGAACTTCTATTTCCTCTCCAATCATGATGCTATAAATCATGATGGCCCGATCCACAGTAACTTCAGATCGGTTGCTAGTGGGAATGATGGAGCGTTGAATGAACTCCAACGGTCCAGTCTTCTTAGTTGGACTGGCTTGCCTTTGGAGTCTCTCTTCCATTGAGCTCCTTCCACACATATGTCCATTAGGACTTGGTCCAACCTTTGATTAAAGTTGACCCTTCTAGTGTAGGGGCGTTCATCTCCTTGCATCATGGGCAAGTGAAACGCCAACCTCACATTTTCCGGACTAAAATCTAAGTATTTCCCCCGAACCATTGTGAGATAATTCTTTGGATTCGGGTTCATACTTTGATCATGGTTCCTAGTGATCCATGCATTGGCATAGAACTCTTGAACCATTAAGATTCCGACTTGTTGAATGGGGTTGGTTAGGACTTCCCAACCTCTTCTTCAGATTTCATGTCGGATCTCCGAATACTCATTTTTTCTTGAGCTTGAAAGGGACCTCAGGGATCACCTTCTTCTTTGCCACAACATCATAGAAGTGGTCTTGATGGCTCTTGGAGATGAATCTTTCCATCTCCCATGACTCGGAGGTGGAAGCTTTTGTCTTTCCTTTTCCTTTTCTAGAGATACTCCGGCCTTAGGTGCCATTGATGGTAATGGAAAAACAAAAAGCTTATGCTTTTACCACACCAAACTTAAAATATTGCTCGCCCTCGAGCAATAGAAGAAAGAAGAAGAAGAAGAAGAAGAGAATATGGAGGAGTGGGAGAGAGGTAGGTTCGGCTAAGGAGAAGATGATGGGGTTATGTTGTGTGAAAATGAGTGGAATGGAAGGGTATATAGGGAGAGGGGGAGTGAATGTTCGGCCATTTAGGGTGGGATTGGGTGGGAAAATTTTTTTGAATTTTGAAGGTAGGTGGGGTTTATGGGGAAGAGTGGATGGATGTGAGTGGTGAAGGGGTGATTGGGAAGAATTGAGGTGATTGGTGAAGAGTGTTGGGAAGTGTGACATGGGGGAAGAGTAATCACAAAAATAGGATTAGGAGTAAGGTGGGAATATGTTAGGTGGGGATCCTGTGGGATCCACAAATCCTGAGGTGATCTTGTGGGGTCCACAGATCCTGAGGTGTCAAGGAATTCATCCCTGCACCAAATAGGCATGTAAATTGCCTTTGCACACCATTCTGGCGTTTAAACGCCGTGTGGTGCACATTCTGGGCGTTCAACGCCCATGTAAAGCATGTTCTGGCGTTGAACGCCAGTTTCATGCTTGTTACTGGCGTTCAGCGCCAGCTTTTCTTCTTTAGGCACATTCTTGGCATTCAGCGCCAGAATGTTGCTTGTTTCTGGCGTTCAGTGCCAGAATGATGCTCTGTTCTGGCGTTGAACGCCGGCCAGATGCATCTTACTGGCGTTGAACGCCAGCCTGTGCTTCCTCTAAGGTGTGATTTTTTTTCTTCTGCTGTTTTTGATTCTGTTTTTAATTTTATGATTTTTTTCGTGACTCCTCATGATCATGTACCTAATAAAACACAAAATAACATAAATAGAATAAAATAAAATTAGATAAATAAAATTGGGTTGCCTCCCAACAAGCGCTTCTTTAATGTCAATAGCTTGACAGTGGCTCTCATTGAGCCACAAGGTGATCAGGTCAATGTTGTATAGTCCCAACACCAAACTTAGAGTTTGGATATGGGGTCTTAACACCAAACTTAGAGTTTGGTTGTGGCCTCACAACACCAAACTTAGAGTTTGACTGTGTGGGCTCTTCTTGACTCTGAACTGAGAGAAGCTCTTCATGCTTACTCTCTTTTGTCACAGAGGGATGCCCATGTGCCTTAAACACAAGGTAGTCCCCATTCAATTGAAGGACTAATTCACCTCTGTTGACATCTATCACAGCTCCTGCTGTGGCTAGGAAAGGTCTTCCAAGGATGATGCAATCATCCTCTTCCTTCCTAGTGTCTAAGATTATGAAATCAGCAGGGATGTGAAGGCCTTCAACCTTTACTAACACATCCTCTACTATTCCATAAGCTTGTCTCAATGACTGTCTGCCAATTGTAATGAGAACAAGGCAGGTTGTACCTCATGATCCCCAGCTTCTCCATTACAGAGAGTGGCATAAGATTTATCCCTGACCCCAGATCACACAGAGCTTTTCCAAAGGTCATGGTGCCTATGGTACAAGGTATCAAGAACTTGCCAGGATCTTGTTTCTTTTGAGGTAAAATTTGCTGAATTCAGGTATCTAGTTCACTAATGAGCAAGGGAGGTTCACTTTCCCAAGTCTCATTGCCAAACAACTTGGCATTCAGCTTCATGATAGCTCCTAAATATTGAGCAACTTGCTCTCCAGTCACATCTTCATCCTCTTCAGAGGAAGAATAGTCTTCAGAGCTCATGAATGGCAGAAGGAGATTAATGGAATCTCTATGGTCTCTATATGAGCCTCAGATTCCTTTGGATCCTTAATAGGAAACTCCTTCTTGCTTGAGGGACGTCCAGGAGGTCTTCCTCATTAGGATTTTCGTCCTCCTCCTCCCTTGTGCATTCGGCCATTTTGATTATATCAATGGCCTTGCACTCTCCTTTTGGATTCTCTTCTGTATTGCTTGGGAGAATACTGGGAGGAGTTTCAATGACTTTCTTACTCAGCTGGCCCACTTGTGCCTCCAGATTTCTAATGGAGGATCTTGTTTCACTCATAAAACTGAAAGTGGCCTTTGACAGATCAGAGACTAGATTGGCTAAATTAGAAGTGTTTTGTTCAGAATTCTCTGTCTGTTGCTGAGAAGATGATGGATATGGCTTGCTATTGCTTAGCCTATTGCATCCACCATTGTTAAAGCCTTGTTGAGGCTTTTGTTGATCCTTCAATGAGAAATTTGGATGATTTCTCCATGATGAGTTATAGGTGTTTCCATAAGGTTCAGCCATGTAATTGACCTCTGCCATGGCAGGGTTCTCAGAATCATAAGCTTTTTCAGAAGCTGCCTCTTTAGTACTGTTGGATGCATGTTGCCATCCATTCAGATTTTGAGAGATCATGTTGACCTGTTGAGTCAACACCTTGTTCTGAGCCAATATGGCATTTAGAGCATCAATTTCAAGAACTCCTTTCTTCTGAGATATCCCATTATTCACGAAATTCTCCCAGAAGTGTACATGAATTGGTTGTTTGCAACCATATCAATGAGTTCTTGAGCCTCTTCAGGCGTTTTCTTTAGGTGAATAGATCCACCTGCAGAATGGTCCAATGACATTTTCGAAAATTCAGATAGACCATAATAGAATATATCTAATATGGTCCATTCTGAAAACATGTTAGATGGACATTTTTTAGTCAACTGCTTATATCTTTCCCAAGCTTCATAGAGGGATTCACCATCTTTTTGTTTGAAGGTTTGAACATCCACTCTCAGCTTGCTCAACTTTTGAGGAGGAAAGAATTTATCCAAGAAGGAAGTGACCAGCTTATCCCAGGAGTCCAGGGTATCCTTAGGTTGTGAATCCAACCATATTCTAGCTATGTCTCTTACAGCAAAAGGGAAAAGCATGAGTCTGTAGACTTTAGGATCAACTCCATTCGTCTTTACAGTCTCACATATCTGCAAGAACTCAGTTAAAAACTGATAAGGATCTTCAGATGGAAGTCCATAAAACTTGCAGTTTGTTGCATTAAGGCAACTAGCTGAGGTTTCAGCTCAAAGTTGTTGGCTCCAATGGCAGTAATGGAGATGCTTCTTCCATCAAATTTGGACGTTGGCTTTGTGAAGTCACCAAGCATTCTCCTTGCATTATTATTATTTTGGCTGCCATCTCCTTCTCTTGTTCGAAAATTTCTGAAAGGTTGTTTCTGGATTGTTGTAATTTAGTTTCTCTTAGTTTCCTTTTCAGAGTCCTTTCAGGTTCAGGATCAATTTCAACAAGAGTTCCTTTTTCCCTGTTCCTGCTCATATGAAAGAGAAGAAAACAAGAAAAGAAAGAGGAATCCTCTATGTCACAGTATAGAGATTCCTTTATTTTAGTAGGAAAAGAAAGGGGAGAAGAATGTAGAAGAGTGGGTTCGGATATTTAGATGGAGAGAGGTGAAGAGAAGTGTTAGTAATTAAATAATTAAATAGAATAAGAAAAGAGAAAGAAATTTCGAAAATAATTTTGAAAAAGGGGTTGGTATTTTCGAAAATTAGAGATAAGATGTAATTAAAATTAAAACATGAAACAATTAGTTAATTAAAAAGAATTTTTGAAAAAGAGAGAGGTATTTTCGAAAATTAGAAAGGGAAAAGTAGTTAGGTGGTTTTGAAAAAGATAAGAAACAAACAAAAAGTCAAATAGTGAGTTGAAAAAGATATTAAAATCAAATTTGAATAGATAAGAAGATAAGAAGTAAGATAAGATATTTTGAAATCAAATTTTGAAAAAGATAAAATTTTTGAAAAAGATAAAATATAAAAGATAAGATAAGATATGTTTGAAAAAGATTTAATTAAAGATTGAACCTTTCTTAACAAGAAAGTAACTAACTTCAAATTTTTGAATTAATCACATTAATTGTTAGTGAATTTTCGAAAATATGATATAAAGATAAGAAAAAGATTTTGAAAATATTTTGAAAAAGATTTCTGAAATTTTCGAAAAAAGGAAGAAAATGGAAAAGATATGATTTTTGAAAAAGATTTGAAAAGATTAGATTTTTAAAATTTGAAAATTGACTTGACTTGTAAGAAACACTAATTTTGAAAATTTTTGACTAAGTCAACTCAAATTTTCGAAAATTATGAGAAAATTAAGGAAAAGATATTTTTTATTTTTGAATTTTTAATGATGAGAGAGAAAAAAACACATTATGACCCAAAACTTAAAAATTTTGGATCAAAACTCATGATGCATGCAAGAACACTATGAATGTCAAGATGAACACCAAGAACACTTTGAAGATCATGATGAACATGAAGAACATTTTTTGAAAAATTTTTGATGCAAAGAAAACATGCAGGACACCAAACTTAGAAATCTTTAATGCATGGACTCTAACAAACAAAAATGCATATGAAAAACAACAAACAACACAAAACAAGAAAACATCAAGATCAAATAATAGGACTTATCAAGAACAACTTGAAGATCATGAAGAACACTATGAATGCATGGGATTTTCGAAAAATGCAAGAAAATTTTTAAAGCATGCAATTGACACACCAAACTTAAAAATTGACTCAAGACTCAAACAAGAAACACAAAGTATTTTTTATTTTTATGATTTTCTAATTTTTTTGGATTTTTATTAATTTTTTTCGAAAATAAAGTTTAGAAAAACGAAAAAGAAAAGAAAATTTTTGAAAAAGAGTTTTGAAAAGAAAATTACCTAATCTGAGCAACAAGATAAACCGTCAGTTGTCCATACTCGAACAATCCCCGGCAATGGCGCCAAAAACTTGGTGGACGAAATTGTGATCCTCTTTATATTTGCATGAGATTTATTTAATGGCTATTGGCTATGTGTGGACACAACTCCGTTCAACTTAACCAGCAAGTGTACTGGGTCATCCAAGTAATACCTTACGTGAGTAAGGGTCGATCCCACAGAGATTGTTGGTATGAAGCAAGCTATGGTCACCTTGTAAATCTCAGTTAGGCAGATTAAATGGTTTTGGGTTTCAAAAATTAATAATAAAAGGAAAATAAAAGGGATAGAAATACTTATGTAAATTAATAGTGGAAATTTCAGATAGGCGTATGGAGATGCTGTGCTCCCCTTGAATCTCTACTTTCTCATTGCTTTCATCCAGTCCTTCTTACTCCTTTCCATGGCAAGCTGTATGTAGGGCATCACCGTTGTCAATGGCTACATCCCATCCTCTCAGTGAAAATGGTCCTATGCTCTGTCACAGCACGGCTAATCATCTGTCGGTTCTCAATCAGGTTGGAATAGAATCCCTTGATTCTTTTGTGTTTGTCATCACGCCCAGCCTTCAGGAGTTTGAAGCTCGTCACAGTCATTCAATCCCAGAATCCTACTCGGAATACCATAGACAAGGTTTAGACTTTCCGGATCCTCATGAATGCCGCCATCTATCTAACTTATACCACGAAGATTCTGTTGGGGAATCTAAGAGATATGCGCCCGGCCTAAGGTAGAACGGAAGTGGTTGTCAATCACGCGCGTTCATAGGTGAGAATGATGATGATTGTCACGGATCATCACATTCGTCAAAGTATTGTGCAACGTATATCTTGGAATAAGAATAAATGAGAATTGAATAGAAAGTAATAATAATTGTATTGAAACTTTGAGGTACAGCAGAGCTCCACACCTTTAATCTATGGTGTGCAAAAACTCCACCGTTGAAAATACATAAGTGAAAGGTTCAGGCATGGCCGAATGGCCAGCCCCCTGAGTGATCAAGAGACCGAATAATGAAAGGCTAAACAGTCAAAAGATTAAACTGTCAAAAGTTGTCTAATACAATAGTAAGTTATCCTATTTATACTAGACTAGCTACTAGGGTTTACATGAGTAAGTAATTGATGCATAAATCCACTTCCGGGGCCCACTTGGTGTATGCTTGGGCTGAGCTTGATCTATCCACGAGCTGAGGCTTCTCTTGGAGTTGAACGCCGAGTCATAACATGTTTTGGGCGTTCAACTCCGGATCATGACGTTTTTCTGGCGTTTAACTCCAGACAGCAGCATGTACTTGACGTTCAACACCAAGTTACGTCGTCAATTCCCGAATAAAGTATGGACTATTATATATTGCTGGAAAGCTCTGGATGTCTACTTTCCAACGCTGTTAAGAGAGCGCCATTTGGAGTTCTGTAGCTCCAGAAAATCCATTTTGAGTGTAGGGAGGTCAGATTCCAACAGCATCAGCAGTCCTTTTGTCAGCCTTTTTCTGAGTTTTGCTCAAGTCCCTCAATTTCAGCCAGAAATTACCTGAAATCACAGAAAAACACACAAACTCATAGTAAAGTCCAGAAATGTGAATTTTACATAAAAACTAATGAAAACATCCCTAAAAGTAGCTTGAACTTACTAAAAACTACCTAAAAACAATGCCAAAAAGCGTATAAATTATCCGCTCATCACAACACCAAACTTAAATTGTTGCTTGTCCCCAAGCAACTGAAAATCAATTAGGATAAAAAGAAGAGAATATACTATAAATTCCAAAATATAAATGAATATTAATTCTAATTAGATGAGCGGGACTTGTAGCTTTTTGCTTCTGAACAGTTTTGGCATCTCACTTTTTCCTTTGAAGTTTAGAATGATTGGCTTCTCTAGGAACTTAGAATTTTGGATAGTGTTATTGACTTTCCTAGTTAAGCATGTTGATTCTTGAACACAGCTACTTATGAGTCTTGGCCGTGGCCCTAAGCACTTTGTTTTCCAGTATTACCACCGGATACATAAATGCCACAGACACATAACTGGGTGAACCTTTTCAGATTGTGACTCAGCTTTGCTAGAGTCCCCAGTTAGTGGTGTCCAGAGCTCTTAAGCACACTCTTTTGCTTTGGATCACGACTTTAACCACTCAGTCTCAAGCTTTTCACTTGGACCTGCATGACACAAGCTCATGGTTAGGGACAGCTTGGTTTAGCCGCTTAGGCCTGGATTTTATTTCCTTGGGCCCTCCTATCCATTGATGCTCAAAGCCTTGGATCCTTTTTACCCTTGCCTTTTGGTTTTAAGGGTTATTGGCTTTTTCTGCTTGCTTTTTCTTTTTCTTTCTATTTTTTTTTCCGCAAGCTTCTTCTTTTTCACTGCTTTTTCTTGCTTCAAGAATCAATTTCATGATTTTTCAGATCATCAATAACATTTCTCTTTGTTCATCATTCATCCAAGAGCCAACAGTTTTAACATTCATAAACAACAATATCAAAAATATGCACTGTTCAATCATTCATTCAGAAAACAAAAAGTATTGTCACCACATCAATATAATTAAACTAAATTCAAGGATAAATTCGAAATTCATGTACTTCTTGTTCTTTTGAATTAAAACATTTTTCATTTAAGAGATGTGAAGGATTAATGGATTTTATTTATAGCTTTAAGACATAGTTACTACATACTAATGATCATGAAGTAGAGACACAAAACATAGATAAGTATACAACATAAAAACCGTAAAGCAGAAAGAAATAAGAACAAGGAATGAATCCACCTTAGTGGCGTCTTCTTCTTGAAGGACCAACAATGTCCTTAAGCTCTTCTATGTCCCTTCCTTGCCTTTGTTGCTCCTCCCTCATTACTCTTTGATCTTCTCTTATTTCTTGGAGAATGATGGAGTGCTCATGATGTTCCACCCTTAATTGTTCAACATTGTGGTTCAAATCTTCTAAGGAGGTGTTGAGTTGTTCCCAATAGTTGTTGGGAGGAAAGTGCATCCCTTGAGGCATCTCAGGGATTTCTTGATGATGAGCTTCCTCATGCATTCTTGAGAACCGTGAAGGATCTCTCTTGCTTGCTCCATCCTCTTCTTGGTGATAGGCTTATCCTCTTCAATGAGGATGTCTCCTTCTATGATAACTCCAGCTGAGTAACATAGATGGCAAATAAGGTGAGGAAAGCTAGCCTTGCCGTGTTGGAGGGCTTGTCAGCTATTTTGTAGATTTCATTGGAGATGACCTCATGAACTTCTATTTCCTCTCCAATCATGATGCTATAAATCATGATGGCCCGATCCACAGTAACTTCAGATCGGTTGCTAGTGGGAATGATGGAGCGTTGAATGAACTCCAACGGTCCAGTCTTCTTAGTTGGACTGGCTTGCCTTTGGAGTCTCTCTTCCATTGAGCTCCTTCCACACATATGTCCATTAGGACTTGGTCCAACCTTTGATTAAAGTTGACCCTTCTAGTGTAGGGGCGTTCATCTCCTTGCATCATGGGCAAGTGAAACGCCAACCTCACATTTTCCGGACTAAAATCTAAGTATTTCCCCCGAACCATTGTGAGATAATTCTTTGGATTCGGGTTCATACTTTGATCATGGTTCCTAGTGATCCATGCATTGGCATAGAACTCTTGAACCATTAAGATTCCGACTTGTTGAATGGGGTTGGTTAGGACTTCCCAACCTCTTCTTCAGATTTCATGTCGGATCTCCGAATACTCATTTTTTCTTGAGCTTGAAAGGGACCTCAGGGATCACCTTCTTCTTTGCCACAACATCATAGAAGTGGTCTTGATGGCTCTTGGAGATGAATCTTTCCATCTCCCATGACTCGGAGGTGGAAGCTTTTGTCTTTCCTTTTCCTTTTCTAGAGGATACTCCGGCCTTAGGTGCCATTGATGGTAATGGAAAAACAAAAAAGCTTATGCTTTTACCACACCAAACTTAAAATATTGCTCGCCCTCGAGCAATAGAAGAAAGAAGAGAAGAAGAAGAAGAAGAGAATATGGAGGAGTGGGAGAGAGGTAGGTTCGGCTAAGGAGAAGATGATGGGGTTATGTTGTGTGAAAATGAAGTGGAATGGAAGGGTATATATAGGGAGAGGGGGGAGTGAATGTTCGGCCATTTAGGGTGGGATTGGGTGGGAAAATTTTTTTGAATTTTGAAGGTAGGTGGGGTTTATGGGGAAGAGTGGATGGATGTGAGTGGTGAAGGGGTGATTGGGAAGAGGAATTGAGGTGATTGGTGAAGAGTGTTGGGAAGTGTGACATGGGGAAGAGTAATCACAAAAATAGGATTAGGAGGTAAGGTGGGAATATGTTAGGTGGGGATCCTGTGGGATCCACAAATCCTGAGGTGATCTTGTGGGGTCCACAGATCCTGAGGTGTCAAGGAATTCCATCCCTGCACCAAATAGGCATGTAAATTGCCTTTGCACACCATTCTGGCGTTTAAACGCCGTGTGGTGCACATTCTGGGCGTTCAACGCCCATGTAAAGCATGTTTCTGGCGTTGAACGCCAGTTTCATGCTTGTTACTGGCGTTCAGCGCCAGCTTTTCTTCTTTAGGCACATTCTTGGCATTCAGCGCCAGAATGTTGCTTGTTTCTGGCGTTCAGTGCCAGAATGATGCTCTGTTCTGGCGTTGAACGCCGGCCAGATGCATCTTACTGGCGTTGAACGCCAGCCTGTGCTTCCTCTAAGGTGTGATTTTTTTCTTCTGCTGTTTTTGATTCTGTTTTTAATTTTTATGATTTTTTTCGTGACTCCTCATGATCATGTACCTAATAAAACACAAAATAACAATAAAATAGAATAAAATAAAATTAGATAAATAAAATTGGGTTGCCTCCCAACAAGCGCTTCTTTAATGTCAATAGCTTGACAGTGGCTCTCATTGAGCCACAAGGTGATCAGGTCAATGTTGTATAGTCCCAACACCAAACTTAGAGTTTGGATATGGGGTCTTAACACCAAACTTAGAGTTTGGTTGTGGCCTCACAACACCAAACTTAGAGTTTGACTGTGTGGGCTCTTCTTGACTCTGAACTGAGAGAAGCTCTTCATGCTTACTCTCTTTTGTCACAGAGGGATGCCCATGTGCCTTAAACACAAGGTAGTCCCCATTCAATTGAAGGACTAATTCACCTCTGTTGACATCTATCACAGCTCCTGCTGTGGCTAGGAAAGGTCTTCCAAGGATGATGCAATCATCCTCTTCCTTCCTAGTGTCTAAGATTATGAAATCAGCAGGGATGTGAAGGCCTTCAACCTTTACTAACACATCCTCTACTATTCCATAAGCTTGTCTCAATGACTTGTCTGCCAATTGTAATGAGAACAAGGCAGGTTGTACCTCAATGATCCCCAGCTTCTCCATTACAGAGAGTGGCATAAGATTTATCCCTGACCCCAGATCACACAGAGCTTTTCCAAAGGTCATGGTGCCTATGGTACAAGGTATCAAGAACTTGCCAGGATCTTGTTTCTTTTGAGGTAAAATTTGCTGAATTCAGGTATCTAGTTCACTAATGAGCAAGGGAGGTTCACTTTCCCAAGTCTCATTGCCAAACAACTTGGCATTCAGCTTCATGATAGCTCCTAAATATTGAGCAACTTGCTCTCCAGTCACATCTTCATCCTCTTCAGAGGAAGAATAGTCTTCAGAGCTCATGAATGGCAGAAGGAGATTTAATGGAATCTCTATGGTCTCTATATGAGCCTCAGATTCCTTTGGATCCTTAATAGGAAACTCCTTCTTGCTTGAGGGACGTCCCAGGAGGTCTTCCTCATTAGGATTTTCGTCCTCCTCCTCCCTTGTGCATTCGGCCATTTTGATTATATCAATGGCCTTGCACTCTCCTTTTGGATTCTCTTCTGTATTGCTTGGGAGAATACTGGGAGGAGTTTCAATGACTTTCTTACTCAGCTGGCCCACTTGTGCCTCCAGATTTCTAATGGAGGATCTTGTTTCACTCATAAAACTGAAAGTGGCCTTTGACAGATCAGAGACTAGATTGGCTAAATTAGAAGTGTTTTGTTCAGAATTCTCTGTCTGTTGCTGAGAAGATGATGGATATGGCTTGCTATTGCTTAGCCTATTGCATCCACCATTGTTAAAGCCTTGTTGAGGCTTTTGTTGATCCTTCAATGAGAAATTTGGATGATTTCTCCATGATGAGTTATAGGTGTTTCCATAAGGTTCAGCCATGTAATTGACCTCTGCCATGGCAGGGTTCTCAGAATCATAAGCTTTTTCAGAAGCTGCCTCTTTAGTACTGTTGGATGCATGTTGCCATCCATTCAGATTTTGAGAGATCATGTTGACCTGTTGAGTCAACACCTTGTTCTGAGCCAATATGGCATTTAGAGCATCAATTTCAAGAACTCCTTTCTTCTGAGATATCCCATTATTCACGAAATTCCTCCCAGAAGTGTACATGAATTGGTTGTTTGCAACCATATCAATGAGTTCTTGAGCCTCTTCAGGCGTTTTCTTTAGGTGAATAGATCCACCTGCAGAATGGTCCAATGACATTTTCGAAAATTCAGATAGACCATAATAGAATATATCTAATATGGTCCATTCTGAAAACATGTTAGATGGACATTTTTTAGTCAACTGCTTATATCTTTCCCAAGCTTCATAGAGGGATTCACCATCTTTTTGTTTGAAGGTTTGAACATCCACTCTCAGCTTGCTCAACTTTTGAGGAGGAAAGAATTTATCCAAGAAGGAAGTGACCAGCTTATCCCAGGAGTCCAGGGTATCCTTAGGTTGTGAATCCAACCATATTCTAGCTATGTCTCTTACAGCAAAAGGGAAAAGCATGAGTCTGTAGACTTTAGGATCAACTCCATTCGTCTTTACAGTCTCACATATCTGCAAGAACTCAGTTAAAAACTGATAAGGATCTTCAGATGGAAGTCCATAAAACTTGCAGTTTTGTTGCATTAAGGCAACTAGCTGAGGTTTCAGCTCAAAGTTGTTGGCTCCAATGGCAGTAATGGAGATGCTTCTTCCATCAAATTTGGACGTTGGCTTTGTGAAGTCACCAAGCATTCTCCTTGCATTATTATTATTTTTGGCTGCCATCTCCTTCTCTTGTTCGAAAATTTCTGAAAGGTTGTTTCTGGATTGTTGTAATTTAGTTTCTCTTAGTTTCCTTTTCAGAGTCCTTTCAGGTTCAGGATCAATTTCAACAAGAGTGCCTTTTTCCCTGTTCCTGCTCATATGAAAGAGAAGAAAACAAGAAAAGAAAGAGGAATCCTCTATGTCACAGTATAGAGATTCCTTTATTTTAGTAGGAAAAGAAAGGGGAGAAGAATGTAGAAGAGTGGGTTCGGATATTTAGATGGAGAGAGGTGAAGAGAAGTGTTAGTAATTAAATAATTAAATAGAATAAGAAAAGAGAAAGAAATTTCGAAAATAATTTTGAAAAAGGGGTTGGTATTTTCGAAAATTAGAGATAAGATGTAATTAAAATTAAAACATGAAACAATTAGTTAATTAAAAAGAATTTTTGAAAAAGAGAGAGGTATTTTCGAAAATTAGAAAGGGAAAAGTAGTTAGGTGGTTTTGAAAAAGATAAGAAACAAACAAAAAGTCAAATAGTGAGTTGAAAAAGATATTAAAATCAAATTTGAATAGATAAGAAGATAAGAAGTAAGATAAGATATTTTGAAATCAAATTTTGAAAAAGATAAAATTTTTGAAAAAGATAAAATATAAAAGATAAGATAAGATATGTTTGAAAAAGATTTAATTAAAGATTGAACCTTTCTTAACAAGAAAGTAACTAACTTCAAATTTTTGAATTAATCACATTAATTGTTAGTGAATTTTCGAAAATATGATATAAAGATAAGAAAAAGATTTTGAAAATATTTTGAAAAAGATTTCTGAAATTTTCGAAAAAAGGAAGAAAATGGAAAAGATATGATTTTTGAAAAAGATTTTGAAAAGATTAGATTTTTAAAATTTGAAAATTTGACTTGACTTGTAAGAAACAACTAATTTTGAAAATTTTTGACTAAGTCAACTCAAATTTTCGAAAATTATGAGAAAATTAAGGAAAAGATATTTTTTATTTTTGAATTTTTAATGATGAGAGAGAAAAACACAATTATGACCCAAAACTTAAAAATTTTGGATCAAAACTCATGATGCATGCAAGAACACTATGAATGTCAAGATGAACACCAAGAACACTTTGAAGATCATGATGAACATGAAGAACATTTTTTGAAAAATTTTTGATGCAAAGAAAACATGCAGGACACCAAACTTAGAAATCTTTAATGCATGGACTCTAACAAACAAAAAATGCATATGAAAAACAACAAACAACACAAAACAAGAAAACATCAAGATCAAATAATAGGACTTATCAAGAACAACTTGAAGATCATGAAGAACACTATGAATGCATGGGATTTTCGAAAAATGCAAGAAAATTTTTAAAGCATGCAATTGACACACCAAACTTAAAAATTGACTCAAGACTCAAACAAGAAACACAAAGTATTTTTTATTTTTATGATTTTCTAATTTTTTTGGATTTTTATTAATTTTTTTCGAAAATAAAGTTTAGAAAAACGAAAAAGAAAAGAAAATTTTTGAAAAAGAGTTTTGAAAAGAAAATTACCTAATCTGAGCAACAAGATAAACCGTCAGTTGTCCATACTCGAACAATCCCCGGCAATGGCGCCAAAAACTTGGTGGACGAAATTGTGATCCTCTTTATATTTGCATGAGATTTATTTAATGGCTATTGGCTATGTGTGGACACAACTCCGTTCAACTTAACCAGCAAGTGTACTGGGTCATCCAAGTAATACCTTACGTGAGTAAGGGTCGATCCCACAGAGATTGTTGGTATGAAGCAAGCTATGGTCACCTTGTAAATCTCAGTTAGGCAGATTAAATGGTTTTGGGTTTCAAAAATTAATAATAAAAGGAAAATAAAAGGGATAGAAATACTTATGTAAATTAATAGTGGAAATTTCAGATAGGCGTATGGAGATGCTGTGCTCCCCTTGAATCTCTACTTTCTCATTGCTTTCATCCAGTCCTTCTTACTCCTTTCCATGGCAAGCTGTATGTAGGGCATCACCGTTGTCAATGGCTACATCCCATCCTCTCAGTGAAAATGGTCCTATGCTCTGTCACAGCACGGCTAATCATCTGTCGGTTCTCAATCAGGTTGGAATAGAATCCCTTGATTATTTTGCGTTTGTCATCACGCCCAGCCTTCAGGAGTTTGAAGCTCGTCACAGTCATTCAATCCCAGAATCCTACTCGGAATACCATAGACAAGGTTTAGAATTTTGGGATCCTCATGAATGCCGCCATCTATCTAACTTATACCACGAAGATTCTGTTGGGGAATCTAAGAGATATGCGCCCGGCCTAAGGTAGAACGGAAGTGGTTGTCAATCACGCGCGTTCATAGGTGAGAATGATGATGATTGTCACGGATCATCACATTCGTCAAAGTATTGTGCAACGTATATCTTGGAATAAGAATAAATGAGAATTGAATAGAAAGTAATAATAATTGTATTGAAACTTTGAGGTACAGCAGAGCTCCACACCCTTAATCTCTGGTGTGCAGAAACTCCACCGTTGAAAATACATAAGTGAAAGGTTCAGGCATGGCCGAATGGCCAGTCCCCTGAGTGATCAAGAGACCGAATAATCAAAGGCTAAACAGTCAAAAGATTAAACTGTCAAAAGATGTCTAATACAATAGTAAGTTATCCTATTTATACTAGACTAGCTACTAGGGTTTACATGAGTAAGTAATTGATGCATAAATCCACTTCCGGGGCCCACTTGGTGTATGCTTGGGCTGAGCTTGATCTATCCACGAGCTGAGGCTTCTCTTGGAGTTGAACGCCGAGTTATAACGTGTTTTGGGCGTTCAACTCCGGATCATGACGTTTTTCTAGCGTTTAACTCCAGACAGCAGCATGTACTTGGCGTTCAACGCCAAGTTATGTCGTCAATTCCCGAATAAAGTATGGACTATTATATATTTCTGGAAAGCTCTGGATGTCTACTTTCCAAAGCCATTGAGAGCGCGCAATTTGGAGTTCCGTAGCTCCAGAAAATCCATTTTGAGTGCAGGGAGTTCAGATTCCAACAACATCAGCAGTGCTTTTGTCAGCCTTTTTCAGAGTTTTGCTCAAGTCCCTCAATTTCAGCCAGAAATTACCTGAAATCACGGAAAAACATACAAACTCATAGTAAAGTCCAGAAATGTGAATTTAACATAAAAACTAATGAAAACATCCCTAAAAGTAGCTTGAACTTACTAAAAACTACCTAAAAACAATGCCAAAAAGCGTATAAATTATCCGCTCATCAGACGTCATATGGCAATGCCTAATCATGCAGAGGAGTAGTAAATTATATTCCACCTTTTAATGACGTTCCACCTAACTTGAATTTTGAAGACTTTCAACGTACTTTCCCTCACTTTAGTAGTTTTGAGGGACTATGTGAGTATAGAGTCTAGTCTAGCCTAGACGCCAGTTTAGGGACTTCTTGAATAGGCCAGGGCCTGGGATGTTGTATGTATATATATATGTATGTAGTTATTATCTAGCTATAACTAGGGGTGTTCAAACCAAAAGTCTATACTCTAATAAAGGCTGGATCACAGAATATTGTCAACTACTTGTGATGTATTTATTTCTGGTTGTTTATAATTGTTTTATCTGTTATCAGTTGTGAATTGATTATGAATTATTCTGTCTATTCATCCAAACATTTTCGAAAAAAATTCCTCGCAAATTAACTACGTTTTTAACAACGAATCAAGCTCATATAATAAATAATATATAATAATTATGAAGACAAGTTGGTAGTGCTCAGTTTCTAGTATGATCACGACGTACCAGAAATTAGGTCGTTACAGGATAGATGCAGTGGTTTGTCCCCACTTGCTCCTAGTTGAGAATGACATGTGATTTAAATCTTTATCCGAGTCACGAAATTCCCTGGGTAGATACAGTGGGTTAGCTTCACTTGCTCCAGGTTCAGATTTGAGATTCTATTGACCCTTCATCGCAAGATATGGCCGGATGCTTATACCTTTCCAAACATTCCTCCTTGAAGATGTAAAATTCCTCTTGGTAGTTACATGCACGTTGGGACTGTCCAGGGTTCGTTACTTGACATGTCAGGTTGGCTGTGTAACTGACAGATAAGCTCATTAGCCATAGGACAATCATGCATCACTTGCATTTGTTATATTGTTTAGGTGTGCATCTTGTATTTAGTTTACCTAATTGAATAATTGCATCTATCTGCTATTTGATCTAATTGTTCTATCTATACTCTCTTTTTGTGTATGCTTTGTATTATTTTGTCTATGTTTGATATCTGAGAGATCTCTCACGCTGGTGATGGTGACATTGAGGGTTGTTTCTTATATGTGTTGATGTAGGTTGAGGCAGGGTGGACTAGATAGTGCCTTATTCTCTAATTTATGTATTGGACGGATAGGATTGAACGATGTAAGTTGTTGAGTAGGAATCCCTTAGGAACATCTTTGGTCCATTTCATTTCTTTAAACTATTCACCTTACTGATTTATAAATTAAAGGAGTTCTTTATGACCTTACAAAGTAAGTTTTTCTAAAAAGGTTTTTCAAAAGGTTAATTTAAGGATAAATTATTTTTATAATGAAATTCTTTCTTTGCAAGTATTTCTTTGCTTTGATGGTATTCCATTCCCTACTAAGAACCTGTGAGGATGATGTTCTTACCTCCTATAGGTTTTCTTTTTCAGTGATAGGTTCAGGAAGCCTTGACGCGAAGTCGCAACCGAACTTCAGAGTTTTATGTATATATGTTTTCACTTTCTGTATTTGGCTTAGTTTCAGATTTTATTTTATCCCTCGTCGTTTATTGTTTTGGTAATTAGAGGGGTAGGACTTCTATTTTTGAAATTACTGAATAAATCTATGTATTTAATATTATGTGGATATAATTATGTTATTAAGTGGTTTAAAGTAAAGGCTTTTCGATCTTAAGTAAAAATTTGGTTTGTATTTGGGAAGGCTCAATGTTAAATAAATGTAGTATGAAATTAAAAGGAGTAGAGGTAGGTAATGCCTGAACTTTTAGTGCAATCATGAGGAGCTAAAAGTTTGTGTGTTACATTTATGGTATTAGAGCTGTTCATCCTAATTAGAGCCTTAGAAATGGACTAACTATGCTTTATTGCATTCTCTGAGTGTCTGTCATGTTATAGGTCTTGTCTGGGTAACAAGAATTAGAGCTTTATGCACATGCTGTTAGCTTACCGTTGCATATCTGCTAATATTAAGTCTGGCCAACTTAATATTGGTGGTTTATGTGTACAGAAAAGTTAGGGTTACCATAGATAAAGTATAATTAATAGGTGATGTTGTTCATAGATTTTGGGAGCGTTAGAAATTAATTTTTGAAGTTAGTTCCATTTCGGTGAATGATCCTTATTTGTTCTTGGCGTTATCTCTTTCTCTATCAATTGAATTTATATTCCTCGTACTTTATTTCTTTCTCAGAATGTTAGTGACTTATTTGCCAACCTTATCTTATCATTCATGCATGTCCTTACTTGGTTCTGTATCTAGTTGTAGCATGAATCTTTTGAAACGTTTATCCTTATAACTATTTATAGCCTTTTTCACAAATTCTTTGCTCCTTGATTTGATCTTGGATTTGTTCTGGTACGACAAATAATTCTTGGATCTATGGAAATATTAACCCTTGATTTTAGCTACCCTTGCTTGTGAACTTTGTGTTCTTGCTTTGAATTAAACTCGTTCTATCACGACAATGATTCTTAAATCTTTGGAAACATTAGGTGTTCCTTTTAACTAGTGTATGTCGGCAGATGCGCTATAATCATGCCACATTATTTGACGTGTCAGTTATCCTTCTTTTTCTCAACTTGAAATTTCCTATTTCACTGCCTTTTCTTGAAATGTGATTTGAGTTTTGTTTTATATCTTTTAAAGAATTAGTTGATTTTTCTACAAGGTGGTCCTCGATCTTGAGTTTCTTTACGTGCATGATGTAAATTATTGATCAACTCTGAACATGTGTCGGTGCTAGATAACTTTCCTTGTAAATTCTCTCTAGAATTCTTGTTTTTGACCTTCGTGAAAGAAATTTCAATTTAATTCTCCTATTAATTCTCCTATTATATGCACTTCGAAACTTCGTTGTTGTAGTTTGAACTTGTTTGTTTACAACGCACCACTTATCCTTTATTGGACCAGTGGGAAAAGTTTACTTTAAACTTTGATGAATTCGTATCTGATGATAATTTTTGGGTTGAAATGAGTGGATTTTATCACATAAGCTTGCACTTATTCATTGAAATAGCATGCTTTTGTGAATTCTCTCTTAATTGTGCTTAATTTTTAAAACATGCTTTTTGTGCTCTAAATTGTCAAATTAATTCCACTTTTCTCCCATTCAATGCCTTGATGTGTTTGTTTGAGTGATTTAAGGTTTTTAAGGCAAGGATGGCTTGAAAAAAGTGGATGAAAAGCATGCAAAGTGAAAGAATTCATCAAAAAATGACAGATTTGCAAAGCTGTCAATCTTGATCTCTTCGTACTAAATTGATTCTAACTTGAGCTAAAGAGGTCCAAATGAGGTTATTATAGTGGCGTTAGAAATCTAACATCCTAGGCTTCAAAATGATATGCATATGTTCATAGTGGACATTAAGTTTGAGTGTGTATACGTGCCATTGTGTGCGTATGCACGCATCTAAGTGCGTGCCTGATGACAAGTCATCATATACCCATTTTTCAAGCTAAGTTCACTTGTTTTGTTAGCATTTATGCACTTTCTTGCATCCTAAGTAAGTAATTTGGATTGAAAATGCATAACTTCTCTAAATCAAGCAACCACCATGAAATTAATGTTAAATTATGAGGTTTAAGCTAATTTTAATTGCATTTTAATTGATTTATAAGCCTCTTGAATTTAGTGATACTTTGAGTGGTTGTTTTGGTTTATTGTAGGTGAAGAAAAGAAAAGAAAATGAAAAGCGTGGCCTAAAAAGTGTAACACAAGAAAAGGAAAGTGTGGCAAAGGAGAGGAGAAGCGTGCCGCAACTAATGGGGGAAGCAACATTGCCCTCCACAAGGGCAGAATGCCCTCTAGGAGAGCAACATAGAGAACCAAACAAGAATAGGCAACTCTGCCCTGCCCACTCCAAGGGCAGAGCACAAAATGGTGCCTTGGGACCAAGAGAAAGCAAACTCTGCCCTGCCCTTGTGGAGGGCAGAATCGGGCTCTATAAGGAAGTAAATCAAGGGGAAAATATCAACCATGCATGCTACAAGGTTCGAACAAGGAACCATGAGGAAGCCAAGCACTAAGGTCCACTACCGTGCCAAGAAGCCAAGAAATAAAATAGCGTGTTTGCCTCCTCCCAATTTCGAACACGGGCCATGAAGGAAAGGACCTTGCCCTGCCCTTGGCGCGGGCAGGGCAGCATTTGGACTTGCGCACCACACACAAAATTCTGGCGCACCAACTTTGAAAGCTGGCACACCAAACTCTCGTCCCTGGCAGCATCTGGCGCGCAACGCTCCTCCCCTGGCGCACCAAAGCTTTCCTGCCCTGCCCTTGGCGCGGGCAGGGCAGCGTTTTGCGTTCCTGGCGCACCAATCTTCAACCCTGGCAGCACCAACGCGCGCACTCCTCAATCTGGCAGCACCAACTTTCCTGCCCTGCCCCTGGCACGGGCAGGGCAGCCTCTGGCGCACCAAGGGCGCACCAAACTTGCACCACGCTGCACCAACTCGCACCATGGCCGCACCAATTGCTAGCACCGAGCATCAATTTTCTGCCCTGCCCTCCACAAGGGCAGGGCAGCCTCCTGGGAGTGAATTTCATGGGCCGAAAATTTAAATTAAAATCCCATTTTAGTTCATTTCTTCACCAAATCAAAAGCCCATCCAAATCCCATTATCCAAGAATAGAAAGTGTATAAATAGGAGATAGTTTGATGTAATTAGGAACTTTTTTTAGCTACCTTGAGCTTTTACTTTACTTTTTACCACTTAGACTTTTACCTTGGCTTTTGAATTTCAATTTCTTTGAGCTTTCTTGAGAGACTTGTCCGAGCACTAAGAGGATTAAGGGAGAATTGACTGATCTCCTTCCTCATTTCCCTTGGGCAATTCTGCTCTTCTGTTTCTGAGTTTTGGGTGTGTGAAATTGGGGAAATTCTGTCCCAATTCCCATTCAAACTCTTTGCACTTTGTTTTCTGCGTAATTCAATTCCAATTCTGTTCTTCTATTACTTCTTCTTTAATTTTCTGTCAATTGCTTAGATAATTCAGATCTGGGAAGGAAATTGGGTTTTAGGCTCTGCTACCTAAGCCCTTGGGATCCTGAGATCATAATTCACTCTTGGTTCTTCTGTGAACCTTTGCTGCATTTTATTTTCTTTCTGTTTGAATGCTATTTGCTTCTGATTTAAATTCTGCTCAATCAATTGCTGCAATTTACTTAGATCTTGCAATCCCATTCCTCAATTCCCTTTTATATTCAAGCCATTTATCTTTCTTGCCATTTAAGTTACTGCACTTTAAGTTTCTTGCACTTTAAGTTTCAGTCATTTACTTTCTTGCTCTTTAAGATTCTGCAAATTTACAATTCTGTTCTTCAACTTACTGCACTTTTCCCTTCCCCCTTTACATTTACTGTCATTTACTTCCTGTTAAACACAAATCACTCAATCAAAACTTGATTCGCTTGACTAAATCACCCACTAAACTAAAATTGCTCAATCCTTCAATCCCTGTGGGATCGACCTCACTCATGTGAGTTATTATTACTTGATGCGACCCGGTACACTTGCCGGTGAGTTTTGTGTTGGATCGTTTTCCACACATCAAGTTTTGGCGCCGTTGCCGGGGATTGAAATAGATTGACAATGATTAAGTGAAGTGGAGGTCTAGATTAAGCACTTTTCTTTTTCTGTTATTCTAACTCTTACTAACACACTAACTGTTTGAGAAATTGCTTCTATTAACTCACTAACAAATTTTCTCAAATAATTGCACTTAATTCTCAAGCGTGTTGTTGTTTGGTCATCCTGATTGTTTGCATATCATAGGAAATCAAGTTTCTACAGACAGAGGGTATCATGACATGAAGCCACCACTCATTGCACTCATCAAGAACAATTGTTCTTATGATGGAAGTCCATCAGAGGATCCTCAACAGCATATATCTACTTTCCTAAGAACTTGCAATGCGGTCAAAATTGATGGTCCAGATCAGGACACTTACAAGATCCTGTTATTCCCTTTCTCATTAAAGGGTGAAGCTGCACAATGGTTTGAAACTTTTCCCCAAGGAAGTATCACTAGTTGGGATGATTTGGTCACCAAATTTCTGGCCAAATTCACCTCATCCAAACAGATTATCCCACTGAAAGAAGAGGGACATCTATTCACACAAGGGGACGAAGAACCACTCTTCAAGGCTTGGGAAAGATACAAGAAAGCAACTGACAAAGTGGGCTTCTGAGCTTTCTATGAAGGATTGATCCCAGAAACAAGAATAGCAGTGGACTACTTATCGGATGGCTTACTCAAAGCAACAACGAATGCTCAAGGAATTACAGACTTCAATGACAAAGGAGTCAACAACCAACATCCATCTGAGAAACCACAGAATGCAATCTCAGAAAAAGAAGTGGCAATTATTGAAGGGGTGAATGCGTTCAAGGACCAAAACAAACAAATGCACCATCAACCACAGCAAAACATAGAGTTGTCTGCTGCAGTGAATACCAAATTTCCACCATGGAGACCTCACTCTTATCTGAGAATGAGGGAGCCTCAACATCAAGAACAAGGAAGTTTTTGCCAGGACAATTCCATAACCACAACCAATCAACATCTCCCACCCACCAATACCACCCAAAGCCAATACCCACAACACAGACACTCCCAAACCCATCTCAACTGGAGAAGGAGTGAGTACCAAAATCACAGACCAAGAGAATTCCATTACAACAACCCGAACTTCATAAACCATCAAAAACACCATTACAGCAATAACAACCACTACATGCCGCCACCACACTCACCCTTCCTACCTTCAACATGTCATAACCAACCGACCCTACAAGACTCTCAGAGAATCACAAACTTGGAGATCCTAATGGAAAGAATGATGAAACATCAAGAGGAAACAACGAGGAACCAAGAGATGTTAATGAGAGGAATTGAGGAGCAGATAGCTCAATTGGCAAAGCACTTTGCAGAAATGGGTGAGAAGAAACCAAATACTTTCTTCAAAACCAGTGAAGATAAACCAACCAATAACGAAGATGCTACAAGGAAGGAAGGATGGAAAAGGATCATAGAAAACAATGAGAAAGGAAGTACCAGCCAAGAAAAACACAACAGAGAATTCCTTCAAAGAGAGACAGAGGAGAGAACTAAAGACAAGCAGAAAATCCCCACTGGAAGGTTTTCACTAGGGGATCGAGTGATGATCAATAGTCAAACCAGGAAGGTATCCCCACAGTTGTATGATCACTACACTGTGACTAAGATCCTTCCACAAGAATCTATAGAAGTCATCAAAGAGGAAACCGGAAGGAAGTTCATAGTGAAGACAGACAAGCTAAGGCACTGTGATTTTCGACCTCCATGATAGACAAAAACGAAGATGTCAAGCTAATGACAATAAAAGAGCGCTTGTTGGGAGGCAAACCAACCTGAGGTAGTTTCTTTTCATAGTTTTTCAATAAAAGTGTTGAATAATTGGTGTGGAATGCAAGGAGCTAAGTTTGGTGTTGCACACCAAAACAATTTGAGAGAGAATGAAAATTTCTAAGTTTGGTGTTCCACCAAAAATATCATCTAATACATTCTCACCTCTTGCATGATTCTAGCTCCAAGCAATCAACCACATTATTCAACTATTGAATTTTTTTCTAGCTTTAATTCCATTAACCTTTAGCAAGGATACATGGTTTCAAATATGGTTAACTTGGTACATCTGAGACAGTGGCAAAACAATTAAGTTTGGTGTTCACACACCAAAACAAATCCTGAAACCACACTCAGTTCATACAAACTAACCATATAATTAAGGGCTTGAGAAGCAAGCAACTTTGAGGATTATGCAGGACATGAATCAACAATTGAAGACACTATGCAACTCAAAGGGAACACAACAGAAGGAGAAAAATCAAAAGGGCTGCAACTTCAAAGGTTGTATCTAAACTTAATTCTTGCTGCTGTGTGATGTTTTGAATTTGGAAACCATTGTATGTCTTGCTAAAATGTTTATCTAGCTGCAAGTGAAATTGTTTGTTACAGATGCCAAGTCTGCATAATGCTTGTATCCATCACTTAGCTTTAAATATTGCTTTGTTTCCCACATGCTTAAATAAAAGAGTTTAGTTTGAATTGAAAAGTAAAATATCCAATGTTGCATAAGTATGAATGGAAGTTGGTGGTGGCATATGTGTGTGATTAAATGCATGACTCATGAAATAAGTGTTGCATAATATCATTCTCATTCAATTGTGAGTTAGCTTGCTGTTACAAAGACTTTTATCAAGAATGAAACAACCCTTGGTAACAAAAACAGAAAGAAAAGAGAAAGAAAAAGCCAAAATGGCAAGAAAAACAAAGAATAAAGGTTGGACACCAATAGCTTGGACCCTAGGACATATGCCTGTAGTGTTCTTGTACTAAGATCTGCTTGGATGAGTAAATTCTAAGGGGTATTTTAAAACCCGGTCACTTAGATCAACTGATTTGGGATGGCCAATTGAAAATCCACAATAAAGAGCAACTTAGATACAAAGCACTTAGTGATCCAAAGAGATGCTGGGCATCAATGATCCTAGGAAGAATTAGTGAGCCATGTGTCTGTGGTGGAAAGATGTTGAGCAAAAGAAAAGAAAATAAAGCCAAAGGCTATGCTGCAGCATTTGACACCCAACCTCTAAAAGAATAATAAGCTTGTTAAAGCATTATAAGCCAAGAAGAGTTAGCAAGGGAGTAATCAAAAGGTGAGTCTTATAACAGCAAGTTTAGCAAACCTTTGGTGCAAAATGTGTATTATGCAGCAGCAACAATAAATGAGTTGTCATTGTCTGCATAAATGCCCCATAGATTGAAGTTCTGCTATCTGCATAATAAGGATATGCATTCTTTTCTTATTCATTTCATTTACTCTTAGTTTTGATGCTTGCTTGGGGACAAGCAAGGTTTAAGTTTGGTGTTGTGATGACAAGTCATCATATACCCATTTTTCAAGCTAAGTTCACTTGTTTTGTTAGCATTTATGCACTTTCTTGCATCCTAAGTAAGTAATTTGGATTGAAAATGTATAACTTCTCTAAATCAAGCAACCACCATGAAATTAATGTTAAATTATGAGGTTTAAGCTAATTTTAATTGCATTTTAATTGATTTATAAGCCTCTTGAATTTAGTGATACTTTGAGTGGTTGTTTTGGTTTATTGTAGGTGAAGAAAAGAAAAGAAAATGAAAAGCGTGGCCTAAAAAGTGTAACACAAGAAAAGGAAAGTGTGGCAAAGGAGAGGAGAAGCGTGCCGCAACTAATGGGGGAAGCAACATTGCCCTCCACAAGGGCAGAATGCCCTCTAGGAGAGCAACATAGAGAACCAAACAAGAATAGGCAACTCTGCCCTGCCCACTCCAAGGGCAGAGCACAAAATGGTGCCTTGGGACCAAGAGAAAGCAAACTCTGCCCTGCCCTTGTGGAGGGCAGAATCGGGCTCTATAAGGAAGTAAATCAAGGGGAAAATATCAACCATGCATGCTACAAGGTTCGAACAAGGAACCATGAGGAAGCCAAGCACTAAGGTCCACTACCGTGCCAAGAAGCCAAGAAATAAAATAGCGTGTTTGCCTCCTCCCAGTTTCGAACACGGGCCATGAAGGAAAGGACCTTGCCCTGCCCTTGGCGCGGGTAGGGCAGCATTTGGACTTGCGCACCACACACAAAATTCTGGCGCACCAACTTTGAAAGCTGGCGCACCAAACTCTCGTCCCTGGCAGCATCTGGCGCGCAACGCTCCTCCCCTGGCGCACCAAAGCTTTCCTGCCCTGCCCTTGGCGCGGGCAGGGCAGCGTTTTGCGTTCCTAGCGCACCAATCTTCAACCCTGGCAGCACCAACGCGCGCACTCCTCAATCTGGCAGCACCAACTTTCCTGCCCTGCCCCTGGCGCGGGCAGGGCAGCCTCTGGCGCACCAAGGGCGCACCAAACTTGCACCACGCTGCACCAACTCGCACCATGGCTGCACCAATTGCTAGCACCGAGCATCAATTTTCTGCCCTGCCCTCCACAAGGGCAGGGCAGCCTCCTGGGAGTGAATTTCATGGGCCGAAAATTTAAATTAAAATCCCATTTTAGTTCATTTCTTCACCAAATCAAAAGCCCATCCAAATCCCATTATCCAAGAATAGAAAGTGTATAAATAGGAGATAGTTTGATGTAATTAGGAACTTTTTTTAGCTACCTTGAGCTTTTACTTTACTTTTTACCACTTAGACTTTTACCTTGGCTTTTGAATTTCAATTTCTTTGAGCTTTCTTGAGAGACTTGTCCGAGCACTAAGAGGATTAAGGGAGAATTGACTGATCTCCTTCCTCATTTCCCTTGGGCAATTCTGCTCTTCTGTTTCTGAGTTTTGGGTGTGTGAAATTGGGGAAATTCTGTCCCAATTCGCATTCAAACTCTTTGCACTTTGTTTTCTGCATAATTCAATTCCAATTCTGTTCTTCTATTACTTCTTCTTTAATTTTCTGTCAATTGCTTAGATAATTCAGATCTGGGAAGGAAATTGGGTTTTAGGCTCTGCTACCTAAGCCCTTGGGATCCTGAGATTATAATTCACTCTTGGTTCTTCTGTGAAACTTTGCTGCATTTTATTTTCTTTCTGTTTGAATGCTATTTGCTTCTGATTTAAATTCTGCTCAATCAATTGCTGCAATTTACTTAGATCTTGCAATCCCATTCCTCAATTCCCTTTTATATTCAAGCCATTTATCTTTCTTGCCATTTAAGTTACTGCACTTTAAGTTTCTTGCACTTTAAGTTTCAGTCATTTACTTTCTTGCTCTTTAAGATTCTGCAAATTTACAATTCTGTTCTTCAATTTACTGCACTTTTCCCTTCCCCCTTTACATTTACTGTCATTTACTTCCTGTTAAACACAAATCACTCAATCAAAACTTGATTCGCTTGACTAAATCACCCACTAAACTAAAATTGCTCAATCCTTCAATCCCTGTGGGATCGACCTCACTCATGTGAGTTATTATTACTTGATGCGACCCGGTACACTTGCCGGTGAGTTTTGTGTTGGATCGTTTTCCACACATCAAGTTTTTGGCGCCGTTGCCGGGGATTGAAATAGATTGACAATGATTAAGTGAAGTGGAGGTCTAGATTAAGCACTTTTCTTTTTCTGTTATTCTAACTCTTACTAACACACTAACTGTTTGAGAAATTGCTTCTATTAACTCACTAACAAATTTTCTCAAATAATTGCACTTAATTCTCAAGCGTGTTGTTGTTTGGTCATCCTGATTGTTTGCATATCATAGGAAATCAAGTTTCTACAGACAGAGGGTATCATGACATGAAGCCACCACTCATTGCACTCATCAAGAACAATTGTTCTTATGATGGAAGTCCATCAGAGGATCCTCAACAGCATATATCTACTTTCCTAAGAACTTGCAATGCGGTCAAAATTGATGGTCCAGATCAGGACACTTACAAGATCCTGTTATTCCCTTTCTCATTAAAGGGTGAAGCTGCACAATGGTTTGAAACTTTTCCCCAAGGAAGTATCACTAGTTGGGATGATTTGGTCACCAAATTTCTGGCCAAATTCACCTCATCCAAACAGATCATCCCGCTGAAAGAAGAGGGACATCTATTCACACAAGGGGACGAAGAACCACTCTTCAAAGCTTGGGAAAGATACAAGAAAGCAACTGACAAAGTGGGCTTCCGAGCTTTCTATGAAGGATTGATCCCAGAAACAAGAATAGCAGTGGACTACTTCTCAGATGGCTATTTGACTTGTTGGTTAGGATTTATGGATTAAGATCAATTATGCCTATTTGACTTGTTTTCAATGTTATGGTTGACTAAGTGGGATTAACTCTTTATTATTGCCACGTTTGTGGTCAATGACTAAGATAGAAAATTTTGACTCTCAACTCTTGCCAAGACCCTTTTTAGCATTTTAATCTCCTTTTATTTTCTTAATTAATTACCTTTATTGCTTTTTTACTTTCATGCAATTTAATTTCTTAGCAATTACTATCATAACCCCTTTTCCCTCATAGTCAATGATACGCACACCTAATGAACGGTTTCTTGTATGGTATAGAAGTTCACAGATAAATTCTCGTTGAAAGTATAGCTTCTAAACCAACAAAGAATCCTTTGATACCAAAATTTGGTTGTCACAAGTAACAAACCCCTAATAAAACTGATAATCGAAGCATTTAAACCTCGGGTTGTCTCTCAAGGAATTGCAGGGAAGTGTTCTTGTTATTGGTTATGAGTTGTATATTTTGGGATTTTTGAATAAGAGAACAAGAAAAAGTAAATGGTAATGAAAATCAAATGATAAAGAAGTCTTGGCAAGGCTCGATGGTCAAGGATCTCTATCCTTATCACTAACCACAACATCAGAATTGGCAAGGATCAATCCCATTAAATCATCCTCTTACTAGTAGTAAAGGAAAGTTGAATGAGATATATCAATCCAAGTCCATAAGTCCTAGCTCTCTACCAATTCAATTAGTGAGAACTAGAGTTAATGGCTTCAATCATTAATTACTTGGACATTAGTAAGTCAAAAGTTCCTAAGTAACCTTCCCAAGCCAAAAACATAAAATCTACTCTAACATCCTTCCAAGCATTTTATCAAACACTTGGAAGGCATAAAATAAAGGCATAGAAAACTAACAAGGAAAATAAATCTAAACAACCAATTGCAAGCATCAATGACTAACAATTAAAGAGAGTAACAATAACCATGGAAAACAAAAATTGCATTAATATAGAAATTGAATCTAACATGAAACATTCATAAACTAAAGTAATAGAATAATTAAAAGTTGAAGAGAAACTAAATTAAAGTATAATAGAAATCTGAAATTGAAAAGGAATAAAACTAAGAATCCTAAAACCTAGAGAGAGGAGAGGCTAGAGGAGAGGCTCTCCTCTCTCTTTAGAAATTACATATAAAACCTAAAATTGTGAATAATGAGAAGTGTCTGATTGATTGATGCCTTCCCGCTCTAGTCCTTGGTCTTTTTAGCCTTTTTTTGCCAAAGATTGGCTTCAAAACTAGGCCAGAAGCCCTTTTGAAATCACTATGTGCGATTTCATTAAAGGAGTCAGCACGCGGCATCGGTGCGTACGCGAACAGCACGCATACGCGCCCCTGGAGCATTGCGCGATCCGCGCGTTCGCGTCTTGTACGCGCGCACATCCATGGGCATGTCCCAAATCCTTGGCTTTTCATGATTCCTCCACTTTACATGCTTTCTCTTTACTCCTTTGATCCATTCCTAACCATTTTCAACCTGAAATCACTAACAAACACATCAATGCATCCAGTGGAATCAAAGGGTGATTAAAATTATCAAATTAAGGGTCTAAAAGCATGTTTCACACTTAAACACAAATTAGGAGACAATCACAAAACTATGCTATTTCATTGAGTAAATGTGAGAAAAAGTTGACAAAATGTTCTAGATTCAGCACAAGATAGACCCTACAAATGGGGTTTATCAACCTCCCCACACTTAAATCTTAGCATGTCCTCATGCTAAACCAAAAGTAGACAAGGGGCATAACATTTATTCAATGCAACTAAACTATATGCAAACTACCTAAATGCAACTACTTATTATGACTATAAATGCTTAAATAAAAACAAATCAATTTTTCAAGAGAACAAATGTAAGCAAAAGGGCTAAAGCAATAGGAATTAAATCTAACCCACAATTGTATTGAATTATCAAAAGGATTTACAAACTTGCAAGAATATAGAAGATAGTGGTGAATACATGTGATTGAGCAATCGAACCCTCACCGGATGTGTATCCACTCTAGTCACTCAAGTGTTTAGGGGTTGATTCACTCTAGTCTTCTCTACTCATGCATTCTAAAGCTTTACTCTTCATCTAGCCAATCAACAAATATCTAGTGTACAAATGCAAACATCATGAGGTCTTTTCAAGGTTGTAATGGGGCCAAGGTAAGGGTAAGGGTGTATGTATGGCCAAGTGAGCTACAAATTGAATCTTTGACTAGCCTAATTTCTCACCTAACACTTACACATACTCTATATAATTCTAAAATCATGCCTAGATACCCAAAATCTCACTTTTGTACATTTCATATACTCATGTGTCAGTTTTCTTTAATTGCATCACATATGCATTGATCTTTCCATTGCATTTAACCTTGGGGTAATCTTTGTCCCCTAATTATTTATTTATTTATTAGATAATATATATATATATATATATATATATATATATATATTTCAAAGCATAATGAATCAATGCCTATCATTTTATAATTTCACATGAGTAGCACCCAAATTCTCAAAATTTGTCAATAACTCCAAAACACTTTCTTACTAACCCAAGTTCCCATATTTTCCCACACTTAATTGACACACAATCTCTGTCTTAATCTAACCAAAGATTCAAATGGGATAATTAATTATTTTTCCGCTTAAGGCTGGTGATGTGGTAACATAAAGAACAAATGGAGATTAAAAAAGCTCAAAATGGCAAACAATGGAGAATAAAAGGGTAGGCTATTTAGGATAAGTGAGCTAATAACAAACGATGGCCTCAATCATATGTATGCATGAATATACACTAAATAGTGGACATATAGAATGAAGCAAAGCAGAGATTACAATTATAGAGAAGAAAACACACAAGAAAAAAATCATGGTTAAAAAGTGTAACCATATAATCAAGCTCAAAATCTCACAAGTTGTGTGTTCTTAGCTCAAAACATGCTTCATAAAATATAAAATTTAGGCTTTCATCAAAAAGTTTCCAATCAATTGGGGTGATGCCCTATAGATAGATTTCGTGAAAGTCTCATTGTTTGACTAAGATTATTCTAAATGTAATGTTCTGATTGGGATATTCTAAAAATTCTTTAGTTTATCCCTTTTTCTAATCAACACAAACTTCATATGCAAAAGGGTAAACTAAGCTCAATAATCCAAGCCCAAAGTGCAAAATGCAACCAAGTGAAAATAAGCAAAAGTACAATAAAATAATAATCTAGAAGTACTAAAAGAAAAATAAAGCAAAATACAAAATAAAGCAAAATAAAATAAACGTCTGAAATAGTTCACCAAAATATATTCCGCCGGAGATGGCGACCTCCCCACACTTAAATCACAGCATCATCCTCGATGCTACTGTGCAGGCTCGGAATGGGGGTCAACGGTCACATCAGGCTACTAGGTCTCAGGCTGTGGTTCCTCGGGAGGCTGCTGCACCTCTGGGGCGGCCTGGGTCAGTAGGGGTGCCTCCGGCTGTGCCGGTTCCTTCTCGTGCTCCTCCTCCTCAGATGCAGAAGAGTCGGGGAGAGGGGGTAACTCAACGCCCAGCGCCACAAACATCTGATCCACTCGATCCAGGCATCGCATAATGCAGTGCTCAATATGCTCTATGAAGCGGAACAGACACTGTACCACAAGATATGTCAGCTGGGGCGCCAGTGGTGGCGGTGCTGAGTGTCCTACTGGTGCTTAGGGTCCTGCTGCAGTCGAGGAAGAAGAGGGTCCAGCTGCTAGCGCTGCTCTGGCTCGGGCTCGAGATGGACGCCTGGATGGGGGCTTCTCGTTCATCGATTACCTCATGGAATAACATCCTGCTTGTTGTCGTCGGCTGAGGGTGGAGGTGTCACATCATCCTCTCTCCAAGGAGCACCAGCTAGCTCAGCCATCCTAGTGACCAAAGTGGGAAAGGGAAATAGGCCACGGATATGTACGCGCCACGTGTACCTTCGGATCAATCGGGGGAAGTAAACCTGCTTCCCTTCCATAACACATCCTATCAGGAGAAGCATGTCCATCGGAATCTCAGAAAAATGGGTAGTGGGCATGACGTAGTGGGAAAAAATCTACTGCCAAGTCCTGGCCTCTCTAGATAAGTGAGGAAACAGCATCCCCTTGGGTTTCTTATTATCAGCATCCATCAACCAAGGGGCATCCAGGGTGACAATAACACATCTCAGAGCCTCATAATCAAAAGTCATGCAATGTATCGCAACATCTGCCTGCTCATAGGCATCTGTGGCACCGGTCTTAGGTAAGCAATGGAGGGCACCTCAATAGCAGCCTCGGTAACCAAGATCTGGCCGCCTCGCATGTAAACCGAATGAAGGGGTGCTCTGAAGAAGTTACAGTAAAATTCCTTGACCCATGAAGTGTTTATCCTTCCCAGATCCCTATGAACAAAGCCTAGGCCCAACCCCTAAATACGGGCCTCCATGAGGTGCCTCAAGTCGGTGGGAAGGGCCAATTTCTTCTCAATGTTCAGATTCTTCTTCCGACAGGTAGGGAAACGGAGCTCACAGTACAGGTTAGGAAACCTGGCTGTGTCAGTGGGCGGTAGCTACTGGTTCACCTTATCCACTTCATTCAGTGGGTTCTTGGCATAGTTGGCAAAAGGAGAAAGAGTGGCGGTTAGGGGTGTCTTCCTCTTTCTAGAGGGGACCTTGGCTTTCCTTCTGTCAGCCATCCTGGAACAGGACAGAAGAGGAAAGGATTTGGAAATAGGACAAGGAGGAAGATAGTGGTGCCGCCCAGTAGCAGTGGCGGCGGCTAGCTTCCCGGCAGCACAGGGCAGTGCGGGCAGAGGTGGTGATTGGCAATGGAGGCGATGTGAGAGAGAGGGATGTAGGGGAATAGGCAAATAAGGGAGAAAGGAATGTGGTAATGGTTGTGGGGGTGTGCCGGCGGCGCTGGCGTAGCCGCGGCGGGGCCGGTCAGAGGACGCGGTGGTGGAGCGGCGAGAGAGAGAGAGAGAGAGAGAGAGAGAGAGAGAGAGAGAGAAGGAAAGAAAGAGAGGAGAGAAGGTGGGTTGCAGCGGCGAGGTCGGCGCCGGACGGTGGGGGGAGTGGCGGTGTAGAACTTGGGAGGGTGGCAATGGAGGTTTGAGAGAGTGAGGGGGACGAAGAGGGAGAGAGTGAGGGAATGTACGCGACTGCGCTAGGGTTCTCGCTTGGATAGGGTTAATCATTTTTGAATCCACGCGTCCGCATACTGTTCGCTTCCGCGTGGGTGGGTGAGAAAGTGATGGACGCGGAAGCGTCATGTGCGCTGATGCGTGGAAGGAGATGTACGCATTGATACGTACGTGTGATGCACACATCCGCATAGTTTGACTTTGTGCTAAATGCACGCTTCCATAACCGTTTCCGCACAACTCTCTATTCAGAATGAAGGGGGCGAACGTTATGTGCAACGCGTTCATGTCAAGCATGCACACACGTTGTGTGCTAGAAATTCAATGGACGCGTGCGCGTTAGGGACTCGTACGCGCGGATTTTATTTTGCCCCAGCACACCAGCCGTACGATTCTATCACAAGTTTCTGTTCGTTGGATGGGGAAGTATTATGTTCATCGACGCCCACGCGTCGTGCAATTTCTGGATCAAACGCGGCTAAGCTCGTATCACGTAGTTAACACGTCATTCAATGAAAGTATAGTTCCTAAACCAACAATAATTCTTTCATACAAAAATTTGGTTGTCACAAGTAACAAACCCCTAAAAATAATAACCGAAGTATTCAAACCTCGGGTGGTCTCTCAAGAAATTTCAGGGAAGTGCTTTTATTATTGGTTATTGAAAAGTATCTTTTTGGAGTTTTTGAAATAAGAAACAAGAAAAGTAAATTGTAATGAAAATCAAATGATAAAGAAGTCTTGGCAAGGCTCGGTTGTTGATGCGTGAAAACTTGTCTCTTAATAAATTTCCCTTCGGCAAGTATATCGAATTCGTTGTCAAGTAAAAACTCACAATAGAGTGAGGTCGAATCCCACAGGGATTGATTGGTCAAGCAACTTTAGTTGGAAGAGTATGCTAGTTGAGCTAAACAGAGTGTAGTTTGAGAATTGCAAAAAAATAAATGGCGGAAAAGTAAATAGCAGAAAATAAATTGCAAAATCTTAAATGGGAATTTGGGGTAATGAGCATGAAAATAAATGACAGAAAATAAAGAGAATGGGTAAGATCAGAAATGAGGAATTCATTGGGCTCAGGAGATGTTGTATTCTCCGGATCAAGTTCATTTTCATCTCTTCCACAATCAATGCATCTATTGATCTCCTTGGCAATCTTAGGTGATTAGATTCCAATTCCTTGGTAATCCAATCTCTTTAAGCTTGAACAAATGCCCAATTCCTTGATTTAATTGCTCATGGGAAGAGATGAAGTATGGTCGTTGATTATACCACATGTATTTCCAAATCAAAGTGTTGGGAGGATTACATGTCACTATATCCACCCAGACCCCAATTTGGTCCAACATGAGAAAGCATTTCTTAGCATGATCTCCTCATCCCTTTTCCAAGGCTCAGAGGAGATCCAATTATGGAGAGTTTCTTTTCTAAGACAACTAACTAATTGAATTAAGATCGAAAGCTTTCTAGTAAATCAAAAGAGAAGAAACAAGAAGAGAATGAAAACTATAATTGATCCATCAAATTACAACAGAGCTCCCTAACCCAATGAAAGGGGTTTAGTTGTTCATAGCTCTAGAAATAGAAAATGGCAGAAAATAATACATCCCAGCTAAAAGTGCAGAAAAGTAAATATACAGAGAATAGTTCTCCAAAGTGCCAAGCTCCTCTATAGTTCAAAACTACTCCTATATATACTTCTCCTCTTGATCTTCTAGTGAGTTCTTCAAGTCTTGGATGTGGGCTTTGGATCTTGAGTTGAAGCAGTTCCAATCTTTAGTGGGCCCAGCTTGCAGAGAAGTATGAATTAGGCATGGGCATTAGTGAAGTTAACGTTAAGTGACATTGTGGGTTCGAGAACGTTAGTGGCAATCATAATTTTCACTAACATTCCAACCCCATATAGCCTACGTTAACTCCAACGTTAGTGGCACTAACGTGACCACTAACGTTGCCTTATAAATCTTCGCTAGCATTATTGGTACTCACCTTTCCCAATAACGTTGGCTTATAACCCTTCGCAAGCATTATTGGGACTCACCTTTCCCATTAACGTTGCCTTATGCCCTATGTCCCTACATTAGAGTTCACGTTAGTGTAACTAACGTGGCTCTTAACGTGGTTATGCCTCACCTTCGAGAGCGTTAGTGACACTTACCTTTGTCACTAATGCTCAAAGTGCCCCTACTCTCCACGTTAGAGCTCACGTTAACTAGGTTAACGTGGCCACTAACATGGTAGTAATGCCATCTTCCAACGTTAGTGACAAAGGTGAGTCTCATAAGATGTTTTTCAAGCTTAGGATTCAGGGTAGATAGTTGCCTTCTTTCCTTGTTTGGTGAGCCAACTTAGATTACTAATCATCCTACTACAAACATTCAGAACCTACTTCACGAAATAACTCCACTCTTGTTCTTTTCATAGCATTTTCTGTTTGATTAACTTAAAGGACAAGCATACAAGTAAGAAAGATGAACATGCAGAAAGGACATTAGACTAGCACACTTGGGTGTGAATAAAAAGGAACAAGCAGAGTATGAAGGTTCTATTCAATCATTTTTCAATTAGAGTTCTGCATTTCGAGATAGTTTGATACAACCTCAAGATGTCTTCCTTGGTATTCTCATCCTAGCATTTGCATCCTTGTCTGTTTCCTCGGATGATGAGGTATGATCATTTCCTGAGATTGATTGAATTCCTGCAACACTATTGAGAGTTGCTTGTTTCCCCAAGCACTTGAAAAAGGGTTAGCATGCATGTGTGCTTGTGAGCTTCTGAACTTAATTTGGTGTGTGAACACCAAACTTAGTTCTTTGCTTACTTCGACAAATTGAATGCATGCAGAAACCTTGTGTGCTTTTTATTAAGAAACAACTATGAGTTAAAAAGATAAACTATGCATTAGAGGTTAAACCTCTGTCAAGTAAGTTCTCTGGTTGCTAGAGCAATGTTTCACCACTGAAGGGTTGCAATGCACTCTTTAGCTGGAGTTTTTGGTGGAACACCAAACTTAGAGTCCTATATTCGCCCTTGAATTGTTTTTGGTGTGTAACACCAAACTTAGCTCCTCACACTACAGAGAATCCAACTTGAAATTTTTATTGAAAGACTCATGAAAAGAGAATTACCTCAGGTTGGGTTGCCTCCCAACAGAGCGCTTTTTTTAGCATCACTAGCTCGACGGTTCTTTCCTTAGTTGAGGTTATACTTCTGTTTGGGGGTTTCCCCCATGCTGCCCAAATAATGTTTAAGTCTTTGTCAATTTACAGTGAATCTCCTCTTTGAGCCTTCTTCCATGATTTCTATGTGTCCATAAGGTGAGACTTTTATGACTAGAAAGGACCCCGACTATCTTGATTTGTGTTTCCCGGGAAAGAGTTTCAGTCTGGAGTAGTAAAGAAGCACATATTGCCCTTCTTCGAAACTTCTTAGTGCCAGGTTAAGATAATGTCTCCTTTTTGCTTTTTCTTTATAAATCTTGGTATTTTCATAGGCTTGAGACCTAAACTCTTCCATTTCTTGAAGCTGCAAAACCCTCTTTTCACCAGTAGCGGTGCTGTCTAGGTTCAGTGTTTTAAGAGCCCAGGAGGCCTTGTGCTCCAGCTCTAATGGCAAGTGACAGGCCTTGCCGTATACCAATTGATATTGGGACATCCCAATTGGTGTTTTGAAGGCTGTCCTGTATGCCCAAAGAGCATCATCTAGCTTCTTTGCCCAGTCATTTCTTGATATCCCCACAGTCTTTTCCAAGATCCTTTTCAACTCTCGGTTAGATATCTCTGTTTGCCCACTTGTTTGGGGATAATAAGGTGTGGCAACCTTATACTTCACCCCATATCTTAGGAGTAGGGTTTCCAATGGTCTATTGCAGAAATGGCTCCCTCCATCACTGATGAGGGCTCGTGGGACTCCAAATCTGGTGAAGATATTCCTTCGAAAAAAGTTTATGACTACCTTGTTGTCATTGGTTGGGGTTGCCACAGCCTCCACCCACTTAGATACATAGTCTACTGCCACCAAAATATACTTGTTCGAATATGAGGGTGGAAATGGTCCCATGAAGTCGATCCCCCAAACATCAAACAGTTCAAGCTCTAGAATGTATTGTTGTGGCATCTCATTTCTCTTGGGCATATTGCCAGTCCTTTGGCACTCATTGCAGCTTTTCACCAATTCCTTAGCATCCTTAAAGATAGTGGGCCAGAAGAACCCACATTGCAGTACCTTTGTGGCAGTTCTTTCTCCTCCAAAATGACCTCCATAGCTAGCACTATGACAACTCCATAGGACCTCTCATTCTTCTTCTTCTGAGATGCACCTCCTAAGGATTCCATCTGAGCATTTCATGAAGAGATAGGATTCATCCCAAATGAAATACTTAGCATCATTGATGAGTTTTCTTCTTTGATATTTGTTGATTCCAGGGGGTAAGTCACCGGCTGCTTTAAAATTGGCAATATCTGCAAACCAGGGTGCTTTGTGAACCATCATTAACTGTTCATCTGGGAAAGACTCATTTACACTTGTATCATGGGTATCATCCTTCTCACAAGGGATTCTGGATAGATAATCTGCTACCTTGTTCTCTACACCCTTTTTGTCTCTAATCTCGATGTTGAATTCTTGCAATAATAAGATCCATCTAATTAGTCTTGGTTTTGATTCCTGTTTGGCAAATAGATATTTGAGTTTTGTGTGATCAGTGAAAATAATAACTTTAGAGCCAATAAGGTATGATCTAAATTTGTCAAATGCAAAAACTATTGCCAGCAACTCCTTTTCGATGGTGGTATAATTCCGTTGAGCATCATTGAGGACCTTGCTGGCATAGTATATGACATGCAATAAATTCTCTTTTCTCTGTCCTAACACTGCCCCAACTGCGAAATCAGATGCATCACACATCAATTCGAATGGTAGATTCCAATCAGGTGGGGTGATGATAGGGGCAGAGGATAGCCTCTTTTTCAAGTTTTCAAATGCTAGCATGCATTTCTCATCAAAGATAAATGTTGTATCAGACATTATGAGGTTGCTTAAGGGCTTGGCTATCTTTGAAAAATATTTAATAAACCTTATATAAAAACCAACATGTCCCAGAAAGCTCCTAATTGCCTTGACGTCACTTGGTGGAGGTAATTTTTCAATTAGCTCCACCTTAGCTCTGTCTACCTCAATGCCTTGGTTAGAGACTTTATGGCCAATGACTATTCCATCTGTCACCATGAAGTGACATTTTTCCCAATTCAAGACTAAGTTGGTCTCTTGACATCTTTTTAATACCAAGGCAAGATGGTTTAGGCAATTAGGAAAGGAATCTCCGAATACTGAGAAGTCATCCATGAAAACTTCAATGAACTTCTCTATCATATCTGAGAAGATAGAAAGCATGCAACGTTGAAAAGTTGCAGGTGCATTACATAGCCCAAATGGCATGCGCCTGTAGGCAAACACTCCATAGGGGCAAGTGAATGATGTTTTCTCTTGGTCTCTTGGATCAACCACTATTTGGTTATATCTTGAATAACCATCTAAAAAACAATAGTATACATGTCCTGCAAGTCTTTCCAGCATCTGATCCATGAAAGGGAGTGGGAAATGATCTTTTCTTGTGGCTTTATTGAGCTTTCTGTAGTCAATACACATCCTCCATCCTATGACGGTTCTTGTAGGGATTAGCTCATTTCTTTCGTTGGGCACCACAGTGATTCCTCCTTTCTTGGGAACCACTTGAACTGGGCTGACCCATGGGCTATCTGATATTGGATAGATATCTCCTTCCTGCCACAACTTCATGACTTTTTTCTGTACTACTTCCTTCATAGCTGGATTTAACCTTCTTTAGGGCTGAATGGAAGGTTTGGCATCCTCCTCCAAAAGTATCTTATGCATGCATATGGCTGAGCTGATTCCCTTCAAGTCAGCAAGTGTCCATCCAATGGCATCCCTATATTTTTGTAAGACTTGAAGCAACATTTCCTCTTGTTCTTGGCTGAGGGCTAAGTTTATGATCACTGGATAACTTCTATTTTCTCCCAAGTATGCGTACTTGAGAGTGGGTGGCAGTGTCTTCAGCTCAAGTTTGGGTACATCTTTTCTTTCATCCTTTTCTTCTACTGTGCCTTGAACATGCATTTCAGCGGCTGCAGCCTCTTTGCTTGATGTTAATTCTTCTTCTGTTAATGCTTCAAGTTCTTCTTTCATCCTTTTCTTCTAGTGTGCCTTGAACATGCATTTCAGCGGTTGCAGCCTCTTTGCTTGATGTTAATTCTTCTTCTGTTAATGCTTCAAGTTCTTCTTCAAGATTTTCTTGCACCAAAGCCTCCACCGAATCCAACCTCATACATTCTCCCAATGAATTGTGTGGGTAACTCATGGCCTTAAACACATTGAAAGTCATTTTCTCCTCATGTAATCTAAGGACAAGTTCACCCTTTTGGACATCAATAATGGCTCCGACAGTGGCCAAGAATGGCCTTCCCAGGAAGACGGAAGTCTTAGCTCCTTCCTCCATGTCTAATACTACGAAATCTGCTGGAAAGATGAAGTCTCCCACCATCATCAACAAGTCTTCTACTATTCTGTGGGGAAACTTGAATGATCTGTCTGCTAGTTACAAGGCCATTCTTGTTGGTTTGGCTTCCTCTATCTTCATTTTTTTCATCATTACTAAGGACATTAGATTTATGCTGGCTCCTAGATCACACAGAGCCTTTTCCACTGTGATTTCTCCTATGATACAAGGGATTTGGAAGCTCCCAAGATCCTTCAATTTCTGGGGTAATTTGTGTTGGATGATGGCACTGTATTCTTCGGTGAGTACCACAGTCTCATTGTTCTTCCAGCTTCTCTTCTTGGTCATTAATTCCTTCAAAAACTTGGCGTAGAGTGGCATTTGCTCTATTGCTTCAGAAAAGGGTATGTTTATTTGTAGTTTCTTGAAGATTTCCAAGAATCTTGAGAATTGGTTATCCTCTCCCATCTTTTTTAATTACAGCTGCTGGGGGGTATGGAGCTTTTGAAAGGCATGGTTCGAGTAGAGCCTCAATCTTTGAAAGTCTATCCTCTGTTAGTGATGGTGGGTTGAGTTTAGGTGGGTGTTGATAGGATCTCTGTGAGGTATGTTGGTGAGTTGCATTGTTGTTGGAGTTGAGGTTGTGGCGTCTTTGGTCTTGACCTTGGTCTTGTTGATTTCCCCAACCAAAGTTAGGGTGATTTCTCCATCCAGAGTTGTAAGTTTTGGAGTATGGGTCATGGATTTGTCTAGGTGAGTTTCCAACATAGTTGGCTTGTTCCCAGTCACCTTCTTCTCCTATATTCACTCCTTCTTGAGTTAGTGATGAAGTGATGACTGCTGCAACTTGGTTTTCCTCTACCTTCTTGGTGAGATCTGCTAGCTGCTTGGTGATCATCTTATTTTGAGCTAGCAATACATCCATGTGGTTCAGCTCTATTACTCCTCGAGTGTTACTTCTTTCAGAGGCATAGAAGTAGTCATTCTCAGCTACTGTTTCAATGACATATATGGCTTCTTCAATGGTTTTTTTCTTGTTTAGAGAGCCCCCTGATGAATGATCTAGAGCCTTCTTTGACTCATAGGAAAGACCTTCATAGAAAATGTGAAGTTGAACCCATTCATTGAACATATCTGGTGGGCATCTTCTTGTTAAGTCCTTGAACCTCTCCAATGCCTCATAGAGAGTCTCACCATCTTGTTGTCTGAAAGTCTGCACCTCAGCTCTCAGCCTGTTAATTCTTTGAGGAGGGTAGAATCTTGCCAAAAATTTGTTCACCACATCTTCCCAATTTGTCAAGCTCTCCTTTGGAAAGGATTCAAGCCACTTGGATGCCTTGTCCTTGAGTGAAAAAGGGAACAACAGCAGCCTAAAGACATCCGGGTGGACTCCATTAGACTTCACAGTGTCACAAATTCTTAAGAAAGTGGTTAAATGTTGATTGGGGTCTTCTTGAGCACTTCATCCAAATGAGCAGTTGTTCTGAACAAGGATGATGAGTTGGGGTTTTAGTTCAAAATTGTTGGCATGTATGGTGGGCTTCTGGATGCTACTTCCACAGTTTCCTGGATTTGGATTGATGTAGGAGCCTAGAACTCTCCTTTCTTGCCCAGCATAATTTGCAGGGCCTTCTCTAGCATGGTTGTGAGCTTCTTCTTCATGATTGTTTTCCAAGTTCTCTTCCATGTTGGGTTCAAAGTACTATTCCTCTTCCTCAGCACCAACAACTCCTTTCCCTCTTACTTCCCTCCTTAATCTCGAGAGGGTTCTCTCAAGTTCTAAATCGAAGGAAGTTGAGGTCCCTCCTCTTCTCCCTGTCATACAACTAACAAAACACGCAACAAGAGATAAAATAAAGAGGTTATTCTTGTTAGAGTGATTGTTAGTGTGAGTGATGCAAATTATCAAATAGTTAGTGGGTTAGTGAGCAGAATTGTAGATAATAACAAAGAAAGAAAGAAAAACAGAGAGGGTATAGAGGATGAGGAAGAAGTTAAACAAAGTGAAAATAAATGACTTAATAAAATAAACAAACAAGGGAAAAATGCCCAATCTAGTGAGCTTCCAACTTAATCATTGTTGATACAAAATCAATCCCCGGTAACGGCGCTATAAACCTGATGCGTGAAAACTTGTCTCTCAACAAATTTCCCTTTGGCAAGTATACCGAATTTTTCGTCAAGTAAAAACTCAAAATAGAGTGAGGTCGAATCCCACGTGGATTGATTGGTCAAGCAAGTTTAGTTGGAAGAGTATGCTAGTTGAGCTAAACAGAGTGTAGTTTGAGAATTGCAGAAAATTAAATGGTGGAAAAGTAAATAGCAGAAAATAAAGTGCAGAATCTTAAATGGGGATTTGGGGTAATGAGCATGAAAATAAATGACAGAAAATAAAGAGAATGGGTAAGATCAGAAATGGGGAATTCATTGGGCTTAGGAGATGTTGTATTCTCCGGATCAAGTTCATTTTCATCTCTTCCACAATCAATGCATCTATTGATCTCCTTGGTAATCTTAGGTGATTAGATTCCAATTTCTTGGTAATCTAATCTCTCTAAGCTTGAACAATTGCCTAATTCCTTGATTTAATTGCTCATGGGAAGAGATGAAGTATGGTCACTGATTATACCACATGTATTTCCAAATCAAAGTGTTGGGAGGATTACATGTCACTATATCCGCCCAGACCCCAATTCTGCCCAACATCAGAAAGCATTTCTAGCATGATCTCCTCATCCCTTTTCCAAGGCTCAGAGGAGATCCAATTATGGAGAGTTTCTTTTCCAAGACAACTAACCAATTGAAATAAGATCGAAAGCTTTCTAGTAAATCAAAAGAGAAGAAAGAAGAAGAGAATGAAAACTATAATTGATCAATCAAATTACAACAGAGCTCCCTAACCCAATGAAAGGGGTTTAGTTGTTCATAGCTCTAGAAATGGAAAATGGCAGAAAATAATACATCCCAGCTAAAAGTGCAGAAAAGTAAATATACAGAAAGTAGTTCTCCAAAGTGTCAATCTCCTCTATAGTTCAAAACTACTCCTATATATACTACTCCTCTTGATCTTCTAGTGAGTTCTTCAAGTCTTGGATGTGGGCTTTGGATCTTGAGTTGAAGCAGTTCCAATCTTTAGTGGGCCCAGCTTGCAGAGAAGTATGAATTAGCATGGGCATTAGTGAAGTTAACGTTAAGTGACATTGTGGGTTCGAGAACGTTAGTGGCAATCATAATTTTCACTAACATTCCAACCCCATATAGCCTACGTTAACTCCAACGTTAGTGGCACTAACGTGACCACTAACGTTGCCTTATAAATCTTCGCTAGCATTATTGGTACTCACCTTTCCCAATAACGTTGGCTTATAACCCTTCGCAAGTGTTATTGGGACTCACCTTTCCCATTAACGTTGCCTTATGCCCTTTGTCCCTACGTTAGAGTTCACATTAATATAACTAACGTGGCTCTTAACATGGTTATGCCTCACCTTCGAGAGTGTTAGTGACACTTACCTTTGTCACTAACGCTCAAAGTGCCCCTACTCTCCACGTTAGAGCTCACGTTAACTAAGTTAACGTGGCCACTAACGTGGTAGTAATGCCATCTTTCAACGTTAGTGACAAAGGTGAGTGTCACTAACGTTGTCTCATCAATCTCAGCTCTACGTTAACTTTCACGTTAGTGGTCTTAACGTGACCACTAACATAGGCAATGCTAGTTGATCCAACGTTAGTGACAAAGAGGAGTGTCACTAACGTTGGCATTGTTCCTCTCTTCCACGTTAGAGTTCACGTTAACTAAGTTAACGTGACTCTTAACGTGGCTCATTGGCAAATCTTGGAACGTTAGTGGTGTTCCCATTTACCACTAACGTTGGAGCTTTCTTTTGTCTCCACGTTAACTACCACGTTAACTTAGTTAACGTGGCAATTAACGTGGTCTTATGATGGCTTCGTGGGCGTTATTGGTGATCACTTTTCTCCTTAACGTTGCAAGCTATTTACCATTCCACGTTAGTGGTCACATTAACTAGATTAACGTGAGTACTAATGTGGTTCTTCCTTGCTTCCTTTGTCCTGAAATCAAGCAAATAAAGTGCATCAAAGCTCTAGCCAAAGTCATGAGATTATGCATCATCAATTTATCATTCAATTCTAGCAAAATCCTCATGAAATCATGTGAAATTCACAATAGTTGCTTGAATCAAGGTGTAAGTATATTTTCATACAAAACATGCCTTATTCACTAAGAAAATGCATGAAACTGCCTTAAAACAGTAAAGAAAAGGTCAGTGAAACTGGCCTAGATGCCCTGGCATCAGTGGTCAAGGATCTCTATCCTTATCACTAACCACAACATGAGAATTGGCAAGGATCAATCCCAATAAATCATCCTCTAACTAGTAGTAAAGGAAAGTTAAATGAGCTATATCAATCCAAGTCCATAAGTCCTAGCTCTCCACCAATTCAATTAGTGAGAACTAGAGATAATGGCTCCAATCATCAATTACTTGGACATTAGTAACTCAAGAGTTCCTAAGTTACCTTCCCAAGCCAAGAACATAAAATTTACTCTAACATCCTTCCAAGCATTTTATCAAACACTTGGAAGGAAAAAAATAAAAGCATAGAAAAGTAATAATAGAATATAAGATCTAAAACCAATAATTTCAAGATCAATGATAACAAATATGGGAAGAAGCAATAAACATGAAATACCTCAAATAGCATTAATAAGGGAAATCAAATCCAACATGAGAACTCATAAACCAAATTGTCAGCATAAAGTAATCAACATGAAAAATAAATAAACTAGAATGCTAGAACAAATAAAAGTAGAAGAAAAACTAAATTAAAGGAACATTGAACCTGGAATTGAGAAGAAATAAACCTAAAACTAAGAGAGATCCTAAAACTGAGAGAGAGGAGAGAACCTCTCTCTCTAAAAATCTACATCTAAAACCTAAAATTATGAATAATGAGAATTTCCTCATTGATTGATTTCTCCACTCTGCAGCCTCTAATCAGTATTTTTCGGGTTTGAAATTGGGCCAAAAACAGCCCAGGAATTGCACCCAGCGTTTTCTGTAAATTTTGCATGTGGCGCAAGGCACGCGTACGCGTCATGTAAGCGTGCGCGTCGATGGTCCTCTGTGCGTTTCGTGCGTCCGTGGCAAGTACGCGTCCGCATCCATAGGGAATGCGCCAATTTACGCGTGGGTGACGAATCTCGCTGGTCAGCTCCTTAGTTTCTTGTGTTCCTTCCATTTTTGTAAGCTTCTTTTCCATCTTTTAAGCCATTCCTGCCCTATAAAGCCTGAAAACACTTAACACACGGATCAAGGCATCAAATGATAATAAGAGAGGGTTAAAATTAGCAAAATTAAGGTCAAAGAAGCATGTTTTCAATCATAGCACAAAATCAGGAAGGAGAATGTAAAACCATGCATTCTATGAATAAGTGTGAGAATAATGGGTAAAATCTACTGAATAAAGCACAAGATAAACCGTAATGGACTTAAAATTCCCGATTTTTATTGATTTTAATTGTGAAAATCATTTAAACTTTGATTAGGATCTTTTGTTCGTTTGGAACAATATTATTGACGAAACAATTTTTTTTTGAGAAATTCTAAACCCACGTTTAGCCCTTCGCCAAGTTTTTGGTGCCGTTGGCGGGGAATTACAATTGGCTGCTTGTTATGCTATTGTGAATATGTGAATATTGTGAATAACTTGCTTTTTGGTTGTCTTCTTATTTTTGCTAGTAGTTAGGATTGTGTTTTTAGTTGCTTCTTGATAGCCTTTTTTTATTTTCTCTCTTCTCTATGAATTCTCACCCTTTTGGCTTCGAGTTTGGTTGTGATTATGTTGTAGGAAATAGTAGCATCAATGTCGGTTTGCACTGTGGGACAGATAATCAATTAAGGGAGGAGTCACATGCATATGCGCAACCTTCATGGCAACAACTTTCTCCACTCCACTATGGTCACAATCCTCCCTATGGTGCATACAAATCCAATGGATATGGTGATCCTCATAGTTATGAACGTCCACCACCATATGCTTATGAACTATACCCTCAACATAGCACTCAACCACAAAATTCTCTATCCTATGCTACCATCAACCACCTCCATATAATCCAACTCCGCATCCACCATATCACTAACCATATGCACCTTCCAATTATGAAATCTTTCTCCCAAACAATTAATCCTCTTTTTCACCTCAATACGAACCATTGATTTAAGAACAACAAGAGCTTCATGCTTTTCTCCAAGAGCAAGAAGAATTCGAAAGATGCAAGGAAAATTTGTGGCTACCTTAGCCAAAGCCGTGAACCGTTTAGTCCTACTGCACTCATGCAATCAAGGCACTCCCATTGACAAATGTGGAGGATCAACGGAAGAGCATAGTGAGGAGGAGAACATAGAGCCCCAAGGAAAAGAAGAGGAGTTGAAGCATGAATCACAACAGGAGGAGAAAGTTGAGATAATTGAACCGGAAGGATTGGTTGAAGATTTTAGAGAACTTGAACAAGAGACAAGTTCTATTGTTGAATATGATCTCACACCAACTAATGATTTCATGGAGTTCTTTGAACCTTCCTCCATTAAATTCGAAATGGATATTGGCGTAGTTTTTATGCAACCGCTAAGATATGACTCGAGTGATGGAAAAGAGTCAGAAGAGGTTGGTAAGGAAGAAGCTAAATATGAGGCATCTTGTCAAGAAATGGAGATTGAAGAATCTTATCAAGTGGTAAAAGTCCTTCAAAAGGGACGGACGGGAGTGAAAATTGCTTTGTTGAGACCATCGAAGACCTATCTTCCTATGTCACCATCCATTCCTTCATTTAAGTGAGTAAAACTCTTTTATCCTTAAGCTTTATTATCCCGCTATAATATGGTTTGCTTGAAACAGATGGTCAGCTTAAAGCTCTTTGCGATTTAAGAGCATAAGGGAGATGGTTAGTGGTTGGAAAGATCATTATACGTTCATTAAGTATAAATCTTCAATGCTTAGTTTCCATGGTTGAATATACTGAATTGGTAGAAATTGATATGAAAAAATGCTTGTTTTTTTGGAAAGTTGGTAAAATTTTGATTGAATGACTTGATTTGTGATTGGAATTGTCACCTGCTACTTAGTTGCATTGATTTGTTGCTGAATTTCTGCAATATGCTATTGGTTTTTGTGTGATTGGTGCTAAGAGTATGCTTATTAATGTCATTTTGTGTTGTTAGATTTAATTAGATTTTAAATCTTTGTTAGTGATTGGATTTAGTTAATCTGCTTGCTGCTGTTAGTTGGTTTTAGGCTAGAATTACGATTTTTTTTATTAGAGTTGGTCTTAGTTTATGTGTAGTTCAATATGCTTTTATGTTTCTTGAATTTGAATTTCATTTAGTCTGGATTGTTTGAATGATAAATTTGTTAAATTTTATTTAGGTTAATTAGAATTTCAGTTTTGATCTTTAATCAATTTGGTTTTGGTTTTGGTTAGTTTAGTTTAGTTTTCTGATTTTAGGGAATTTAATTGGTTAAGATAGGTTAGATTTAGGATTATTAGTTTTTTATATGCTCCTGGAAGTGTTGGAATTATTGTTTGAGACACTACAATAGGTTGCTGACTTTTAATTTCATTGATGCTGAATTTCTGCTGAGTTATTGTTGTTGGATATGGTTGTTGAAAAGTCTCAAGATTGACCTGGTTTGCTATGAATTTCCTGCTGCATCCATTTGAACCAGCTTGATTGATTTTTTGATTAAATTAATGAATAAATTGCTACTAGTCTGAACATCAGTTCTCAACATAGTCAGCTTCTGAGGTTGAAAGAATTTGGTCAGGAATTTGTTGACTAACTTGTCCCATGTATCCAAGCTCTCCTTGGGTTGTGTATCAAGCCACTGCTTGGCTCTGTCCAGTATAGCAAACAGAAAGATCAACAACCTATAAATATCAGGATAAACTCCATTGGTCTTCACAGTGTCACAGATTTGCAGGAAATTAGAGATGAATAAGTTTGGGTCTTTGATGAGCGAATAATTTATACGCTTTTTGACATTGTTTTTAGGTAGTTTTTAGTATGATCTAGTTACTTTTATGGATGTTTTCGTTAGTTTTTATGTTAAATTCACATTTCTGGACTTTACTATGAGTTTGTGTGTTTTTCTGTGATTTCAGGTATTTTCTGGCTGAAATTGAGGGACCTGAGCAAAACTCTGATAAGAGGCTGACAAAGAACTGCTGATGTTGTTGGAATCTGACCTCCCTGCACTCAAAATGGATTTTCTGGAGCTACAAAACTCCACATGGCGCGCTCTCAACGGCATTGAAAAGTAGACATCCAGAGCTTTCCAGTAATATATAATAGTCCATACTTTATTCGAGATTTGATGACGTAAACTGGTGCTCAACACCAGTTCTATGCTGCATTCTGGAGTCAAACGCCAGAAACACATCACGAACCAGATTTGAACGCCCAAAACACGTTACAACATGGCGTTCAACTCTAAGAGAAGCCTCAACTCATGGATAGATCAAGCTCAGCCCAAGCACACACCAAGTTGGCCCCGGAAGTGAATTTATGCATCAATTACTTACCTCTGTAAACCCTAGTAGCTAGTTTAGTATAAATAGAACTTTTTACTAGTTTATTAGATATCTTTGATTGTATTATTCAATCTTTGGACGTTTAGTTCTTAGATCTAGGGGCTGGCCATTCGGCCATGCCTGGACCTTTCACTAATGTATTTTCAACGATGGAGTTTCTACACACCATAGATTAAGGGTGTGGAGCTCTGCTGTACCTCAAGTTTTCATGCAATTACTACTATCTTCTATCCAATTCGATTTATTCCTGTTCTAAGATATTCGTTGCACTTCAACTTGATGAATGTGATGATCCGAGACACTCATCATCATTCTCACATATGAACGCGCGTGACTGACAACCACTTCTGTTCTACCTTAGATCGGGCGCATATCTCTTGGATTCCTTGATCAGAATCTTCGTGGTATAAGCGAGAATTGATGGCGGCATTCATGGGAATCCGGAAAGTGTAACCTTGTCTGTGGTATTCCGAGTAGGATTCCGGGATTGAATGACTGTGACGAGCTTCAAATTCCCGAGCGCTGGGCGTTAGTGATAGACGCAAAAGAATCACTAGATTCTATTCCAACCTGATTGAGAACCGACTGATGATTAGCCGTGCTGCGATAGAGCATTTAGACCTTTTTCACTGAGAGGATGGGATGTAGCCATTGACCACGGTGATGCCCTACATACAGCTTGCCATAGAAAGGAGTGATGAAAAACTAGAAGGAAGAAGTAGGAAAGCAGAGATTCAGAAGGAAAACATCACCTCCATACACCTATCCGAAATTCCCACCATTGGATTACATGAGTAACTTTATCTTTATTTTCTATTTATTTTATTATCATTATTTAAACCAATAATCTATTAATCCATTTAAATCCGCCTGACTAGGATTTACAAGATGACCATAGCTTGCTTCATACCAACAATCTCTGTGGGATCGACCCTTACTCACATAAGGTATTACTTGGACGACCCAGTACACTTGCTGGTTAGTTGTGCGGAGTTGTGACAAAGCGTGATTCACGTTTGAGAGCACCAAGCCTTTGGAGCCATTTTTGATGATCACAATTTCGTCCACCAAGTTTTTGGCGCCGTTGCTGGGGATTGTTCGAGTTTGGACAACTGACGGTTCATCTTGTTGCTCAGATTAGGTAATTTTATTTTTATTTTCTTTTCAAAAAAAATTTTTAAAATTCTTTCGAAAAAATTTTTCTTTATTTTCGTTTTTCAAAAATATAATTTTCGAAAAAAATAATAATAATACAAAAAAATTCATAAAATCATAAAAATCAAAAATATTTTGTGTTTCTTGTTTGAGTCTTGAGTCAATTTTTAAGTTTGGTGTCAATTGCATGCTTAAAAAAAATTTTCTTGCATTTTTCGAAAATTCATGCATTCATAGTGTTCTTCATGATCTTCAAGTTGTTCTTAGTAAGTCTTCTTGTTTGATCTTGATATTTTCTTATTTTGTACCTTTTGTTGTTTTTCATATGCATTTTTCGTTTGTTAGAGTCCATGCATTAAAGATTTCTAAGTTTGGTGTCTTGCATGTTTTCTTTGCATAAAAAAATTTTCAAAAATATGTTCTTGATGTTCATCATGATCTTCAAAGTGTTATTGGTGTTCATCTTGACATTCATAGTGTTCTTGCATGGATCTTGTGTTTTGATCCAAAATTTTTATGTTTTGGGTCATTTTTATGTTTTTCTCTCTCATCATTAAAAATTCAAAAATAAAAAAATATCTTTTCCTTAATTTTCTCATAATTTTCGAAAATTTGAGTTGACTTAGTCAAAAATTTTTAAAATTAGTTGTTTCTTACAAGTCAAGTCAAATTTTCAATTTTAAAAATCTTATCTTTTTTAAAACTTGTTCAAAAATTAAAACTTTTTCATTTTTCTTATTAATTTTCAAAAATCCTTTAAAATATTTTTCAAAAATATTTTTCTTAATTTTATCTTTAATTTCGAAAATTATGCTAACAATTAATATGATTGATTCAAAAATTTGAAGTTTGTTACTTTCTTGTTAAGAAAGGTTCAATCTTTAAATTCTAGAAACTTATCTTTTAGGTTCTTGTTAGTTAAGTAATTAATTTTAATTTTAAAAAACATTAAATCTTTTTTTAACCATATCTTTTTATCATATCTTTTTATCTTATCTTTTTATCATATCTTTTTCAAAAATTTGATTTCAAAATATCTTATCTAACTTCTTATCTTCTTTTCAAAATATCTTTTTCAACTAACTATTTGACTTTTTGTTTGTTTCTTATCTTTTTCAAAACCACCTAACTACTTTTCCCTCTCTAATTTTTGAAAATATGTCATCCCTTTTTCAAAATTCTTTTTAAATTAACTAATTGTTTTAAATTTTAATTTTAATTCTATCTCATCTTTAATTTTCGAAATTACAAACCCATTTTTCAAAATTATTTTCGAATTTCTCTCCCCCTCATCTCCTTCTATTTATTTTAATTATCTACTAACACTCCTCTTCATCTTAAAATTTGAATCCCCTCTTCTCCTCTGTGTTCAAATTTTTCTATTCTCCTTCTTCATTCTATTCTTCTTCTACTAATAATAAGGATCCTCTTTACTGTGACATAGAGGATTCCTCTTCTTTTCTTGTTCTCTTCTCTTTCATATGAGCAGGAACAAAGAAAAAAGAACTCTTGTTGATGCTGATCCTGAACCTGAAAGGACTCTGAAGAGGAAACTAAGAGAAGCTAAATTACAACAATCCAGAGGCAACCTGATGAGCGGATAATTTATACGCTTTTTGGTATTGTTTTTAGTATGTTTTTAGTATGTTTTAGTTAGTTTTTATTATATTTTTATTAGTTTTTAGTTAAAATTCACTTTTCTAGACTTTACAATGAGTTTGTGTGTTTTTCTGTGATTTCAGGTATTTTTTGGCTAAAATTGAGTGACCTGAGCAAAAATCTGATTCAGAGGCTGAAAAGGACTGCAGATGCTGTTGAATTCTGACCTCCCTGCACTCGAAGTAGATTTTCTAGAGCTACAGAAGTCCAATTGGCGCACTCTCAATTGCGTTGGAAATTAGACATCCTGGGCTTTCCATCAATGTATAATAGTTTATACTTTGCTCGAGATTTGTTGGCCCAAACCGGCATTCCAAATCAGCTCAAAACTGCCCGGCGTTAAACGCCGGAACTAGCACAAGAATGGGAGTTAAACGCCCAAACTGGCACAAAAGCTGGCGTTTAACTCCAAGAAAAGTCTCTACATATGAAAGCTTCATTGCTCAGCCCAAGAACACACCAAGTGGGCCCGGAAGTAGATTTTTATGTCATTTACTCATCTTTGTAAACCCTAAGCTACTAGTTCTCTACAAATAGGACCTTTTGCTAATGTATTCTCATCTTTGGATCACTTTAGATCTTTAGATCATCTTTGGACGTCTAGTTCTTAGATCATTGGGGGCTGGCCTCACGGCCATGCCTAGACCTTGTTCTTATGTATTTTCAACGGTGGAGTTTCTACACACCATAGATTAAGGTGTGGAGCTCTGCTGTACCTCGAGTATTAATGCAATTACTATTGTTCTTCTATTCAATTCAGCTTATTCTTGTTCTAAGATATTCATTTGCACCCAATAACATGATGAATGTGATGATTATGTGATGCTCATCATCATTCTCACTTATGTACGCATGCCTGACAACCACCTCCGTTTTACAAGCAAACAAGGCTTGAATGTTTATCTCTTGGATTCCTTAATCAGAATCTTGGTGGTATAAGCTAGAATTGATGGCGGCATTCAAGAGAATCCGGAAGGTCTAAAGCTTGTCTGTGGTATTCTGAGTAGGATTCAAGGATTGAATGACTGTGACGAGCTTCAAACTCGTGATTGTGGGGCGTTAGTGACAGAATCAAAAGAATCACTGGATTCTATTCCGACATGATCGAGAACCGACAGCTGAATAGCCGTGCTGTGACAGAGCGCGTTGAACATTTTCACTGAGAGGACGGGACTGTAGCCACTGACAACGGTGATGCCCAACATATAGCTTGCCATGGAAAGGAGTAAGAAGAATTGGATGAAGACAGTAAGAAAGCAAAGAGGCGAAAGGGACAAAGCATCTCCATACGCTTATCTGAAATTCTCACCAATGAATTACATAAGTATCTCTATCTTTATTTTATGTTTTATTCATCTTTTAGTTATCAATCATCCATAACCATTTGAATCTGCCTGACTGAGATTTACAAGATGACCATAGCTTGCTTTATACCAACAATCTCCGTGGGATCGACCCTTACTCGCGTAAGGTTTATTACTTGGACGACCCAGTGCACTTGCTGGTTAGTTGTGCGAAGTTATGTTAAAGAGTTGAGATTGCAATTGAGCATACCATATTGATGGCGCCATTGATGATCACAATTTTGTGCACCAAGTTTTTGGCGCCATTGCCGGGGATTGTTCGAGTTTGGACAACTTACGGTTCATGTTGTTGCTTAGATTAGGTATTCTTCTTCAGAATTTTTAAGAATTAATTCTAGAGTTTCAAGGTGATGTTTTCATCATCACCAAAGCTGATTGATTCTCATCAATTTAGCTCTTGAATGCAATGTCCTGCTGAAGCTTGGCTAGCCATGTCTAATTCCTTTAGACTAAAGCTTTAAACTAACATTGCATGATTCCTGGAATTCTTATTAAAAATTTTTAATCTCTTTATTTTCTTTTCCACTCAAATTTCAAAAAAATCCAAAAAAATTATAAAATCTTAAAACCAAAAAAATATTTTTATGTTTCTTGTTGAGTCTAGTGTCTCATTTTAAGTTTGGTGTCAATTGCATGCCTTTATTCTTCTAATTTTTGAAAATTACATGCATTATGTTCTTTATTGATCTTCAAGTTGTTCTTGATGATTTCCTTGCTCTGATCTTTAAATTCTCTTGTCTTGAGTGTTTCGTTGTTTCTCATATGCATTCTCAATTTGTTAGTGTCAGTAGTATACAAACTTCTAAGTTTGGTGTCTTGCATGCATTGTTTATTTGATCTTAGTGGCATTTTGATTATTCCTCATCATTAAAAATTCAAAAAAATTTTTTAATTTGTGTCTTTTCAAGTCAATAATACAGAAAATTGAAGATTCAGAACATACAGCAGAGGAATTAAACAAAAAAAGTTGGGCGTTCAAAACGCCCAGTGAAGAAGGAAAACTGGCGTTTAAACGCCAACCAGGGTACCTGGCTGGGCGTTTAACGCCCAAAAGGGTAGCATTTTGGGCGTTAAACGCCAGAATGTATACCATTCTGGGCGTTTAACGCCAGGATGGCACAAGAGGGAAGATTTTGTTTTTAATTCAAATTTTTTTCAAGTTTTCATAAATTTTCAAAATCAAATCTTTTTCAAATCATATCTTTTCAATCATATCTTTTCAAAATCAATTTCTTTCCATTTTCAAAAATACTTGCTAACAATTAATGATTTGATTCAAACATTTCAAGTATGTTGCCTTTTCTGTTGAGAAAGGTTTAATGTCTGAATCATATCTTTTAAATTTCTTGTTAGCCAAATCATTAATTTTAACAATCAAATCCTTTTAAATTGTTTTTCAATCATATCTTTTCAATCATATCTTTTTAATCACATCTTTTTCTAAATAGTCTTCAATCATATCTTTTTGATTTATAATTTCAAAATCTTTTTCAAAAATCACTTAATTACTTTCTCAATCTTAGTTTTCGAAAATCACCAATCAATTTTTCAAAATTTCTTTTAATTATTTTAAAATATTTTACTTTAATTTCAAAAATTCTTCCCCTCTTCTCACATCCTTTTATTTATGGACTAACACTCCTCCTCAATGCACAATTCGAACTCTATCTCTCTTGATAAGTTCGAATTCTTCTACCTCCTTCTTCTATTCTTCTTTTCCTCTGACACCTCAAGGAATCTCTATACTGTGACATAGAGGATTCCATATTTTCTTGTTCTCTTCTCTTTCATATGAGCAAGAGCAAAGACAAAAGCATTCTTGTTGAGGCTGACCCTGAACCTGAAAGGACCTTGAAGCGATAGCTAAGAGAAGTTAAAGCACTACTCTCTGTAGGGGACCTAACAGAAATCTTCAAACAAGAAGAAGACATGGCAGCCGAACACAACAATAATGCCAACAATGCAAGGAAGGTGTTGGGTGACTTTATTGCACCTACTCCCGACTTCTATGGGAGAAGCATATCTATCCCTGCCATTGGAGCAAACAACTTTGAGCTTAAGCCTCAATTAGTTTCTCTAATGCAACAGAATTGCAAGTTCCATGGACTTCCATTGAAAGATCCTCATCAGTTTTTAGCTGAATTCTTGCAAATCTGTGACACTGTCAAGACCAATGGGGTTGACCCTGAGGTCTACAGACTTATGCTATTCCCTTTTGCTGTAAGAGACAAAGCTAGGATATGGTTGGACTCACAACCTAAAGAAAGCCTGAACTCTTGGGAAAAGCTAGTCAATGCCTTCTTGGCAAAGTTCTTTCTACCTCAAAAATTGAGTAAGCTTAGAGTGGAAGTCCAAACCTTCTGACAGAAGGAAGGTGAATCCCTCTATGAAGCTTGAGAAAGATACAAACAATTGATCAGAAAGTGTCCTTCTGACATACTTTCTGAATGGAGCATCATAGGTATCTTCTATGATGGTCTGTCTGAACTGTCCAAGATGTCATTGGACAGCTCTGCTGAAGGATCTCTTCATCTGAGGAAGACACCTGCAGAAGCTCAAGAACTCATTAAAATGGTTGCAAATAACCAATTCATGTACACTTCTGAAAGGAACCCTGTGAACAATGGGACGAATCAGAAGAAAGGAGTTATTGAGATTGATACTCTGAATGCCATATTGGCTCAGAACAAAATATTGACTCAACAAGTCAATATGATTTCTCAAAGTCTGTCTGGAATGCAAGCTGCACCAGGCAGTACTAAGGACGGTTCATCTGAAGAAGAAGCTTATGATCCTGAGAACCCATCAATAGAATAGGTGAATTACATGGGAGAACCCTATGGAAACACCTATAATCCTTCATGGATAAATCATCCAAATCTCTCATGGAAGGATCAACAGAGACCTCAACAAGGTTTCAACAACAATAATGGTGGAAGAAACAGGTTTGGCAATGGCAAGCCTTTTCCATCATCTTCTCAGCAACAGACAGAGAATTCTAAGCAGAGCCACTCTGACTTAGCAACCATGGTCTCTGATCTAATCAAAACCACTCAAAGTTTCATGACTGAAACAAGATCCTCCATTAGAAACTTGGAGGCACAAGTGGGTCAGCTGAGTAAGAAAGTTACTGAACTCCCTCCTAGTACTCTTCCAAGCAATACAGAAGAGAATCCAAAAGGAGAGTGTAAGGCCATCAACATGGCCGAAATTGGAGAGGAGGAAGAGGCAGTGGTCGCCACCGAGGAAGACCTCAATGGACGTCCACTGGCCTCCAATGAGTTCCCGAATGAGAAACCATGGGAATCTGAGGCTCACACTGAGACCATAGAGATTCCATTGGATTTACTTCTGCCATTCATGAGCTCTGATGAGTATTCTTCCTCTGAAGAGGACGGAGCTATCACTGAAGAGCAAGTTGCTAAGTACCTTGGAGCAATCATGAAGCTAAATGACAATTTATTTGGTAATGAGACTTGGGAGCATGAACCCCCTTTGCTCACCAAAGAACTGGATGACTTGACTAGGCAGAGACTACCTCAAAAGAGACAGGACCCTGGGAAGTTCTCAATACCTTGTACCATAGGCACCATGACCTTTGAGAAGGCTGTGTGTGACCTAGGGTCAAGCATAAACCTCATGCCTCTATCTGTAATGGAGAAGCTAGGGATCTTTGAGGTGCAAGCTGCAAGAATCTCACTAGAGATGGCAGACAATTCAAGAAAATAAGCTTATGGACTTGTAGAGGATGTTCTGGTAAAGGTTGAAGACCATTACATCCCTGCTGATTTTATAGTCCTAGAGACTGGGAAGTGCATGGATGAATTCATCATCCTTGGCAGACCCTTCCTAGCCACAACAAAGGCTGTGATTGATGTTGACAGAGGAGAATTGATCATTCATGTGAATGAAGAATCCTTTGTGTTTAAGGCTCAAGGATACCCCTCTGTAACCATGGAGAGGAAGCATGAAGAGCTTCCCTCAAAACAGAGTCAAACAGAGCCCCCACAGTCAAACTCTAAGTTTGGTGTTGGGAGGCCACAACCAACTTCTAAGTTTGGTGTTGAATCCCCACATTCAAACTCTAAGTTTGGTGTTGGGAGGTTCCAACATTGCTCTGAACATCTGTGAGGCTCCATGAGAGCCCACTGTCATGCTACTGACATTAAAGAAGTGCTTGTTAGGAGGCAACCCAATGTTATCTTTATCTATTTTCCTTTATTATTTTATGTTTTCTATAGGTTGATGATCATGGGAAGTCACAAAATCAATTGAAAAAGCAAAAATAGAATGAAAAACAGAAAGAAAAATATCACACCCTGGAGGAAAACTTGCTGGTGTTTAAACGCCAGTGAAGACAGCAAAATGGGCGTTTAATGCCTAGTCTGGCACCATTTTGGGCGTTTAACGCCAGAAAGGGGCACCAGACTGGCGTTTAACGCCAGGAATGGGCAATAAGCTGGCGTTAAACACCATAAATGGGCACCAGCCCGGCGTTTAATGCCAGGATTGGCAGAAGGAGCATTTTTGCTCGCCACTTAGTGCAGGGATGAATTATCCTTGACACCTCAGGATCTGTGGATCCCATAGGATCCCCACCTACCCCACCACTCTCTCTCTTCTTCACTCATTCACCAATCACCTCAAACACCTCTTCCCCAAAAACCCCTCACCTATCAAATCCCACCATTCTCTTCACCACTCACATCCATCCTCCATAAAACCCCACCTACCTTACCATTCAAATTCAAACCACATTCCCTCCCAAACCCACCCATAATTGCCAAACCTTACCCCTCTCTCCACCCCTATATAAACCCATCTTCACTCCTTCATTTTCACACAACCTACACACTACTTCTCCCCCTTGGCCGAAAAATAAAGCCACTTCCATCTCCTCTATTTCTTCTTCTTCTACTTTCATCTTTCTTCTTTTGCTCGATGACGAGCAAACCTTCTAAGTTTGGTGTGGTAAAAGCATTGCTTTTTGTTTTTCCATAACCATTTATGGCATCTAAGGCCGGAGAAACCTCTAGAAAGAGGAAAGGAAAGGCAAAAGCTTCCACCTCCGAGTCATGGGAGATGGAGAGATTCATCTCAAGGGTGCATCAAGACCACTTCTATGAAGTTGTGGCCATGAAGAAGGTGATCCCCGAGGTCCCTTTCAAACTCAAAAAGAGTGAATATCCGGAGATCCGACATGAGATCCGAAGAAAGGGTTGGGAAGTTCTTACCAACCCCATTCAACAAGTCGGAATCTTAATGGGTCAAGAGTTCTATGCCAATGCATGGATCACCAAGAACGATGATCAAAGTGTGAACCCGGACCCAAAGAATTGGCTTACAATGGTTCGGGGGAAATGCTTAGATTTTAGTCCAGAAAATGTAAGGTTGGCATTCAACTTGCCCATGATGCAAGGAGATGAACACCCTTACACTAGAAGGGTCAACTTTGATCAAAGGTTGGACCAAGTCCTCATAGACATTTGTGAAGAGGGCGCTCAATGGAAGAGAGATTCAAGAGGGAAGTCAGTTCAACTGAGAAGGCATGACCTCAAGCCCGTGGCTGGGGGATGGTTGGAGTTTATCCAACGCTCAATCATTCCCACTAGCAACTGGTCCGAAGTCACTATAGACTGAGCTATCATGATTCATAGCATCATGATTGGAGAGGAGGTAGAAGTTCATGAGGTTATATCCCAAGAACTTTATAAGGTGGTGGACAAGTCCTCTACCTTGGCAAGGTTAGCCTTCCCTCATCTCATTTGTCACCTCTGTAATTCAGTTGGAGTTAACATAGAGGGAGACATCCTCATTGATGAGGACAAGCCCATCACTAAAAAAGGATGGAGCAAACAAGAGATCCCACTCATCATGAAATCCCTGAGATGCCTCAAGGGATGCACTTTCCTCCACAAAACTATTGGGATCAAATCAACACCTCCCTAGGAGAATTGAGTTCCAACATGGGACAACTAAGGGTGGAGCATCAAGAACATTCCATCCTCCTCTATGAAATTAGAGAAGATCAAAGAATCATGAGAGATGAGCAACAAAGGCAAGGAAAAGACATTGAGGAGCTCAAGCACTCCATAAGATCTTCAAGAGGAAGAACAAGCCGCCATCACTAAGGTGAACCCGTTCTTTAATCTGCTTGTTCTTTATTTTTTCTGTTTTTCGAATTTTCATGCTTATGTTTATCTAAGTTTGTGTCTTATGATCATTAGTGTCTTAGTGTCTATGCCTTAAAGTTATGAATGTCCCATGAATCCATCACCTTTCTTAAATGAAAAATATTCTTAATAAAAAAGAGAAGAATTGCATGAATTTTGAATTTTATAACAGATTAATTATTTTGATGTGGTGGCAATACTTTTGACTTCTGAATGTATGCTTGAACAGTGCATATGTCTTTTGAATTTGTTGTTCATGAATGTTGGCTCTTGAAAGAATGATGAAAAAAGGAGACATGTTACTGAGAATCTGAAAAAATCATAAAAATGATTCTTGAAGCAAGAAAAAGCAGTGAATACAAAAAAAACAAAAAAAAGGGAAAAAGAAAAAGAAAAAAAATAAAGTCGTGATCCAAGGCAAAAAGAGTGTGCTTAAGAACCCTGGACACCTCTAATTGGGGACTCTAGCAAAGCTGAGTCACAATCTGAAAAGGTTCACCCAGTTATGTGTCTGTGGCATGTATGTATCCGGTGGTAATACTGGAAGACATAGTGCTTTGGGCCACGGCCAAGACTTATAAAGTAGCTGTGTTCAAGAATCATCATACTTAACTAGGAGAATCAATAACACTATCTGGATTCTGAGTTCCTATAGAAGCCAATCATTCTGAATTTCAAAGGATAGAGTGAGATGCCAAAACTGTTCAGAGGCAAAAAAGCTAAAAGCCCCGCTCATCTAATTAATACTGATCTTCATAGATATTTTTGGAATTTATTGCATATTCTCTTCTTTTTATCTTATTTGATTTTCAGTTGCTTGGGGACAAGCAACAATTTAAGTTTGGTGTTGTGATGAGCGGATAATTTATACGCGTTTTGGCATTATTTTTAGTATGTTTTAGTTAGTTTTTATTATATTTTTATTAGTTTTTAGTTAAAATTCACTTTTCTGGACTTTATTATGAGTTTGTGTGTTTTTCTGTGATTTTAGGTATTTTCTGGCTGAAATTGAGGGACCTGAGCAAAAATCTGATTCAGAGGCTGAAAAGGATTGCAGATGTTGTTGGATTCTGACCTCCTTGCACTCGAAGTGAATTTTCTGGAGCTACAGAAGCCCAATTGGCGCGCTCTCAATTGCGTTGGAAAGTAGACATCCTGGGCTTTCCAGCAATGTATAAAGTTTATACTTTCCCCGAGATTTGATGGCCCAAACTGGCGTTCTAAATCAGCTCAAAACTGCCTGGCGTTAAACGCCGGAACTGGCACAAGAATGGGAGTTAAACGCCCAAACTGGCACAAAAGCAGGCGTTTAACTCCAAGAAAAGTCTCTACACATGAAAGCTTCAATGCTCAGCCCAAGCACACACCAAGTGGGCCCGGAAGTGGATTTTTATGTCATTTACTCATCTTTGTAAACCCTAAGCTACTAGTTCTCTACAAATAGGACCTTTTGCTATTGTATTCTCATCTTTAGATCACTTTAGATCTTTAGATCATCTTTGGACGTCTAGTTCTTAGATCATTGGGGGCTGGCCTCACGGCCATGCCTAGACCTTGTTCTTATGTATTTTCAACGGTGGAGTTTCTACACACCATAGATTAAGGCGTGGAGCTCTGCTGTACCTCGAGTATTAATGCAATTACTATTGTTCTTCTATTCAATTCAGCTTATTCTTGTTCTAAGATATTCATTTGCACCCAATAACATGATGAATGTGATGATTATGTGACGCTCATCATCATTCTCACTTATGTACGCATGCCTGACAACCACCTCCGTTCTACAAGCAAACAAGGCTTGAATGTTTATCTCTTGGATTCCTTAATCAGAATCTTCGTGGTATAAGCTAGAATTGATGGCGGCATTCAAGAGAATCCGGAAGGTCTAAAGCTTGTCTGTGGTATTCTGAGTAGGATTCAAGGATTGAATGACTGTGACGAGCTTCAAACTCGCGATTGTGGGGCGTTAGTGACAGACGCAAAAGAATCACTGGATTCTATTCCGACATGATCGAGAACCGACAGCTGAATAGCCGTGCTGTGACAAAGCGCATTGAACATTTTCACTGAGAGGACGGGACTGTAGCCACTGACAATGGTGATGCCCAACATACAGCTTGCCATGGAAAGGAGTAAGAAGAATTGGATGAAGACAGTAGGAAAGCAGAGAGACGGAAGGGACAAAGCATCTCCATACGCTTATCTGAAATTCTCACCAATGAATTACATAAGTATCTCTATCTTTATTTTATGATTTATTCATCTTTTAGTTATCAATCATCCATATCCATTTGAATCCGCCTGACTGAGATTTACAAGATGACCATAGCTTGCTTCATACCAACAATCTCCGTGGGATCGACCCTTACTCGCGTAAGGTTTATTACTTGGATGACCCAGTGCACTTGCTGGTTAGTTGTGCGAAGTTGTGATAAAGAGTTGAGATTGTAATTGAGCGTACCATGTTGATGGCGCCATTAATGATCACAATTTCGTACACCACAACCTTTCTGAAATTTTTGAACAAGAGAAGGAGATGGCAGCCGAACCTAACAACAATAATGCAAGGAGGATGCTTGGTGATTTCACTAAACCAACGTCCAAGTTTGATGGAAGAAGCATCTCTATTCCTGCCATTGGAGCAAACAATTTTGATCTGAAACCTCAATTAGTTGCTTTGATGCAACAGAACTGCAAGTTTCATGGACTTCCATCTGAAGATCCTTATCAGTTTTTAAACTGAGTTCTTGCAGATTTGTGAGACTGTCAAGATAAATGGAGTAGATCCTGAAGTCTACAAGCTCATGCTTTTCCCTTTTGCTGTAAGAGACAGGGCGAGAACATGGTTGGACTCACAACCTAAAGATAGCCTAGACTCCTGGGATAAGCTGGTCACGGCCTTCTTGGATAAATTCTTTCCTCCTCAAAAGTTGAGCAAGCTTAGAGTGGATGTTCAGACCTTCAAGCAAAAAGATGGTGAATCCCTCTATAAAGCTTGGGAAAGATACAAGCAGATGACCAAAAAGTGTCCTTCTGACATGTTTTCAGAATGGACCATATTAGATATATTCTATTATGGTCTATCTGAGTTTTTCAAAATGTCATTAGACCATTCTGCAGGTGGATCTGTTCACTTAAAGAAAACGCCTGCAGAAGCTCAAGAACTTGTTGACATGGTTGCAAATAACCAATTCATGTACACTTCTGAGAGGAATTCCGTGAATAATGGGACGCCTCAGAGGAAGGGAGTTCTTGAAATTGATGCTCTGAATGCCATATTGGCTCAGAACAAAGTGTTGACTTAGCAAGTCAACATATTTCTCAAAGTCTGAATGGATGGCAAAATGCATCCAACAGTACTAAAGAGGCAGCTTCTGAAGAAGCTTATGATCCTAAGAACCCTGCAATAGCAGAGGTAAATTACATGGGTGAACCTTATGGAAACACCTATAATTCATCATGGATAAATCATCCAAATTTCTCATGGAAGGATCAACAAAAGCCTCAATAAGGCTTTAATAATGGTGGAAGAAATAGGCTAAGCAATAACAAGCCTTTTCCATCATCTTCTCAGCAACAGACAGAGAATTCTGAGCAGAGCCCCTCAAATTTAGCAAATTTAGTCCCTGATCTGTCTAAGGCCAATTTAAGTTTCATGAGTGAAACAAGGTCCTCCATCAGAAATTTGGAGGCACAAGTGGGTCAGCTGAGTAAGAAAATAACTGAAACTCCTCCTAGTATTCTCCCAAGCAATACAGAAGAAAATCCAAAAGGAGAGTGCAAGGCCATTGATGTAATCAATATGGCCGAATGAACAAATATCCTAGTGAGGAATACCTCCTGGGACGTCTCTCAAACAAGAAGGAGTTCCCTATTGAGGACCTAAAGGAATCTGATGCTCATATAGAGACCATAGAGATTCCACTAAATCTCCTTCTACCATTCATGATTAGTAGAGGACGTGTTGGTAAAGGTTAAAGGCCTTTACATTCCTACTGATTTCATAATCTTAGACACTAGGAAGGAGGAGGATGAATGCATCATCCTTGGAAGACCTTTCCTAGCCACATCAGAAGCTGTCATAGATGTTAACAGAGGAGAATTAGTCCTTCAATTGAATGGGGACTACCTTGTGTTTAAGGCACACAGCTATCCTTCTGTAACAAGGGAGAGTAAGCATGCAGAGCTTCTCTCAGTACAGAGTCAAACAGAGCCCCCACAATCAAGCTCTAATTTTGGTGTTGGGAGGCCACAACCAAACTCTAAGTTTGGTGTTGAACCCCCATATCCAAACTCTAAGTTTGGTGTTGGGAGTCCACAACATTGACCTGATCACCTTTGTGGCTCTAAGAGAAATACCTGATCACTAAAATCTTAATGGTTCGGGGGAAATACTTAGATTTTAGTCCAGAAAATGTGAGGTTGGCATTCAACTTACCCATGATGCAAGGAGATGCACGCCCCTACACTAGAAGGATCAACTTTAATCAAAGGTTGGACCAAGTCCTTATGGACATATGTGTGGAAGGAGCTCAATGGAAAAGAGACTCCAAAGGCAAGCCGGTTCAACTAAGAAGACTGGACCTCAAGCCTGTGGCTAGAGGATGGTTGGAGTTCATTCAACACTCCATCATCCCCACTAGCAACCGATCTGAAGTTACTGTGGATCGGGCCATCATGATTCATAGCATCATGATTGGAGAGGAAGTAGAAGTTCATGAAGTCATCTCCCATGAATTCTACAAAATAGCCGATAAGTCCTCTACTTTGGCAAGGCTAGCTTTTCCTCATCTTATTTTCCATCTATGTTACTCAGTTGGAGTTATCATAGAAGGAGACATCCTCATTGAAGAGGATAAGCCCATCACCAAGAAGAGGATGGAGCAAACAAGAGAGACCATCCACGGATCTCAAGAGATGCATGAGGAAGCTCATCGTCAAGAAATCCCTGAAATGCCTCAAGGGATGCACTTTCCTCCCAACAACTATTGGGAACAACTCAACACTTCCCTAGAAGATTTGAGTTACAATGTGAACAATTAAGGGTGGAACATCAAGAGCACTCCATCATTCTCCATGAAATAAGAGAAGATCAAAGACCAATGAGGGAGGAGGAACAAAGGCAAGGAAGGGACATAGAGGAGCTTAAGGACATTATTGGTCCTTCAATAAGAAGACGCCACTAAGCTGGACTCATTCCTTATTCTTATTTTTTTCTGCTTTTCGGTTTTTATGTTATATGTTCATCTATGTTTTGTGTCTCTACTTCATGATCATTAGTAGTTAGTAACTATGTCTTAAAGATATGAATAATTCCATTAATCCTTCACCTCTCTTAAATGAAAAATGTTTTTAATTCAAAAGAACAAAGAAGTACATGAGTTTCGAATTTATCCTTGAAATTAGTTTAATTATATTGATGTGGTGACAATACTTTTTGTTTTCTGAATGAATGCTTGAACAGTGCATATTTTTGATCTTGTTGTGTATGAATGTTAAAATTATTGGCTCTTGAAAGAATGATGAACAAGAGAAATTTATTGATGATCTTAAAAATCATAAAATTGATTCTTGAAGAAAAAGCAGTGAAGAACACAAGCTTGCAAAAAAAATTGCTGCGAAAAAAAATTAGAAAGAAAAAAAAAAGCAAGCAGAAAAAGCCAATAGCCCTTAAAACCAAAAGACAAGGGTAAAAAGGATCCAAGGCTTTGAGCATCAATGGATAGAAGGGCCCAAGGAAATAAAATCCAGGCCTAAGTGGCTAAATCAAGCTGTCCCTAACCATGTCCTTGTGGCATGCGGGTCCAAGTGAAAAGCTTGAGACTGAGTGGTTAAAGTCGTGATCCAAAGCAAAAAGAGTGTGCTTAAGAGCTCTGGACACCTCTAACTGGGGACTCTAGCAAAGCTGAGTCACAATCTGAAAAGGTTCACCCAGTCATGTGTCTGTGGCATTTATGTATCCGGTGGTAATACTGGAAAACAAAGTGCTTAGGGCCACAGCCAAGACTCATAAAAGTAGCCATGTTCAAGAATCAATAACACTATCTGAAATTCTAAGTTCCTATAGAAGCCAATCATTCTAAATTTCAAAGGAAAAAGTGAGATGCCAAAACTGTTCAGAAGCAAAAAGCTACAAGTCCCGCTCATCTAATTAGAATTAATATTCATTGATATTTTGGGAATTATAGTATATTCTCTTCTTTTTATCTTAATTGATTTTCAGTCGCTTGGGGACAAGCAACAATTTAAGTTTGGTGTTGTGATGAGCGGATAATTTATACGCTTGTTGGCATTATTTTTAGGTAGTTTTTAGTATGATCTAGTTACTTTTAGGGATGTTTTCATTAGTTTTTATGCTAGATTCACATTTCTGGACTTTACTATGAGTTTGTGTGTTTTTCTGTGATTTCGGATATTTTCTGGCTGAAATTGAGGGACCTGAGCAAAACTCTGATAGGAGGCTGACAAAGGACTGCTGATGCTGTTGGAATCTGACCTCCCTTCACTCAAATTCTGGAGTTACAGAACTCCGAATGGTGCGCTCTTAACGGCGTTGGAAAGTAGACATCCAGAGCTTTTCAGCAATATATAATAGTCCATACTTTATTCGAGATTCGGCGACGTAAACCGGCGCTCAATGCCAGTTCCATGCTGCATTCTGGAGTCAAACGCTAGAAACCCGTCACGAACCAAAGTTGAACGCCCAAAACACGTTACAACTTGGCGTTCAACTCCAAGAGAAGCCTCAGCTCGTGGATAGATCAAGCTCAGCCCAAGCACACACCAAGTGGGCCCCGGAAGTGAATTTATGCATCAATTACTTACCTCTATAAACCCTAGTAGCTAGATTAGTATAAATAGAACTTTTTACTAGTTTATTAGATATCTTTGATTGTATTATTCAATCTTTGGACGTTTAGTTCTTAGATCCGGGGGCTGGCCATTCGGCCATGCCTGGACCTTTCACTTATGTATTTTCAACGGTGAAGTTTCTACACACCATAGATTAAGGGTGACGAGCTCTGCTGTACCTCAAGTTTTAATGCAATTACTACTATCTTCTATCCAATTCGATTTATTCTTGTTCTAAGATATTCGTTGCACTTCATCTTGATGAATGTGATGATCCGTGACACTCATCATCATTCTCACCTATGAACGCGCGTGACTGACAACCACTTCCGTTCTACCTTAGACCGGGCGTATATCTCTTAGATTCCTTGATCAGAATCTTCGTGGTATAAGCTAGAATTGATGGCAGTATTCATGGGAATCCGGAAAGTCTAATAACCTTGTCTGTGGTATTCTGAGTAGGATTCCGGGATTGAATGACTGTGACGAGCTTCAAACTCGCGAATGCTGGGCGTTAGTGACAGACGCAAAAGAATTACTAGATTCTATTCCAACCTGATTGAGAACCGACAGATGATTAGCCGTGCTGTGACAGAGCATTTGGACCTTTTTTACTGAGAGGATGGGATGTAGCCATTGACAACGGTGATGCCCTACATATAGCTTGCCATAGAAAGGAGTGATGAAAAACTAGAAGGAAGAAGTAGGAAAGCAGAGATTCAGAAGGAACACAGCACCTCCATACACCTATCCGAAATTCCCACCATTGGATTACATGAGTAACTTTATCTTTATTTTCTATTTATTTTATTATCATTATTTAAACCAATAATCTCTTAATCCATTTAAATCCGCCTGACTGGGATTTACAAGATGACCATAGCTTGCTTCATACCAACAATCTCTATGGGATTGACCCTTACTCACGTAAGGTATTACTTGGACGACCCAGTACACTTGCTGGTTAGTTGTGCGGAGTTGTGACAAAGCGTGATTCACGTTTGAGACCACCAAGCCTTTGGAGCCATTGTTGATGATCACAATTTCGTCCACCAGTCTTCCTACGGGAGTTGATGCCTGAGCATCTTGTACCCTTTTTCCATATGATATCGAGTTTTTTTTGTTAGAATTTATTAAGTTTTATATTATTTTAGTGCAAAAATCCTCTTTGGATGCTACTTTGATTTGTTTTAGTGTTTTAATAATTTCAGGTGAAATTCGGAGCAATTTGACAGAGTTTGGAGCAAAAAGGAAAGGAGTTGGACCCTCCACCTCTTGGATGCTAAACGCTGATGAGCGAATTCTCGTGTCGGTATAGAATTTCACACAAATGAATGAATTCTCATTGCAGGTATAGTTCTACGCCAACAAACAATCCTCCCAATAAAAAATTTGGTTGTCACAAGTACAAACCCCAATAAGAATTAACCGAAGTATTCAAACTCTAGGTCATCTCACAAGCAATTGCAATTCAATGTTCAATTATTGGCTATGAAGAACAAAGGGATTAAGGGGTTTGGTTTTATATTGGCAAGAAAAATAAATGACAAGAAGGTAAAATGACAAGAACTAATAAAATAAAGGAAAAGTACTCTTGGCTAGACATAGGTAATTGAGATTACCATCCTTGTCTACAAACCAAATATTGATAACTATGAGAAACCAAGCTCATTAAGTCTACCTCCAAAAGCTTTAAGTACGTATATAATCTACTCCTAAGCTTGAGGTACGTCAAATGGCTTGATCAACATCAACCCATAAGTCCCAACCTATCTACTAATTAGATTAGTAGTGGGTTGGTGTCAATGAGTATGAAAATTGATCACCAAGGGTTCTCAAATCACCAAATCATTGAGACCCAATGACTCAAGGTCACTCAATTCCCTTAGCCTAGGCCAATAGTAAAGAGAACTACTAAAAAACTAAAGGAAACATTCTATCAAACACCGATAGTGCAATAAGAGTAAACATTACAAAATGCAAGAATTAACAAGACCCATAACCATCATGAGCAAAAAATCAACAATAACAATGAAGATAGACATCAAAGAAGACATGGAAACATAAAATTGTATTAAAAGAAATCAAGATCCAACAAAGTTTCATGAACATAAAAGAGAGTAAAATAAGGAAATTAACAAGAGAAACTAAGAAGATTGAGAGAATAGAACAGTAAAATATAATGAGAACTAAAATCAAAACAAGAATTGAAAGATGAATTTGAGAGAATTAAACCTAAACTACCCTAAAATCTAGAGAGAGGAGAGAGCCTCTCTCTCTAGAATTCTACCCTAAAACATGATGAAAACTAAACTATGGGCCCATTTGGAAACTTTAGAAGTAACTTTTTTTAACTTTTGACTTATGAAAAGTAGTAGTATTAATGTCGGGTGCAATTTTCAAAACCAAATTGCAACTTTCTAAGAAGCTATTTAGGAGCTTATAGAGAAGTTAAAAAAATTGACTTCTCTCATAATACTTCTACTTTTCATCATATTTCTATAAAATAAGCACTTTTAGAGTTAAAAATCCAAACACAAAATAACTTATTTATAAGTTACTTTTAACAGAGTCATTTATTGTTTAAGTTATTTTATCAAAAGGAGCTTAATTAAGTTGGTTATCCAAACTGGGCCTAAGACTACTTGGTTCATTCCCCCTTCAATCCTTGGGTTCAATAGCATCAGAAGTGAGTTGGATTGGGCCCAAATGAGCTGCAAAATCGCTGGCCACGATTTCACTTTAGTGGACCACGTGCTCCATGGGCGCGCACACGTACAGTGCACGTGCGCATCGCTAGACGTCAGGCAACTATGGCAAATTTTATATCATTTTGAAGCCTCGGATGTTATATCATCCAATACATGCCTTATGAACCTGAAATCACTCAACAAACATATCAAGGTATCGAATGGAATTAAAGTGAGTTAAATTTAGCTATTTTAGGGCCTAAAAAGCATGTTTTCAAATTTAAGCACAAATCAAGGGAGAATTGCAAAACCATGCTATTTCATTGAATAAATGTGAGAAAAGGTGATGAAATCCCCCAAAATAAGCACAAGATAAACCACAAAATTGGGGTTTATCAAACACCAAGCTGGCATTTAGTGCCAACAATCCCCATAACTCAGCAACATTCTACCCTCCTTGGGAGCTAAATGCCGAACTGGCGTTTAGCGCCAACAAGCCTAATCCGAATTGAAGGCCCACTCTTGGACCATCTTTAGTTGGACGTAGCTTTTATTAGTTATCTTTTATTTTATATTTGTAATTTTTATTTAAAAACAATATCTTTTAGTTTTAGGATTTAATATTTTATTTCATTTTCAAATCAAAATGAGGTTAGATATAAAAGGAAAAAGATTCTCCCTTTAGAGGAATCGAACCTTTTTGGTTTTTGGCATACTTTTCAGAACCCTAGTTTTTCTCTACAAGTCATGAGCCACTAAACCTCTTTCGTTAAGATTACGAGCTCTGTTTATTTCCATGGATTGAGATTATCATTTCTCTATTTTAATTGATGTACTAATTCAGTTTCAAGGATTACTTCCATACTTAATTTTATGAATCTGTGTGGAACAAAAGTATAACTGTTATTCTAGATGCGTTCTTGTGACTCTTGGAAGAGGTCTCTCACCCGAACATAGCTTGAAAGCAAATTCCTCCTAAATTGCTAATTACATGAACTAATTGGAATATGTGACATATAATATTGTTAGATTTGGCTAATTAGGATTTTTTTGGCCATAAACTAGTTTTGAACTTAACCCTCTATTCGGAATTAAGTGACCACGACAATGGCGGTTAATGAAGGTTAGAGGAGACTAAATCACAAAGACATTTGGGTTTAATCATTCAAAATTTGCCATGAAATGAATAATGCATGGGTAAAATAGTTGGAAAGAAGTTTTAATCCAGATAAGTAAACATCTCCGAGACCTTAACTGTTTTCCTTCACTATTTTTACACCAAACAACTTAATTGCTTTCTTTACTCTTAATTTGTTGTTTTATACAATTTCAAGCACCAAACCAACTTCTTTGTTCGCCTGACTAAGCCAATCAGCTGACCATTGTTGCTCAGTTTCTCAGTCCTCGTAGGATCAACCCTCACTTACCTAAGATATTACTTGGACGACCTGGTGCACTTGTCAGTTTAATTATCGATATTGTGAAAATCCACACTAGGAGTCCATTAAACTGACAGTTTTGTTGCACCAAAGTGATGATCGAAGGCTTCAACTTAAATTGTTAGTAGCCATAGGGGGTACAACAATACTAATGGCATAAAAAGTGGGACTAGGAGCAGTGTATGAGCCAAGTGTCCCTCTAGGTTACTCAGGTACATTAGGAGCATAAGAAGCATTAGGAATAGCAACATTGTTGTTGTTCAACTCCATAGTAATTTCTTCAACATCAACTCCATTATTGTTGTTGTTTTTAGCAGCTTTGTAAGCCCTAGCCTGTTGTAGGCGTCTTCTTAGAGTCCTTTCAATCTCAGGATCAAAGTCAAGAAGAGGTTTCTTGTCTCTGTTCCTATGCATAAACAAACAAAAAACAAGAAAAAGTGGAAATCTCTACGTCAGAGTGAATAGAATTCCCAGTGAGGTAACCTGAGCAAAAGAAAAAGAATAAAATAAAATGAATAAATAAAGCTAAAACTTTCGAAAACTAAGAGGAAAATGGGAACAAAAAATTTTGAAATTAATAAATGAAAAATAAGGAAAATAAAATTAATAAAGCAAAGATCGTCTAATCTAAGCAATAAAACAATGGGTAGTTGTCAATCACAGTCAATTCCCGGCAACGGGGCCAAAAACTTGGTGCGGATTTTGAAAACCACAAACTAACAGGCAAGTGCACCGGGTCGTACAAAGTAATACCTCAGCTGAGTGAGGATCGATCCCACGAGGATTGATGGATCAAGCAATAATGGTTGAGTGGTTTACTTAGTCAGACAAGCAAAAAGAAGTGTTTCAGTTCAAATTGCATTAAATAGTAATCAGAGAAATTAAGAAATCAAATAGTAAATTGGTTGTGAAAATTATATGAGAAATCAGTTAAGGTTTTGGAGATGTTCAAATTTCAGGTTTAACAATTCTTACTAACTACTTCGATTATGCAAAGATCCAATTTATAGAAAACTTTAATTGATTAAAACCCTAATTCCTTAGTGATTTAATATCCTCTAACCTAATCAACTGGCAATTCCTTGGTCACTTAATTTAGATTAAAGGTTTAAGTCCAATTCTAGTTTATTAGCCACACAAGCTCTAAATACCCAAAGATAAGGTGATTATATGTCACGTATCACGTTAAGCCTGAGTAATTAGAGAATTATGAGGAATTACTTTCAAGCTGTTATTAAAATGTGTTAACTTTTCCAAGATTCAACAAGAATTCAAATAGAAAAAGAGTTATCTTCCAATATACTTTAATTCCTAGGATGAAGAACGAAAGTAATCCTTGAATTTAAATCAATACATTAATTAAAAGTAGAATGACATTAGTATTAATCCATTAAAATAAATAGAGCTCTTAACCTTAACAATGGAGGTTTAGTTGCTCATGGTGCGGAAAAACCCTAGCAAAGAAAAAGTGTAAAAGTGCGGAAAAAGGAGAGGAAAGATATTAGGTCTGAATCTCTTCTCCTTTTATATCTAACGCTAATTAAAGAAAAATATTATTTCTAAAACCTAAAAATATCTTTTTTTTAATTCAAAACTAATTCTAAAAACTAAATTAAATCAAAAGATTCTATAGAGATCACACGGAAGTAGTCGGTAAGAGGTATTAATCCGGAAAGATAAACATTTCCGAGACCTTAACTGTTTTCTTTATATTGATTTTACACCAATCTTTACTTGCTTTTCTTATTTCATTGCTTTATGCGCTACACCAATAACCCTTTTTTACTATTTAACTGACTAAGTCCAACAACACAGCAATTTTTTGCTCAATCCAACAATCCTTGTGGGATCGACCCTCACTCACCTGAGGTATTACTTGGATGACCTGGTGCACTTGCCGATGAAGTTGTACGAGTTCAATTTTCACGCACCAAGTTTTTGGCGCCGTTGCTGGGGATTGTTCATAAATTGACAACTACCAGTTGTCTTGTTGTTTAGATTAGTTGATTAGGTACTTTTATTAGTTTTTGACCATATAATCCATTTTGAGTTTTTAATTTTATGTTTTACTTATTTCTTTATTTTTTATGAAAATTTTGATTATTAATTTTCTCTTATTTTCTAAATTTTAAACTTGGTGTTTCTTAGTAGTTTTTGTTTAATTATTTCTCTTTTTGATTTTCGAATTTGGTTTTGTTTGCCTCCTTAAATTTTTTTATTTCTTTCTTGTTTATCTTTTTCCTTTGATTTTTAATTTTTCGTCATCTTCTTTTTATTTAATTTCAAATTTTAAGTTTAGTGTCTTTTAGTTTATCCTTTTTCTTTCTTTGATTTTCGAAAATTATTTAGTTTGTTTTCCTAAACTTTCGACCATTCTCTTAAGCTATTTTTCCCTTATTTTCAATTTTCTTTATTTTGGTTATCTTATCTTTAATTAATTTTAAATTTTATTCTTGGTATTTCTTTTTATCTTGTTTATTTTCTTGAATTCTTGACTTCTATCTTATTTATCTTTTCCTTTTAAATTCGAATTTCTTTCTTCTTCTTTTGGTTCAATTAACTCTCTTTTTAATTTTCAAATCCTATCTTGTTATCTTTCTTGATCTTCAATCTTTATGTTATTTATCTTTTCTTTGAATTTCGAATTATTGTTTTAGTTATCCTATTTTTCATTCAAATTTAAATTTTAAGTTTAGTATTTCTTTAGCCTTTCTCTTTCTATTTAGCCCAAATCTGGCGTTGAACTCCCAGGGGAGGCAGCAAAGCGGTTCAAATTTTGAAGCTTCTAGGCACATGGATACCACCAAACTTCCAACCACATCCATCCATCCCATCACCTATCAATTTCCTTGATTCCCGCACTCCACCTTTCCCTCTACCCAATAACCACTCATCATTTCCATTAATTCCTCTTCCCACCAACCCTATTCAAATTCAAAATTAATCCCCCCCCCCAAATTATAACTAAAACCCCTCCCACCCTACTCCTATAAATACTCCTCACTACATCCTCCTTCACTAATCTTCCTCTCTTACACCTTCTTCACCAGACACAATCATCTTCTCCAGTTATCCGTTTTCCCTCCAAATGGCCGAAGCCTCTATACGTTATCCCCTCTCTCTACTTCTTCTATTTTCTTTATTTTTCCTTTTCTTGATTTCTATTTGTTCGAGGACGAGCAAAGTTCTTAAGTTTGGTGTTGGAAGCTCCACTTTTTACTTCTTATCTCTCACCTCAATGGCACTAAAAACCGAAGAGTCGTCAAGGAAAAAAAAAGGAAAAGCTCCCGCTTCCATTTTCGAGCCATGGGAGACCACAAGATTCCTCACCAAGGCCCATCAAGACCACTTCTATGACATGGTGGAAAGAAGAGGGTGATTCCCGAGGTCCCTTTCAAGCTGAAGGATGGTGAATACTCGAATATCATTTACCAAGTTCTTAGACGGAATTGGAAAATTTTGGCCAATCCCGTGATCGAAGTTGGAGTATTAATGATACAAGAGTTCTATGCCAATTCCTGGGTCACCAAGAGGCATGATACAAGTGTGAACCCATAGCCCATGAACTGGCGCACCATAGTCAGAGGACACATCATAGATTTCATCCTTGAAAGTGTGAGGGTGGCGCTACAGTTGTTAGAGCCACGAGATGACCCGCACTCTTACACTCGAAGGGTCAAAACTGACCAAAGGCTGGAGGAATTTCTTGTGAATATCTACGTGCTTGGAGCTCAGTGGAGGAGGGACACTCAAGGCAAGCCCTACCAACTGGGTAGGCTTGACCTTAAGCCAGTGGCTAGAGGATGGTTGGCGTTCATCCAACGTTTGATTATCTCTACAAATAACCGCTCTGAGGTTACAGTCGAGAGAGCAGTAATAATTCACTACATCATGCTCGGTAATTTGGTGGAGGTACATGAGGTGATCCTTCAAGAGATTTACAAAATGGCTTACAAGAACTCCACTCAAGCACGATTGACATTCCCTCATCTCATTTACCGCCTATATGCAGCAGCTGAAGCTCACACAGAGGGAGATACCCTGATTGACAAGGAGAGACCTATCACAAAAAAGGGTATGGAGCACACAAGGGATCCCGCACAAGGACCACAGCAAGAGCCCATTCCGCCACCTCCACAGGATATTCCGGAGATGCCTCAAGGGATGTCCTTCCCTCCCTGTGACTATTGTGATTAGTTGACAACATCCTTAGGGGAGCTGACCTCATCAGTTGATCAGCTGAGGCTGGAGCATCAAAACCAGTCTATTATCCTCCATCAGATGATGGAAGATCAAAAGAGATTGATGAAGGAGCAGAGAAGGTAGGGGCGTGACATTAAGGAGCTAAAATGCTCTAGAGGATTTCCAGGAGGGAGCAGTGGCCGCCATCACTGAGGTGGTCTAGTTTTATTCTCCCTATTTTTATCACTATTTTTCCTTGTATTTCATTTTGATTTCTAATTTTCTATTCTAGTTGCATGATCACCCTTAGGATTTCTTTGTTTTAGTAGTTTAATTTTCCCTTTATTTAAAGATGTCTTATATATTCCTTATCAAGCTTAAAAAGAGAAATCTATTGAAAATGAAGTAGCAAGATACATAAGGTTTTAAGTATACTATGATCTATTCTATTTAATTTGATGTGGTGGCCTTATCTTTATTTTCTGAATGTAGGAATTAACTGTGCATACTTGATGTTGGGGTTGGGCATATTGGTTCTTGAGAAACAGGAATTAGAGAAGTATTATAATTCTCTGAAATATTAAAAAGATTGATTCTTGAAGCAAAAGAAACAGCAAAAATAAAATTGAAAAAAAAAAGAAAAATCAAAAGAAAAAGGTCCAAGGCTTTGAGCATCAATGGTTAGGAGGGTCAAAATTGGCCTAAAAAGCTCAAAAGAGTTGTTCTCCCTAACTATATGCTTGTGGTGTGAAAGTGTCAAGTAATCCTTAAGAATGAGCACTTAAAGTCATGACCCAATGCTATAAAGAGTACGCTTAAGGCTTTGAGCACCACTATTTGGGAATAAAAGAAAAGCAAAAGCCGAATCTAAAGGGTTCCCCCAGTTAAGTGCTTGTGGTATTTATGTATCAAGATAAGCTTAAAAACAAAACGCTTAGAGTCACAGCTAGGCTCAAAGGTGCAAAGCATCAAAAGAACAAAAGCTATGTTCAAGAATCAAGAAGAACTTAAAGAAGAGAATCAATAATATCATCTGGATTCTAGTTCTAAAGGATGCTAATATTTCTGAGCTTCAAAGGAAAATGAGATACCAAAGCTATTCAGAAATAGAATGTTGATAGCCCCATCTAGTAACTAGACCTGAGCTTTATTGATAACTCTAAACCAGATGTAATTTTCTCTTCCATTTGGTCCTATGTTGTTTTTGGTTGCTTGAGGATAAGCAACAGTTTAAGTTTGGTGTTGTGATGCCTGAGCATCCTATACCCTTTTTCTAGTTGTTTTTACGTTGTTTTTAGTCAGATTTTATTAATTCTTATTGTGTTTTAGTGTGAAATTCATCTTTGGATGCTACTTTAAGTTTTTGTGCTGTTTTTATGATTTTAGGTGACTTTCAGGTGAATTTGGTAGAGTCTTGTGCAAAGACAAAGAAAGGATAGCAGATGTTGTCAACCCGGACCATCTTGCATTAAATGGGTATAACTCGAGCTACAAAGATCCAATTGATGCGGTCATAAAAGGGTTATAAAACTAACTTCCCAAACTTTTCAACAATATATAATAGTTCATACTATTTGTATGGAATCACTGCCAAATCAAGCGCTAAATGCCAAGCCTGGCATTTTGTGCCCAAGAAGGAGTAACTCCCAGCGCTAAACTCCCAAAACTGGCATTCAACTCCACCTAGGGAGCAAAGGACCTAAAGCACTCCTCCCCTATGGGCGTTCAACACCTAGATTGGTGCTGAACGCCAGTAAACAGCCAAAGCATTCACCAAATGGGCTCCAAAGTGGATTTTAACACTCCTTAGGCTTATCTTATCTTTGTAATTTTAAATTCAAAATAACATCTTTTAGGTTTAACATTTACTATTTAAAGAAGAAATCACTTAGGTTTATGAGGATATAATTCATATCTTCTTCTATACTTTTAGAACTATTTTCTCTGTATGTCCTGAGCAACTAAACCTCCTGATTAAGATTAGGAGCTCTGTTTTTTCTATGGATTAACATTATTACTTTTGTATTTTAATGTATGTTTGACTCAATTCTAAGGTGTGACTCGTTCTTAATACTAATGAAACTGGGTGGAACGGAAGTATAACCCTTTTTCTACATGAGTTCTTGTGATACTTGGCCAAGGTCACTCGAACTACACCTTGAGAATACACCTCCTAGACGGCTTATCCACAACTCGTTAAGGACATGGGAACATCTGTTCAACCGGGATCTAGGGTGATTAGGGCCTTTGTGGTATAAACTATAATATTGAACTTCACTCTCTGATTCAAAACAACTAACCTTGTCTTTGGCGTTTTAGAAGGATCAGGGGAGATTAATCACTAAGGGATTAGGGTTAATCACTTACAGTTTGCCATAGAATGAATCATTCATTGTTAAAGTAGTCGATAAAAGGTATTACTTGGACGACCCGGTGCACTTGCCGATGAAGTTGTGCGAGTTTAATTTTTGCGCACCAGTTCACATAACTTTGACACACAATCCAACGTTCACGGCACCAAACGCCAGTGATGCGGCGTTTGGCACCAGCATGGCCGCATCAAATTAGGGCTTTATAGTTCTTGGCACCAAACTTGAGCTAGATCAAGTTTGGCACCACTATGGCCGAGACAAATATGGAGGATTGTGAGTCCTGACGCCAAACTTGGGTTATATGAAGTTTGACGCCACCTCCTGCATGAACATGACTCCTTTTCTTCTTTCTAAATTCCGCCAAATTCGCTCGAATGTTACCTGAAATTAATCAAATTCCAAAACAACTCAAAGTAGCATTCATGGTGGCTTAAAACACCTAAATCTTGATTTAATTCAACAAATTCAAATGCAAATTCACTAACAAAAGATAAGAAAGATGCATGCATCACCCCTCATTTAAAAAGGCAACGTTCAAATTTTCATAAATATGTCGAGTGCTCGACCCCTTGAGAGTAGGTGTATCCGACGTAGAAAGTGAAGCCACTAAATGCTCGAGCCCAACCTAATGTAAAGTTCGGACTCAAGTAGGGGCACTGTTCATACCCTGGCCCAAATTGATAAAAGACAGACCTAGTGAGGATAAAAGGCCCAATCTAAGGAGGGACCTTCAACCCATACCCGACCTCCTTAAAGAGGTCAAACACCACGAAAGAAGCCAACTCTACTTGTCCAAGCAACTGCCCTCGCGAATCTCTCCCATTATTCCTATCTTTCCTAAAAGATAGACTCCGATAGACTCCCAAGATAAAGAAAATGGTTATCCATCAATAAAGGTGGAACTACTTTAACAAAGGTGGTTATTGACTCTACTATAAGTACACTGACACCTCTCAGGTATAATTTACATTCTAATCTACTAAAAATCTACCTAAAACCCTTGCTAATTTAAGCATCGGAATCTCTTGCAGGTACCACCCCCCACCTCCTCATCGGACGGCAACACCTCGGCACTGAATAAGTTGGACACTACCTCGAAAAGAGTTAAACCTCACGTTCAAGCTCAAAATCAATGTTTCAGGTAACTTTCGAAACAAATACCTACAAATTAAATGTTATTGTCATTATTAATAGGTGCAACACGCATGATCCCATTCAGAAGGGAAAGAAAGATAGCGCCAGCACAACGTGAATGGAATTCACTTCTGTTCCATTTTTGTATCCTTACTTTATTTGTTTTCCCCCACTTTAATTGAATAACTGGGAAGAGTTTTCAAGATCGATCATCATTTAATACCGTTATAATAATCTTTTCCAACAAAAAATAAAACAAAAATTTGCCTCTTTTCTATTTTTGTTAAAAAAAACATTCTTCCTCTCTTCTAAAAGGATTAAAGCATTATAAGGCCAAGAACTTAGGATGAACCTTCATGTATGTGGACCTAGAATTTTTTAATGTCATGCATCTACGCCACAACTTTACACCGAAGTTTAAGGAAATAACATAACTTTAGTGCATTCAACTCCCCATAACTAGGTTCTTGTCTCTGTAAGATAATTGTCCTTGACACCTACCTACACACTTTTTGCTCTTTCAGCCGTTTATTATGCCATTTGTCTATAATTTAAAGGATAATATGATAATTATTAGGATTTTAAAAAATTTTGAAATTGATATATATATATATATATAATTGAGAAAAAGAAAATATACGTATTTGAAAGATTATCACATTAAATTTATTGATTTCTAAAATTGTGTTTGAAAGAAAAATTTTGACTGAAAAATAGAGATTGAGAAATTAAAACTAAATTAAATTTTGGTATAATGAAAAATTTTGAAATTGATTTATATATATATATATATATATATATATATATATATATATATAATTGAAAAAAAGAAAATATAAGTATTTAAAAGATTACCACACTAAATTTATTGGTTTCTAAAGTTGTGTTTAAAAGAGAAACTGTGACTGAAAAACAGAGACTGAGAAATTAAAACTAAATTAATTTTTTGTATTATATTTAATTTAAAGCGTGCATAACTAAATTATATCTTAATATTACATTTAATTTAAGATAAATAGAGATATGAAATAAGAATATTTAATAAAATATCTTTAATTATTAAATAAAATATTGTTAAATTTTTAATTTTCGTGTTAAAAAATTTTAGTTTTTTATTCCTTCATTTTTTAAAAATATTAAAAAAATTGAAATTTTGTGTCATGAAGTTAAAATTTTAATTTCAATTTTTGGCCACTAAACATAATATTAAATCTCAATTTCTAAAATTTTGAAACAAAGTTGAGAATTTTCGGAACCCGGTTTAACATTGTAAGTTTTCACATAGCCCGCTCTTATTCCATTTTAACTTTTCTTGTCTTACAGGTTTCAAAATTTTGAACACTTATTCTTTTACTTTTTTTTTTAGAAAATTTGCCGTGTCTAGACAAATTCCAGTTAATTAATGCTTCAATTTATTGATCACTAACAATTTTGCATTCAACGCAGTATTAACTAGTCTCTAACAAATATTGATAAATTAGTCCCTAATTTTTTTAGGGTCCTACTACACATACATGCAAATAACGCATACAACTCTTACAAGTTGGTCCAACTCAGGTTTAATCCACGCGTACTCCCTCTCTTTAAATGGAGCGTCAATTCCACGCGCGTCACTCAAACGTTTACGCTTCGAAAAAACCGCTCATTATGGCTCACTCTTCCTCTTCTCCTTCAAAGATAACACAAATCCTCAAGTTTCGAGTAACATTCCAAAGTGAAGAGACATTCGAACTCGTCGCGAATATTAGCAAAAACCATCAACAAAATATTATTCAAGGTACGTTACTGTTTTACTCATCTTTTACATTTTCCACATTTCTGTTTCTGATTTTCAAATCGAAGAACTAGGTTTTACTGTTCTTCTATGTTCTTCTAGGTTTTACTGATCTTCTTGTTCTAAATCTCATATCACTGTTTTTACTGTTCTTCTTATTCTAGGTTTTACTCTTCTTGTAAGTTCCTCTAGGTTTTACTGTTCTTCAAAGTGGTTCTAGGTTTTACTGTTCTTCTTGTTCTAGTTCTTTTCGTAACTGATTTTTCGCTGTATATTGCTTAATTTATTGGGTGTATATAGTTGATTGTTAGGTGTATATGGCGTAATGTATTGGGTGTATATGGTTGATTGTTGGGTGTATATAGTTGATTATTGGGTGTATATTCCTGAACCCATATCATGTAATATAATCAACTGTTGCAACTGTTCTAATATTGCTTGTCCTTGGGTGTATATTGCTTGACATTGTAATATTGCTAGAGCTTGTATATTTATCCATGTTTCAGTGAATTGAACATAATTTTGACTGATCTAATTAAATACTTATGAAATTGGTTTGGGTGTATGTGCCTCATCTAACTTTTTACCGTTCATCTTGTTCTAGCTTTTACTGTTCTTCTTGTTCTAGTTCTTCTCCTAACTGATTTTTGTGTGTATATTGAGTAATTTGTTGGGTGTATATGGCGTAATGTGTTGGGTGTATATAGTTGATTGTTGGGTGTATATGGCGTAATTTGTTGGGTGTATATTTCTGAACTCATATAATTTAATATAGTTAACTATTGCAAATGTTCTAATACTGTTTGTCCTTGGGTGTATATTGCTTGACTTTGTAATATTGCTTCAACTTGTATATTTATCGATGTTTGAGTCAATTGAACATCATTTTGAACTGATCTCACTAAATACTTATAAAATCGGTTTGCGTGTATGTGGTTGATCTATGGGTGTATCTGACTGATATCTATGGGTGTATTTTTCATTGCAGTAAAAATGGAAGGCAAAAACCAAGCTAAAAAAATGTAAGAACAAATATATGTCTTCGATCAAATCAGTTTTTCATAATAGAAATATATCTAACTCTAATTTTGCTTTGTTTACAGCAAACCAAGGACCTAAAGTATGCAACCCATCTGTTGAGTGAGAAATTCAAAAATATGAGTGAGGAGAGTGATGCAATAAGATTGTCCAGGCCATCCTCATTGTTATTGAGTCCATTTTGTCAGATAGATTCTAATGATATTGTCACTGATTAATGTAACTGTTATATACTCTTGTAAGAAATTGAACTCATGCTGTAAATATATTTGATCAAAGTAAATTTTTTTCCATAATTAAACTCTCTTTGGTATTCAAAATGTCTGATTTACAGGTACTATAATATGAAGGAAAACATCAAACCAAATATACACCCATAATGTGACATTTTACACCCAAAGAATGTTGATTATACACCCAAACATCTATCCCCCTTTAATGATTTATACCTAAAACCCTAAATCCTAAACCCTAAAAACCTAAATCCTAAACCATAAACCCTAAACACTAAACCTAAACCATAAACCATAAACCCTAAACCCTAACTCTAAATCCCTAAACCCTAAACCCTAAAACTCTAAACCCTAAACCCTAAAATCCTAAAATGCTAAACCCTAAACCATAAACCCTAAACCCTAAACCCAAACCCTAAACCCTAAACCCTAAAAACTTAAACCCTAAACCACCCAACCTACTATACCCAAATCATTGATTTTTACACCCATAAGATCTCATTTTACACCCAAAAAAAGTTAAATATACACCAAACTTCTATCTCATGATGCTTTATTCCTAAACCCCTAAAACCTTAAACCCTAAAACCTAAACCCTAAAACCCTAAACTCTAAATCCTAAACCCTAAATCCTAAACCTTAAACCATAAACCACCAAAATTATTGATTTTTACACCCATAAGATCTCATCTTACACTCAATGAAAGTTAAATATACATCAGACTTCTATCCCCTAATGCTTTATCCCTAAACCCCTAAAATCCTAAACCCTAAACCCTAAACCCTAAGGCCCTAGGCCCTTAAACCCGTAAACCCTTAAACCCTTAAACCCTAAATCCTATACCATAATAAAAAAAACAAACAATAATTTATAACATAAACAGTAGATTCTGAAATATATATATATATATATATATATATATATATATATATATATGTGTGTGTGTATGTATGTATGTATGTATGTAAAATGTCAAACACAAGAAAGTTCAGAAATACACCCAAGAAAAACTATGGTTTACACCCATATTCTATAACTATACACCCTTTTTATTTGTACTCCGAACTCTTGTAGAAAAATCTGTAGCCTTGGCATAGTCCTTGTAAAATTTTGCAGCATCTTCAAGGTTTTTAAAAGTCATTCCAACTTTAGGAATAAGTTGCTCATCAACAACAGAGAGGGGCTGTAAAATACAACATGTTAAAAACAATAAAATACTATAGAATTTCTGCACCTCATAAAAAAAATAACAATCAAAGTAACATACACCCAAGGACTCCTGATATGCACCCGAATTAACGACAATAAGTCAATTAAAAATAACAAGAAAAACTATAAACTGTAAATACACCCAAACTTCCCTAAAATACACCCAAACCTCCCTAAAAATACACCCAAAAATTTCTGATCTACACTCGAGCGTCTGCTATAAATTACAGATAATTAATCAAAACTAATACATTAGATTCAATCCACAGATTATGTTCACGCATTAATTTCACAGTCTAGGTTCACGAATTATTCAGCTAGAAAATCATAATTAACTGAAACTAAATCAAACCTCAGAAACTTCGTTCGATTCAAATTCAAAATCCACTTCGCCGTGATTGAGCTGACAATCTAAGATTGAATTATCCATTATCTTCTAAAGGACTTCAAAATTTGATTTCAGAAACCAGAAAATCGAAATAAAACGAAGCTAGCGTTATAGTTCGCAAAACTTAGGTGAATGACGAAGACCAATGAAGTGATAAACGCAGAAGAAAAAGGATCCAAAAGGCCAGGGGAGAACGCGAGAAGGAGAACGAAGAAACTTGACAAGAGATTCGAAAAAAGTAAGGAAATCTTTTGAAGATTGGAAGATAGATATTCGCGCGTTAATTGATTTTGATTGAAACTAAATTCTGTTATATAGCGCGTGACTTGTACGTATGAATTGGAGCGCGTTTAGGATTTTAGTAAGTTCCGTACTTGTAAGACTTGTAAATGCTAATTGCTTGTATACTAAGATTAATCTTTTTTTATATATAGACAAATTAGTCTCTAACAAAATAAATTAACAAACTACTTCATTATGTTTTAAAATTTCAAACAATTTGATTTTTTAACCATGCTACCTTTTTAATAAATTAATACTGAAAATGCATTTCGTATCGAAAAAAATTTCTATCAAATTTAACTTAGAGTAATCCGAAATTATGACATTTGGTGAAATTCAAAATCATTAAAAGCTTATCGTCGGATACATAAATCCGAAACTAATGCTGTCACTGGCGCCAAACCAGTATTAGGGTCGGAATTATCATCAGATTATCCAACGGTAATTCAAATCACCAAAGGCCCACCATTTCGTTGAATGAAACTGACATTACCATCATATTGAAGTCGTGACCTTATCTTCTTCGATCTCCCTTACTTAGCTTCTGCAAATGTCCAAAACAACTCCATCCATTCTCCCTCTTCGCAACTCTCAGCCCGTCAACGCCCTTCTCCATCCCAAAGTGATTATGTGATATGTTTGATAACTATTTTACTGGTTAAGAGATTTAGTTATATTCCTTAGAATAATTAGATAATTTAATTATTTGATACTAGCAACAAGGGCACGTCAGTAATTTTTGTTTATTCGATCCAATATCATCAATGTAATTGACAATGGTACGTGATAATATTTACTCAGATTAGTTAAGAGAGCATTTGGTTAATTAAAGAGAAAGCTAATTATTTCAGTTTATCAAATGAAAATTTCAACTTTAAAATTCTCAACTGAATTAATTTTTCATACTTCGTGATTTCTATTTTATCCAAAATAGAGTTGATTATTATTCACTATTATCTCCTTTTTATTTCTAATATTTCTCATTTCTTAATCAATTATTTAACTAAAATTAAATTTGATGTCTATTGTTAGCTTAAGAAATATACAATTGTTACACAAATTTTGAGAATTATGATTAGTAAATAATTATGAAACAAATTAATAAAATTAAGAATAGAACATAACTTCCAAACTAGTTTAACACGAATGTCTCTTCGTTTTCCTAATAACGAATAATTGTGACATTGATGAAGAGGCATGCAAAAAGAAGAACATATATAATGTAGTATGGCGAGAGGGGGGGAGGAAACATTGGGTGGGGTTGGATTAGGATTTCACAACTACGTTCTAAGAATCCTAGGGTTTGGAATCGTAAAGAATATCATTGTTTGGAAAATGAATCTTTCTTTGTTTTTGTTGACAATTTATCAGAAGATATTTCGAAGAGAAAATTATATCAGTTGTTCAATTGGATGGGATGGATCAACACTATTTACCTTTATCGAAAGCGTAAATATGGCAAGATATATCTCTTTGCCTTTGTCTGGTATACGACGAAAGGAGGGGCTCTGACGAAGGCGATTACAGAGATGAATCATATGAGATTACACGGTCATTTAATCTCTGTTGGAGAAGCTAAATTTAGAAGAGAAATGATGGTGAAGGAAAAAAGGAGGCCTACGGCAGAAAGGGTGTGGCATGCGGTGGAGAATATGGAAGCTCATGGTGGGAACGTTGCTGTGATGTTTGCAGAAGTGGAAGGGATGAGAAAGGATACACAAGCGGCTGATCCACATGGGAATGGGTGTGTGAAGAAGGTTGAAGTATCAGTCACAAAAGGAGAATATGGACTGGTTGATGAGGGACTTAGTTAGGGGAACATTGATAGCCATAGAGTTCCAATCGTTAAAAAACGCAATTTGCAAAAATATGCCTCAAGTGGGTGAAATTAAACAGTTAGGAGTGTATAAAGCGTTATTGACCTTTGATACCATGAAGGATGTGAATGAGACTTTTTCTTTCAAGCTAAATAGCCTATTGAAATTTTTTCATAATCTATGGAGTTGGGAGGAGTCAGAACGATATAGGACTCGAAAAGTCTGGTTAGAGTGTTATAGTATGCCTCTACATGTCTGGTCATCAGAAACTTTTAAGCAGAAAGGTGGACAATGGGGAGAAGTGATTACATGTGATGCAGAGACGGAGGCAGGTGTATCATTCAGTTCGGAACGGGTTCAAGTTGATACATGCATTTTTAATGTCATTAGAGATAGGATCTACATCACTGTTGGTGATAGGGCTTTGATATCTTTATAAAGGAGGTGGGTCCGGAGGTATGTGATCCAGGCAGTACATTGATGAGTCATGTCAAATTCACTAGGTTTGGTAATTCAAGACGTGATTTTCAATGATTCAAACATGGCATGTTTACAACAAAATCATTCAATCACAGTAATTGCTCCATATGGGTGCACTGGGGTAAATGGGAAGGGGGATTATGGAGAATTTGATTTTATTGAGGAGATGGGGTCGGAGAGAGCAGTTTCACAGGAATTAGAAGTGGGTGTATGTGAAAGCATGATAGGGGTATAAGGAAGTGGTAATAATGAAATGGATGTACACTATGGGCTAACAAATAAAAACCTTAGTTCTGATGCGTGTGGTTTGGGCCTTTTAAAAAGTAGCCCAACACTAAAAGGAAGAGAAGCTGGGCCTATGTAGGATGGGGCTCTTCAAGGGTTGACTTTGGAGGAGGGTGAGAATGAACCGAGTCAGGAGGTAACAAGGCAGGGGTCAGAGGGCTTCATCAAGCTTCAGGGGGGATGAAGGAAGGGCGAACTTGGACCGGATAGTAGCGACGCATGTGGGTATGGAACCCGTTGAGGTAGTCATGTTGTAACACCCTAATTACCCTAAACTTTACCTCGCGTCGTAAAGAAAAGGTTAATTAGAGATTACGATAGTTCTAAAATCATACATATAATATATAGAAAGAATTAATATTATTTAGAAGGCCAAAGAAGAATATAACTCAAAAACCGGATTTAAAAGCACAAAACATACTAACGAAGCTTCTAACTTAAAACACGAGATACAGACAAGATATATCAAAGTATAATACTATAATATCATAAAAATCTAGCCACGGCTCGCAGAGTTTAAGCAGGCTAGCCATATACAGACCATACATGAAACCAGACAGTTAAAACAGCTTATACAAGTTTTGTTCTCTCAAATACAAACCTCTAGGCAAAGCAAAATACCAAAGTGAGAGACATATACGAAATAAATCAAAAAGACTCAAAAAGAAGTATCTGGATCCTCCGCTTCTATCACCAACCAGACAACTCACTAAGGTGGGTTGCGACCTGCATCTGAAAAAGGCAACAGAAATACGGTATGAGAACCGGAGGTTCTCAATATGGTAACAGTGCCCAGTGATGTAGGATATAAGACCCCGGGATGCCAAAGGAAATCCTATACTTCATATCCATCACAAAATCTTATCTTAAGGCATACTAAAACAATAGAGCATACATATATAAATCTTAACATAAATAAACAGGGTATTCTATCTTAGGGGATTTCTATTTTAACCAAACACCGTTGTCCCACAGCCTTCACCAACTGATCCTCCATGCGATCCCATCGCCACCGCCTTCCGAACCTCCTCAATCCCAGTAGAAATCACAAATAATTACAATGCAAGTAAATCACAAGTAAAAGCATATAAGGAAACTAGATCAAGTAAGCAAATAGGCATGTTATTCAATTAGGCATACAATTGCAAGTCGGCAAAGCAAACAAACAGATAGAAAATGCACATGATGAATGCCTGTCTTATTGGCTGTGATATCATATTGTCGGTTCAAATGACAACCTGACACATCTCCATGGAGATGTCACCCTTCGGAATCATCATATGGGAACCCCTCGAGATATAGTGCTCGGATCATTGTCCAGGGTTTTGCACCTGCACACTCTATTGATCCGAAGGGATGCGAGCAGGATACTCTTGCCATGGACCTTACATCTCAATGTAAGCAGGACAAACCATCGCCCTTACGCCGCCACCGCTACCTCGACAGGCGGGATCCAACCGCCGTCCCTGTCGGGCGCATAACATCTCATAATCTCTATACAAAATAGTAGTTCTGTGGTTTTTCAGAAAACATTTTTAATACATCAGTGATTCCTCATCACACATTCGAGTCCTCGACTCATCTCAACCACTGTCAATTCACATTTCCATTCCGAACTCAATAGTTCCTCAATTCTCATCTCATCCATCAACCATTCACCACATACCATCGAGCCTTCCTCAGTGCACCAAAAACTTAGGCCTCCGTTTTCTAAGTTTTCCACAAAACATCATCTAAAACCATTAAGCTCTTTCCCATGTTTTAAAGGTCCAAAACTAGGCCCAAGAGTCCTAAAATGGTGTTATAGAAGCTAACAACCTTGTTGAAAAATGGTGTTATAGAAGCTAACAACCTTGTTGGGAAGGTGGAGTAGTAGAAAATAAAGTTAAAATTTGAGAAACAGGGTGTATGCATATGTACAAGGGTGTGCGCACGCACGCCCAGGAGAAGTTTTTAAAAGTGTGCGTATGCATAGGGGTGTGTGTATGCACAGGTACCAAAATTTATAATGTCTGTTCGCTCGCACAACCTGTGCTAGCGCCCCCAACAGACTGGCCTTCCAAACATGTGCATGCACATAGGGTTGTGTGTGCGCACAGGTTGTAATTTCCCAGGTGCGCGCACAAGCTATGCTAGCACTGCAAATAGAGAGCCTTTACCTGCGTGTCCGTGCACACAAGATAAAATTTTCGTAGGGTTGTGCATGCGCACAAGGCTGTGCGTGCGCACATACCAGAAATCACAAAATTCTGCAACTTTGTAGAATTTCGGATTTTTTAGACCAATCTTTGAATGATCATAACTTCATCTACAAAAATCCAATTCTTATAAACTTTATATTGATTTGAAGAGTTTTCAATAATCTTTAATTCTAAGCTAATTTCAACAAATTTTGAAAATGGAGGCAAAAGTTATGATCAGATAAAGTTCATCAAAAACCAACTTTTACCAAAAGTCACAATTTACCAAAATTTCCAAATTCTCATACCACAACCAACTAAAATAAGACCAAATTCCCATTTACAACACAAACTACCCTCTTGGGTCACAATTTACTATTCACATCCAATTTTTCACCACACTTCATCATTTTTCATCTCAACCATCAAAGATATATCATCACCACTAACTTTTCGATTCACACACTCAAATCATCATCATCATATCATCATCAATTATTCTAACTACTCAATGCAGCAACTTATCATAAATCATCATACATCATATCTCAAAATCATTTAATCTCAATATAGCAATGTCATTTCAACATACAACACCAACCAACCATCATCAACAACCACATAAATCTAAACCTATCCCATGGGTCACTAGCCTAAGTGTCCATGAATATTATATACTACATAGAGAAAACCAAAACCATACTTTGGCCGATTCCCAATTTGTCCAAAACTCAAAATTGAGCACAAGCAAGCTCTCAACCATAAACAAGCTTCCAATTCCACTTCAATCAAGCACCAACAAGTTCCAAAGACCTCCAACTCACAATAATCAAGCTATAATACACATAAATCATCACTAATCAACCTAGGGCTCAATCTAAACATAATATCACAAAGGTTCAAGAGCACTTACCTTTCCCAATAGCTTTGGAAGCCAAGACCCAATGCTAAGCAAGGATTAGAGTGAACCTAAACACCCAAAAATTACAAAATCTCACTTATTTAAAACCTTAAAACTCGAAATTTTGAAGAGAAGAACTGAGAGGGATTTGAGCTTTCCTTACTAGTTTCTTATATGGAACTTGTAGAGCTCTCCACAAGGAATGCGTAGCCGCAAACGGTGCGGCAATCGGAGCTCTCTAGCTCAAGATATGAGCTTGGGAAGCTCTAAGTGAATAATGCTCTATCTCTTCTCCTTCTTCTCTCAATTTCTGATGTGTGTTGTGTTTATGAGAGAGTAAGGGTTCACTTAAGTGTTTATATATGTTGGGCTTGGGCCCAACTTGGGCTCGGTCCAACCTGTTAGCATTTTTAGCTCGCTTGGCCCAACTTCGGGCCAAACCTTTAAAATTAACGCCTGATTTTTTACTTCTAATATTTTTCTAAGGTTTTTTACTGTTTTCACTTTTTTTCGCACAGCACCAGGCAAACTTGAATGGGTTCAACCGATTCAACTACCGATTTGCGGTTTTTCATGGTTTTTCACAGAAAATACATTTTCTAACTCAAAAAAACCCACTGAGTCCAAAAATCATATTTAAAGCCTCAAATTCTCACTCTACTTTTTGGAATCTAATTGAGGAAATATTAATTACTTAATTAAATGGGTAATTAAGCTCGATTCTTACACATGCGTAGCCCAAGGGCGTCTTCACGTTGCTTGCATAAACGCCCAAATGGCTGCAGCAACTACCACGGCGCCAAGGTGAGGTGTGTGTGGCATGAGCAGTGGCCAAGTATGGCGGTGCCTCGAGGACGTTGGGATGCACCGGAGAGGCAGGAGGCCGCGAACATCAATGGCTTTTCCAAAGGAGCCTCAGTGTCGTAGTAGTTGATGGAGGAGGTGCGAGGTGCGGTAGACACGGTGCTTAATCTGAAGGTGCCAGAAGATGCTGGAGATGTCCGTTACATTTGTTGGAATGATTCGGAGGACCTAGTAGGGGTGAGGGGAGAAGAAAGCATGTTGGGTTCAAGCACGACGATAGAGGGTGAGACCAATGATGTACCCAATAGAGATAGTAATGCTATGGCTGATGCTAGGTCAGAAACAGAGGTAGAGTGTCGGAGCATGGCAGATGCTATCAGATTAACTAAGGAAGAACAGATAGAAGAAAATAAGCAAACATGGGAGTTGGCAGTGGAGTCGGGTGCTGTTCTATACAATGAAGAAGAGGATATTATGGCAATCTTACAAGCTCAAAAATAAAGAAATTGCGCTGAAGAGAAGGATGGTGAAATAAAGGGAGAAAGCAAGAAGGAGTCGGCCTAAAAGTTTTATTAAATGATTTTTAGCTGTTGGAATATTAGGGGGTTGCGGGAAGATGGTAAATTCAGTACGGTGAAAAATTTGTAGAAAAATTATAATTTCAACATTTTAGGGTTACCTGAAACTAAAAGGGAGGTATTGTCTGAATTGATGTTGTACGAATTTGGGAGAATGGTACAGTGCGTTGGGAATATGCGGAATCTATAGGTGCTTTAGGGGGTTTGCGGTTAATTTGGGGTGAAGAGTTATTTATATCTAATAGTTGTTATAAAGGAGAGATATGGTTGTGCATTGAAGGAGTGTTGGCAAAAAGTAATTTTAAGTGTGCTTTTTGTTTGGTGTATGCAGCGCATATACGGGATGAGAAGCTGGTGGTGTGGGAGGAGTTGAGTTGTATTGTGGGGTTGTGTCAGATTCCCTTTTGCTTCATAGGAGATTTTAATGAAATAATGCAAGTGGAAGATCATAAAGGGGCATGTAATATTCCTGCATCTGCGGAAGAGTTTAAGATCTGGGTGCAGAATATGCAGTTAGTGGAATTCGTTCATCATTTATTCTTGTGTTGTGAGTTTACTTGGCATGTGTGGTGTGCTTGGTTGAGGTTTTTTCATAGAGATTGGGCTTTTTCGGGCACCATCAAAAAATTGTTTGAGAGTTGGATGGGAATATCTAGTAGAAAAGATGAGCAGAAGATGTAGTTGAATAGGTTCTTTTGGAACGCAATGACAGCACTTTCAACAATAAAGAGACAGGTGTTGAGAGTATTTAAAGAAAGACATTTTTGAGTTACTAGAAGTGAAGTGGTTTTGATCTTTTTTATTATTGATGGCAATGTCGGAGATGACATTGGATTGATATTTTGTTGTGTTGTCTTTGTTTTTTTTTTTTTTTTTTTTGTGGCTTCGTTACTCCACTTTAGTGTGATGAACTTTCTATTTCAAGAAAAATAAAATTAAATTAAGAATAGAGATATGTGATAGGAATGAAAACAAATATACACTGCTTTTGTTTAATTGTGTTATTAGAAAAATTTAATTTAATTTTTTAAATAATGAATAACAATCAAATAATTAATATGAATTATGTGCTCGTTCTTTATATAAAAATAATAATAATAATAGGTACCAAAGAGGTTGATATAGTGACAATGACAATTTTCTTCTTTTAATTTTGTTTCATAATTAAAAACCATAAACCTTGTAAAAAGCAACTATACCAGTATTTTATTTAGGTGAAAAAAAATTCTAAAACCCAAAAATAACATTTAAAACAAAAATAATTAAAATAACACTTCATGCCAAAATTCTATCCTTTGTAACCAATTCAGCCTGAATATTCACGGTTACAAAAGTGGAATGTAAGTTAAAAAAAAAAAAGCTCAAAGTGCGATCTATGTGAAATCAAACAAGAGACACAAGTGCAAGTTGTTGTGCAACTTTCACAAGTTGATGAACGCAACAAAATTTGATGAACGACAAACAGCTGAAAGTAATTGAAGAAAAGTGTTGCAACAGTGTGTATTAGACTTCTTATTGCAATAGTAGTGTTCCACTGTCTCAAACACCATCTTTATACGACATGGTGCATGAACAAAATCAATTCATTTCTCCAACCATTAATTGAAAAAAAAAATACATATATTTATATATCATAAATGAATTCATATCCACCTTTCGATATTTATCTTTTTTTCTCGCTTGTCTTTACTTTATCTCTTTTAAACAAAAAAATTGGAACCTTAATTGAATAAAATTTTGATGTAAAATATTGAGATACAAATATATCACTCGAAAGAAATCCAAAACTTAAACAAGAAAATTTGGTTCCTCGGCTCAAGAAAAAAAGAAAATTTGAAACTATAATACACTTCCAGAAATACGGTTGTTACCAACGGAAAGGTACCCACGAATGACAAACAGTGACAAATCTCTATGACCGTAGTAACCACTTGCAACGTCTTCATCGCTACTACATTTTAGACTTTTAGTAATATTTATCTTGTAATATTTATTAAAATCTTAGTAATTATCATAAAATTAAATATTAAGTAACATTTATACTCAAATGTTAGTAAATACGTTTATTCACTACAAGAATAAGGCCGATTAGCTACTACAAAAATAGTCCAAAAATCCTCGCTAATCTGACGCAAAACATAATTTGTAACGGATTAGTTACCGCCTAGCAACCAATGCTTTTTTCGCTAATTACAAGTCACAGATCAGTGAGGCAAACACAATAGTCGCTAATTCATCAGAAAGTTTTTTCGCGACCGAATAGATAGTCACAAATCTATCACTAAATCAAAAGCTAATTCCATAGAAGAAATAGACTAAAAAGTAGTCGCTAATTAGCGACAAACTCTATTGCAGCCGACTCATCGCTAAATTCAAGCTAACTTTGTAGACAAAATGGAATGCTTACTTGACGCTAATTAACGAGAAATTTTTCCGAATCTAACTCGTCGCAAGTTGTTCGCTAATATGATCGCAAATCTATCACATTTTGCAACAAATCTATAGCTAATCTTTGAAAATCCCTAATCAAAATTTTGTCACTAAACCAAAGCTATTCTAAATGAGAATGTCATCGCAAATTCCTTTTAAACTAGTAACAAATCGATAGCTATTTTACAAATATTTTAGTCGCAATGGAATCTTCAATTGGTCACCATCATCAAGCGCGAGTATGTCGCTATACTAAAATAAACCTCATATTATATTTCTTTTTGTCATTGAACTAAAAAGTTATATCACATATAGAATAAATTAGTTCATCAAAATTATACATGTTTAAAAAAGTTCAAACCATGTTTCGAAAAATTAGTTATTAAAACTTAACCTGATAATAACCAAGCCTTTGGGCAAAGAAAATTTAATTAGTAAACTAACAAAGAAAAAGGCTCACTTACAATATCATGTAAAAATAAATATTCACTCACTTCTTTAGAGATGTTTCAATCTGACTACACAAATGTGTTCCTGCTTCTATAAAATTCATTATACATTACACATCTCGGTTCCTAATTGCACATTAAAAATTTAAAATAAAAAATAAAAAGTACAAAAAAACACCTAAAACATGGCATATCAATTGCACAAAGAACATGTCCACTAATTTCACTTTCATTTTCACCAATATTGTCATCTATACTGTGATCAAACTATAAAAATATCAAAGAAAAATAACATCAGTAAATAACAGCACATCAGTGAATCAAAACCAAAAACAGTACAGCAATAAATTAAAATCAAGAACAAAATAAAAGAACCAATAAATTAAAATCAATAATTAACAAATTCAAAATAAAAATAACAGTAGAAGCAGCCAACAGTGAAGAACAACAAATTAAAAATCAATAACAAAAAATTAACGACAATGAAGAACAATACATTCAGAACAAAAATCAAGAACAAACAATATCAAGAAGCCAGGAACAACAAATAAATAGCAGTGAAGAAGAACAAACCATAGCAAGAACAGAGAAAATCAAGAACAGAACAAAATCAATTGTCTTGAATTAATTAATTAATTGATTGATTAATCAATAAAGACCCAATAATCAAGCTAAAGTCAAAATCAAATGAAGTCACTATACCTCTAATAATAATCAAGCTAAGTAAGGTGAAAAAAGTAGCTAACTTCCATTTGAAATTACAAACCTTGCTACATCCACTTTAATAAGAGAAAAATTTGGTTTTATTATACTTTTGTTAGAAAGAAAAAAGTACCATCTGTTCAAGTATAGTAATAGCCCCTTGATAGAAAATGTGTTGCATTCTCAGGTCCATTCTAATTGCTCTCATCCTATTCCACAAGAATTTATATGCACTAAGAAACCACTTAACATAGGGCTGATCTAGCAGAGAAAGTAGATAATCAATTGTCTTCTACAATATTGGCATTGGTCGAATCAAGCTTGCTTCCCTCTCTGCTGTCCTAGTATACTGCCATGAAACATGATAAGCGTTACTAATGAGAACTGATAATAGTATTCATGAAAAAAAAAAGTACAATTTACTATTAGTAATATGACAATCACCTTAACTGCAAGAAGTTTGCTAGTTACATTTCTATCCCCATCCAAAAGTTCATACTGGTCAAGATCTCCTTTCCTTTCACGCTCTCACCTCTCAGACTCTAAAATACAGAAATCTCAAGTATTTCCATGCAAAGATCAAGTTCTTTATGCAATAAATTTGTTTAGACTTTAGACACACACACACACACACACACACACACACACACACATATATATATAATTGAATTTGTGTCAAGCATACCTGCAGTACATGCAGAATTCACAGAACTAGCCAAATAAATAATTAAATAAAACCAATTTGAATTGAATAATTTGATTGTTGTGATTTCTTTGTATTTTACAGAATATTGACAACCAATCTGAAAAATTATGCACAAATCTTCCATAACCACTAAATCCCCAGCTGCACAAATGGATACTTTTAAGTTATAACTTGTTTGACAGAGCTAAGATACTGAATTATTAAAGTAAAGAATTACTTATCCGCTGCCACTAAACATTCAAAAAGAAATAATGAGTAGATGAAAGAAAAGGTTAAATAATTGAGATCAAGAATGGGAAAAACAAGCACCTATGTGATGTCTCACATGGCACTTTGATAATTGTTTCCCCAGACAAAGAAGCAATTGCCCGAGGATGTGGCTGGGGGTTCATTCACCAATTTTACAGAGTTGTCCTTGGAATTATACTGCAAGCAAATGCAAAATATGTAAAGCTTTCTGTTCTTTGTTGCACCTTTTGTGCAAACATTTACTAGGATAAGCAGATGCTGTGGGGGGATGATAATAATAAGATTTTAACTTTTTAGTAGAGAAAAGCAAAATTTCAAGAAAGGTTGCGAGAATCGAACCGGTCATTGAACCGGTCAAATGATTGGTTCAATGTTTCAATGGTTCAATGGTCTAACCAAGGTCAAACCGGTTTAATTAAATATATAATAAAATTATTAAAAATTCAATATACAATTTCAAATATTTAAATTCAATATTTTTAAACTAATTTCAATTCAACTATAAAATTCAAATATAAGAAAATTCAATTCAATTATAAAATATAAGACAAAATTTCAAATATAATCGTAGCACAACAACATTCAATTCAATTACAAATTCCTAAATTTGCTGAATATAAGACAGCCAAAGTATATAATCATATTTTGTTTTTGGAATTCTAATCAATTAATTTAATCAACAACATGTTCTCATTTCATAATCCAAACTAATCTAAAAGCATATCAACAACAAAAGTAACTGAATGAGCTCAAAGAGTGTGAGCCAGACTTAGTGAGATCGAGTTACCTAAAGTTAAATTTAGAATCAATTGAACATTCAGCATATTGAATTCAGAATCCATACTCATAATCACATCAACATTCAACAAATTAAATAATCCAATTTTAAACTCAGAATACAGACTCAGCTAAGAATCTTCAAAATTAGTTGGGAAAAAGATGAACGGCAATGACAAAATGATCCCGGAGAGTGTGAGATAGAGTTACCTAAAATTAAATTCAGAATCAATTCAACATTCAACAAATTGAATTCAGAATCCATACTAAATTGAATTCAGAATTACATCAGTGTTTTTAACTTAAAAAAAATCTTATGATATAATTTGGTGTTGCTACATGAACCTTAGCTTATAATTATGCCCCTAGATATATGTTCCACTCGAGTAAGTAATTACGGAAATAACATTTGTGAAATAATTGTTATCGATTTAGGGTAAGAGTGACAACCATATACAAGAAAATCCCAGCCTCTCTGTAGTGTCACTGTTGCGGCAGATTCGGACAGAATTTCAGAAACAAATTCCATTGATTCCACCAAATTGCTGGCATACCATAAGCTCTATTCCAATCTGTTCATCAACAAATTAAATAAAACATTAGTAAAAATCAATTTGGGATTTTTTTTGGTAGTGTTACAATAGGGAAAGAAAGATTTTAAATTATAAGTATAGTTTACTATGACAGCGCGTAAATATCTTGTCTGAAACAATTCCAACAGCTTTGGTTTAACATTCAACAAATTAAATAAATAATCCAATTTCATACTGAGAACACATACTCGGCTCAGAATATTCAAAATTAGTTGGAAAAAAGAAGAACGGCGAAGACAGAATGAGCTTAGAGAGTGTGAGACATAGTTACCAAAAATCAGAGTAGAAGATTAGAGGCGACCCCCAAAACGGTGAGGAGCGGAGAAGCGACGACCCACGGGGAGGAGCGAAGAAGCAGCGATGACGATAAAAATATTGAATTTTTAAACTTGTCTTTAAAACATATTAATTTTCAACTTCAATTCAAATTAATAGAAATCTTTCTATTAAAAATAACAATAAATTTGTGATTAAAAATTATTAATGATTAAAAATTAGCTAGCTAATTATTAGTCACGACTATGGGACTTTAATTATTCTCTCATTTAAAATAGCTTTAGATTAGAGACAAAATTGTGATAAATTACATTATCGTGCTTGGAAATTCCATGAATTTTCCATAGATTTATATAGAGGTTAGCAATTAGTAGCAAAATGAAATAAGGACAAAATAAGGAATAACATTTTTCCTTCCAAATTAGTAGCAACATGAAATAAGCGAGAAAAGTCTAACAGTTGTTAAGTGGTCACTAATTCCTCACTAAATAAGCTTTTGATTAGTGACTCAATTGCGACTAGTTACTTCTAAAATTTTATCGGTTAGCTTTGGAGTTGTTAAAACTCTGCAACGAATTTCTAATGAAATTAGTGAGTAATTTGCTAAAAAATAGGTAGGATATAGCTTTTGCTTTGGGACAAGATTGCAATTGCCAAGTCGCTCGCTAAATTAAAATTGCGACAACTTAGTGACAAATGTATTTTGCCCGCTAATAAGTGACTTGAAATCAGCGAACGAAGTGTGTCAGTTGTTAAACGGTCGCAAATTTCTCGCTACTTAAGTACTAGGCGATCAATTTTCGTATTTCCACTTTAGCGATTAATTAGCAAGGAATAATTCCCTAGCTGAATGATTTATCTGTTGCGATGAGTTAGTGACGACTATTTTCTGTCGCTATCCAAATTTTGAATTTTTGCAATATTATGCGACAAATTAGCGAGAAACTAGTTGCTCACTAAAAGTAAAAACATTGGTGACAAATTAGCTAGGAAATTGTCCATCGCAAATTGCATTTCAAGTCTTTGTGTCGAATTATCTAGTAACATTGTTCCTCAGTAATTAGCCTTTTTGCATAAAATTTATGTAGCGACAAACTAGTGTGTGAATTGTTTCTCGCTAATTGTATATCAAACAATTGCAACGAAATAGTGACAATAATATTCCTCATTACTTTACTTTTATTCGATTGAACCCCTAAGTGACTGATTCGCCAGAACATTACCACTTGCTAATTAATTTGTGACAAATTAGCGAGGGAATTTTTTCCACTCTTTTTTAGCTACAAAAGTCAATTTGCGAGAAACAAACTTTCTTGTGAATCTCTCGCTAATCAATCGCTTTTTTCAAGTTCGGATATTTTGTGACCGCTCATTAATTTTGTCATTAGTGCGTCACTAATTCCTCGCAAGTTAGTCACGAATTAGTGACAAAAAATATTTCTCGCAAAAATTTGTCGCTAATATGTCAAATTCTTGTAGTGTTAATTTTTTGAAAAACATACAAAAAGTGTTGCCTATTCTCAACTAGATCTCAAAATTCAAACACGCTTTTTCATTCTCAATTCCTCAATCTCGCTCTTAGTACTCTATAATGGTCAAACAACCTCTCTATCCTCCTTAATTTCTTGCCCCACCTCTTCAATCTGTCGCTCCCCTCACCGATCTAATGGTTCGTAAATGGAAACCACAAATCGGGTGCTCTACTCTGAATCCTCCTCTTCAATCTCTCATTCGCTACTATCATCGAAGTTGCTGCCATCATCACCGCCATTGTGATGATAGACAAGGATATCTCGAATTCAATCTGAAATCTCTGCTCTAGGATCTGAATTGGAAACTCTCAAGGTACGTAGATCTTAATCTTTTATTTCATGACAAATAGAAGAGAAATGATTGAAATTACTTCTCTTATCTTTCCCTGAAGTTGTAATTGCATGAGAAATGAGAATAGTAACTTGTGCAGATCGATAGTAACTAATTAATTGTATTTCTCACTCAACTGATTGAAACTTCTCAAGATCTGCAATTGAAATTACTCATTTCGATCTGCAATTGAAAAACGATATATAGTTACTCACTGGTAACATTTTTTATGAAAGTTCTTTGTGCTTTTGGGAGTGCATTTAAGGTGTTTGAAGAAATGCCTCAAAGAACTTTTCGTTACTATATATCTTATATCTTATAACTTTTCAACGGTATGTTTGTTTGGTTTGGCCCATATCAATTTAGCCCTAACCAATTGTGCCCTCATTGTATTCGGATAATTGTAAATTCTCTTGTTGAAGATAATAATTCAAACTTAAAAAAAGATGCAGAACATTAAGAACAATTGTTTGGGGTAGTTGTCAAAATCCAACTTCAAAGTGAAATAGATGGTTACTGCCTTAACCAACTATTTATTTGGTTAAACTTATGCTTTGTATCTGCATTTGATTCTAAGGCTTACTCTTTTGAATGGAAGCCATGTGTAGTTCAATACCATTGGAAGAGCGCTCACGTGCAGTGGCATTTGTGTTTGGTGGCTTAAGTGTTGGAAATGTTATGGGGTATGCATATCTCAGGGTTCTTATGTTTTCTGTTCTATTTCATTCTCTACCTTCAATTTTGACATTGTACTATCTGTCAGGCTTCTTTTAGCTCGACCCCTTATCCAAAGTCCTAGATGGGAATCAGTGTTCTATTTATTTGTGTTTTTGGTGGTTGCATGGTAAGTAGAAATAACTGAATCTCATACAGGTTTCCAGATGCCTAGTAGTTCAAAGTAGTGAAGTTCTTCCAATAAGTTTCTTGAGCTGCAAATTTAATTAATCATGGCTTGCTTTGTTGAGTTGAAATTTGAAGGTTTTTGGCGTTTGAAGTTCTTAAAGGAGGTGACGTGCAGTTAAATGCTGGATCTCTTTCATGTGAGTACCCATGGTTTTTTGTTTTTGTTTTCTTCGTGTGATACCTTTTAGTACTTTTTACCCCTTTTTCTTTTGACTTATTATTTTAAGCCTTATGGTTTATTAGGTTATTGTCACTTCTTTTGCCTTCAATTGTCTCAGTCACAAGCTTCCAAGGTACCATGACAAAATCATGGAAAAGTTCTCTAAAGGTATTAAACAGCTCTTTGACGGTATGTTCAATACTTGATGACAATTTCTGAGCTTCTACTTTGTCTTCTTGAAGGGAGGAATGACTTTCCAGTTCTCTATGGCAGGGATTATGATATTCTAAAATTTAATTTTTTAAGAACTAATTGTTGGATCTCATTTTGTTTTGCATCATGTTACCCTTCTAGCATCTTCTTTTATTTCTTCCTCTTAAAAATATCTAATTTTCTAACTTCAGACACTGCGGCATTGGGTTAGGTCCTTATTATTGAGTGGAATATCATAGGAGTTTGCACCAAGTATAATAACCCCTAATTGTAACTACTGAGGATATGTGTGTGAGAGAGAATGTGATAGACGAGGTGTGATGTGTTTGCACTGTAATATAGTTTTAGAATGGACCTCTGTTTCATGTCTTATTTCTCAAACGCAGGATGTTCCTTGGAAATCCTTTTTCGAAAGCCTTGCTGTATGGGCAATGATATATGCTCACTTCTATGGTAGCTGGGGTCATTACACTTATCTATCATGGATCCCAATATATTTTAGGTACCCTTTGATAATTTAATTATCCACTTGTTGCTACTTTTTTCTTTTTTTTCACTGCAATCCAAAACACGAGAGAATTTGTTAACACTTACACAATTTTGTTCTTTCATATACTACGTTTTTATGCATTGTTTATTGCTGAATAGAGGTCGATAATCACTAACAGCCATTTGGCCATCTTTTTTTAGTTTTAGAATTATTTACAGGTTTGACCCGATGGAGATCTAATTCTAGTCCAATGGAAATAATTTAGAAATTTTTTATTTAAAAAATAGAAGAATAATTGAAAGTCTAGGATGTGATTTGTATCTGAGTTTTGCTCTTGCAGTTTATCATTGTTTCTCAAATTATCTTCAGGCATTGCTTAACAAGTGGTTACCAAGATCTTATCCACATCTGAGATTGTCACATAAAGTCAGTGACTCAATATCTTCTATGTCAGGTATATATTATTTAGAATCTTAAAATTTTGTTCATTGAAAACCCGGGATGGAAAATTGGCTTTGGAGTGCCTCCAGGACTAATGTTCATATCTGCTCTCAGTTTCATCATCAGGTCGCCATTGTATGTTAAAGTTAAACCAAGGAGCAGCTTACTTACTAGCTTTGTTCAGGTGGCTGTTGTCGCCATGAAAAATCAGAAACCCTATCTTCCGAATTCAAACTTTGATCAGTATTATCAAGGCAATGATAAAGAACTAGTGTTTCCAACTGATAGCCTAAGGTACTTTACGATAATTTTTTCCTTCATAATTTCTCTCCTTTTTTATTTCACAGTGAATACTTATTTCATTAAAGAAGATGCAAATTTTGTTTCCCTTCGATTAACTTTTTTCATTAAATATTGGGTAATGAAATCTTTTGCTAACATCTTCAAAGGCAATTTGTTAGTGCCTTAAGTAAAGGTTCATTTTTACTTTTGAGATTGCAGCAAAATTCAAATTAGTCCTCAATATTTCAAAAATAGCAATTCAAGATAAAGAGTTAAACTTTCTAATTTATGACCAAGATAAAGAGTCAAAGCGAATCACACAAAATGCAACTTTAGGGACTAAATTGCTAGTCGAATCTCAAGGACCAATTTGAATCATGGTCGCAATCTTGAGGACCAGAATGAACATTTACTCATTTGATCTCCTTTTGTAACATTCTAATTTTGTAAGAATGCAGAGTAATTTTGTAATTTAGTACTTCTCCTAAATTTGAACAAACCATTATCATATTATTATTCCTTTCCAGGTTTTTGAACAAAGCTTGCATAATATGAAACCTAGAGAATGACTTAAATCGAGATAGTTCAATCAAAGATCCATGGAGCCTATGCATCGTAGGACAATTCGAGTCGTTGAAATCGTTGCATCGAGTCCTTCCTATGTGGACTACCTGGTTCTGGCATCTTCATGATGGTTTCCCTAAGCTCCTTCTCCACTATCCAAGCAAACACCATGGACACAGTTGATTCTTCATGTTTTCATTATTTTTTTTCATTTTTTTATTTTGTGATTTGTATGTTGATATTGAATGAGGGATGAACCAAGATATGTTGATAAATACATTTTTTAAGGATTATTATAAGGACCAAGTTTTTTATGTACTATTTATCACTTCTTCTTTTCTTTTTGATATGGAATGTTCAGAGTTTAAGTGCTATAAGTATTTTTTTCTTTTTCTCATTTTATTTGCATCACGAAGCAAACTTGTATAATGATTATTGATTAATGAAAGAGGCTATAAAAATTTCATTTTATAAATTTGTGAATTTAATGAAATATTTCATGTTTTAGGAATTAATTTTAGTATATTTATATTGTGTATAATATAAAATAAAAAATAGTATAATATAATTAAAAAAATGTTATTAAAGATCTTTTGTAATATTTTTTTAAGGGTTAAAAAAAATATCTATGGTAACATTTTCTAAGTATTATAGAAAATATCTATTGTAACATTTTTTAAGTGTTACAAAAAATATATATGGTAACATTTTTCTAAGTGTTACAAAATATATCTATTGTAACATTTCTTTAAGTGTTACGAAGAAAGGTCTATTGTAACATTTTTACTAAATGTTATTAAATCTTTAAACAAATGTTAGTAAAACTCTTTAGTAACATAGAGTATATTTAACATTTGTTAAAATGATACTAATGTAGATAAGTAACATTTTAATATGATTTGGTAACAATTTTTAAATGGTAGTAAAAGTCAAGTATGTACTAGTCCTTGTATCTCTATGGCTGAATTTTGCGCAGCTTTCCAACGTTTTTGTTTGTGCGTCGCTAACTTGAGATTGCCTTTCTCATTTGCCACAGACTCAATGATCACCGTGGTAAAATCAAATGATGTCCACTTCCAATTTCGCGCTTAATTTGGTGTTTCCCTCCAGCCCTTTCAAAATATTTTTATGCAGTTCATATTTTTCTCAAATTTAAACCCTAACCTCAGATAAATTTTTTTTTCCAGTTTCCAATAGTTGGTTTCTTCTCCCTCCTTCCCAGTGCTGCCACTGAAAATTAATAAGGTATGTTAATTATCTAATTTTAGATGCGGTTCATAATTTACAATTTTCACACTTTCTACTAAAGTTGTTAATTTTTGCTTTTAATTAAGTAGTAGTTTCTTAGTGTGGTTATGTTATTCATTATCGATATAAAAATTAGATGCGGATCATGGTTTGCAATTTTACTATTTCATTCTTTTTTACCATACACATTTTTTCTGTCCGTGTTCTTTCTGGCCAAATGCAATTCCAGCGTTTGTATTTGTTACCCTTTTATTCTTTACTGTTTATTTATGGTGGAGTTAAATTTTGATTCTGTCTGGGATGCATACTTGAGAGTACAGACACAAGAGTCACAACAATCATCAACAAATTATTAGAAGAGAATTCAATGCTACAATAATAATGATCAATGTTATATATGTTAAAATTATAAAAAGAGTACAAATAACATTATATAAAATGAATGCTAATCCAAAAAGGGTATAAAATTTATTGATACAAAAATAACTATGTTGAATGTGGATATAGTTGTTCATATTTTTATAAATTTGTATTTACTACAGAAATTTGCTTTTATCCATCGAAAAATTGATTTAAGCTTTGGTGTTATTATATTGTTGTTATCTTCTCTTGCATGATCACAGCAAACTAATCAAACCTTGTCCATGAAGACACAAAATAATTTATCAACCATGGGGCACAAATTATAATTTTTAGTAGCAGTTAGATAGTTAACTTTATTCACGTTGCTCATAAGAGAGGCATTATTTTGCGGCATTCCTCATGGATCATATATTCTTGAATCTAGTTATATGATTTTTGACTCTTGATGTTCTTGTTTGGGTTTAAAACTTAATTGGAGGAACATCATCCAATTGGACCAAATATATATTTACCAGTTTCTATGCAGGAAATCATTGATTTAGTATGGTTGGACTTGAGTGATTTCTTTTAATTATGAATGATGAAACTTATGAAATATTTTGAATTTGATTTTAAGTTTGACTTGTTAAATATGCTCTATTACTGACTTAATGAATATGTTGTATTAGTATTATGCTTAGTAATGTTTAATTTAGTTAAATGTAGAGACATTTATGAAACTCTTATTATGTTTTTTGACTTCTTCTGTTTCAATTATATGAACTATTTTATTTCACTATTTTATTTGACTTTTTTTTTGAATTTCTTTTTTATGTTGTTTATGACTTTGTGTCGCTGGCATTTAGTATACTATAAAGCATAAACATATTATTTCTGGACAATGAATCCTTGAAAAGCTACAAAAACAAAGTGAAGACATAAACTTGAGTTCGAAAGATGCTTTGGAGCAAATAGTCTCAATGATGATAGGGATGAGTTTTCAGAGATGGAGATGTTAAATCAAATTGATATTAATCTACCAGAACCTACTGCACCTAAGAATAAACGAGATGAAAATGAGCCACTGCTTATGAAGGTAAAAGGTAGGTTTATTCAAACCGTAACTTCTCTTTTCAAGAAACTAGGAAATATTATTGGTGTCAAATTTTGTTATCCGGATGCTCCTATAAAATAAAATACATGTTACTATTGTTTCTTTTTTAATATCTTTTTAAGCAAATTAAAAGGCTTTGTCATCTCGGAGTCTGGAACTTATTTCAGCTGAAATGGTTACCCAATCCCTAATTTTGTTGTTTATGTCTTGCTTTATATCTTGAGCAGCAAAGTGTTTTTGTAACAACCCTAGTTTTTGAAAATCAAATAATTAGTTATTTGTGATTTATTTTAAGAAAATTATTTTGCTAAAGATAATTAAATGGAGTTTCATGATAATTGGAGTTTAAATTAATTAGAATTTTTATATAAATTTTATTAGATATTTGGTATAATTGAAATTATAATTTTGGTAATTGAAAAATAAGAAAGCATTGTATAATTTAATTTAAATAAATTTTATTTTGAATGAATTATATTATTAATTTGAACTCCTAGAAATTATTTTATTAGAAATGATTAGATTGATATTTATAAATACTTTAAGTTTAAGTCAATTAATATTTATGTACAATTTTTAACATAATTAATTATTTTATAAATTGAAATTAAAGTTTCAGAGATAGAAAAATAATAGAGATTTGTATGATTTAATCTAGAAAATTGATATTTGAATTTAAATTGTACTTTATAAAATATAATTAACTTGTTCATTTTATAATGTAAATTAGAAATAATTGATTTAACTGAGCAATATGTTGATAAATAATGTTCTTAGATATTTTTAAGAGAGTATATTTGATTTTAAAATTACTCTACCCTCCAATTTTATCAAAATATCTATTCATATCTATCCATATTACTTTATAAAATTCCTAATTCCTAAATTCCCAAATCAAACTCAGAAACTCTAATTCCCAAATTGAGGAACCTTAACCCTAATGATTCCTTTTCCTCAGCTTCTGAACGCAGCCTCCACCCCCCTTCTTCCAAAACACAATACACACACAAAATAAAGAAAAAACAGAAACAAAGAGGAAAGAGAGAGGGAAGAGCTGCTGCCCTATTTCCGCCGCAAGGAGCCCGTGCCACCATCGTCGTCATCCTCGTGAATTGCAGCGTCGCCGTTCAACCTCGTCCCGCCGCGTCTCCATGGTCGCCGTTTCTGCGAGCTCGCCACCGTCGAGAAGCTGCCGTCGCGTCTTGTCCCGCCGTCACCACCGTTGCCCTGGAGCTCGCCCGCCGTCGTCGTTGAGGGGCCAGCAGAGAGAGAGAACGAATGCGGGTCAGGGTCGCCACCAAGGAGAGGAGCTGTGCTCCACGCCACCGTCGCCGAGCCGTTGCATCGCCGGACATCATCGCTAGAGGACCGAATGGAGTAACTAGCCGGTTCTGCTTCTGCCTCTGGTTTCTGAAATCCGAGAAGACGCAACCGCCGCTGCTGGAACTGTTATTGTTGGCCTGGCCCTGTTTTGGCTCTACTCTGAATTGTTACTGCTGCTGTTTGGCTGATGCTGAAGCTTTCCACCATCACTGGAGCTGCCCAGAATCATCATGGTAGCTGCTAAGAGAGCAGAATGGATGTTAGAACTGCCAACGGAGCTGTTGGGTTTAGTGATCGTGAGTTTCGACATCGAGGTAGGGGATTTAACGTTTTTAATTTAGAATGCCTACCAAGTTATTGGATAAGTGCAAATGGTTAATAATAGTTAAGAATTTCTTAATTGATAAGAATGACTTGAAATGGTTTGAGAATGGTTAGCTATTGTGATTTTTCTGAGTTATGATTTGAATTAAATGTGGCTGTGATTACTTTGAATTATAATTGAAATTAGATGCGGTTGTGAAATGTGACTGAATTATTGATTCTGCGATGAATTGGTTGAGATTCTGATTTTGAGTGAATTATTGACTTGTTTGATGTTGAAGGGGATATTTGATGAATGGGAATGGCTGTGAAGTTTACTTGTAACTAGTTGAGATTGGTTTTGGTGGTTATTGAAGGATTGGGACTAAGAGATTAAACTGTTTTGAGAACCTGTGATTTTCTGAAATAATATAGTAAATTTTAAGAGTATCTAAATAATTTTGTAATGGTTAGACTAATTCTCTGTGTCATGATTTATTGATTCTGACTTGGCTGTGATTGTGGCCGGTTCCACTATTGTAAGGGATTGATTTGATGATTGTGCGTACTGAATGTGGTAAGGGATAGAATAAATGGTGTTACTTTTGTTGCTGAGCTTGCTGGTGTGAATTGATGAGTTATTGTGTGTTTGAATGATGATGAGTGTATATGGAAAATTACGCTTGGCATAGTGTAGAAAAGAAAAGGTTTGATGATGCTTAAGTACTTGATATCGTGTGAATTATTGATTCTGGGTTCTTGGGCTGTGTTGGCAATGAAGAAAATTTTGAATAATTGGAAAGAGGTTAAACGTGTGATTTTGGAAGGGTTATAAGTTCAAATGTGGTTTTTGACAAGTAAGGTTGTTGAAAATGCTTAAGGCAGAAATTCTGCATACATGACAGTAGGAAGAATCAATCTCTGGGAGCATCCCAGGTCATATACTTGAATGAAACTATTTTTGCATGAAACTTTACTGTGTCTTGAGCATCTCATAAAAAATTCAGAATTTATTGATGAGTATTTTGGGAGAAATGAATTTTTGAAGATTGATGGTTTCTGCAGAAAATTCTGTTTCTTTACTGCAGAAGCACCAACTTCCAACTCACTTAACTTTCAATTCTGGTGAGTATTTGAGCTGAAACCAACGGCATTTTCAAGCTTCCTGTGTCCACAATCTTCATTTTAAATTTCATGTCAATATCCTATTTAACCAAGTAGATATGTTGAAAAGAGTATGGATAACTCACTGGATTTTGGAAACCGAATTCTAAAAGGCCTGGCTGTGTTTCTCACTTCATAACTTTTTCATATGACATGGTATTAATCTGGAATTTGATTCAATAAAAAGCTAAAAGAGTCTTGTTTGAGATCGTGAATTTTGAAAGGCATTGGGTGAAAATTGGATTTTTAAGGAATTTATCAAACTTACTACTTGCTGCTGTTTTTCTGCATTTTCTTAGGAAACAATAACAGAATTTTAAGAGAGATGGTACAAGTTTTTATTGTGACCAAATTACCTCAACACCAAGTTTCTTGGAATACTAGTTTATTGAGTTTAATTTTGAAAGAATCCTATGATAAATGAAAGTTAGTTACGAATTGATGAGGTGAAAGTTGAATTGATAAAAGAAGTTATGTTTTGAGATTTGTTTAATATGAAGAGAGTTATGCTTAGGGTTTGAAATAAAGGATTACTTTTTAGAAGTTTAATGAATATACATAATGTTTGAATTTGAATGGTAAAGAAAGATGGTTTTTGAGTCTTTGGGAAGTTAATAAACTTGAAAAAGAGTTTTATTTGGTTACTTTTAATAAGAGGGTGATGTTTTGAAAAGTATTTAGCGATTTTAAAATAAATGATTTTTTTTGAGTCTTCTGAAAGAAAATTAAACTAGAAAATGATTTTAAAATTGGGTTGAGTTAAGAGGTTGCAAAAGTGGAAGTCATAAGGTTTGTACAGCATGATTGAATAAAGAAAGAGAAAGATATTGTATAAGAATATGTAACTAGAGATGAATAATAAGAATGATAACTTATGATGATAATTACACTGATTCTTTTGAGGAAAGGTATTCAGTTTATGGAATGGTTGGCAAGGACGTGGGTTTTGTCCCGCTTGCAGATTTATGATTATAAAAGAGAATAAAAAGCAGAGGACCTGTTGAAAGGTCATTTGTTGCTTGAGGCAACCCAAGAGATATTGATTTGTTGCTTGAGGCAACTCTTGAGATGTTTATGTGATGATCTGCTGCGTGAAGGCAGTCAGATAGATGGTGGTACGACCACTGAGAATGCTTTCCTGGGATACCTTGCTATAATGCTTTGCTGTAAGACAGAGGTTGCTTACAGAGGTATCAAGATTAGAGTGCTCCTGTAAGACAGAGGTTGCTTACAGTGAGTGTGTTGTTGCACCTGTAAGACAAAGGTTGCTTACAGTGTGTTGGGCGTATATTGGCTAATAAGTGCCGCCCTGCAAGACAAAGGTTGCTTGCAGTGGATACCCTGCAAGACAAAGGTTGCTCGCAGTGGTTATTGCCAACAGGAAAGCCTTATCCAGACAAAGGTTGCTGGGTAACGTCGGGAGCGGGTATGTAACCGACAAATGAGCTCATTACCTGCACTAGGGATAGACATGCATCATCCTTGTGTGTGCATTTGCATTTGATTGGGTTTGCTCGTTATACTTCTCTGTGATTGTGTTGTTTGCCTTGTTGTGACTTGTTTGTGTGCTGAATTGAATCTTTTGCTAGTGCTATTAGTTGGTGAATGTATGATGATGATTAAGAATTAATGTTGTGATTGAAAATTATCTATGAGGTTGAAAAATGCTTAAAGTGACCAGTTTTATATTTTGGAATTTGTTTTTAAGCTTAGATTTTTGAAAGAGGTAAACAATTAGTAAAGTAAAACCAAAAGAGTAGTATTTCCAAAAAGAGTTTGACAAAACTATAGTTTCCTTGAGTATATTAATTATTTGCATTCTATTTCATTACTTTTACGGCATTCCCATTCCCTACTGAGAACGTGTGGTTTGTTCTCACCCCAAAATCTTCCACCCCTTTCAGTGACACAGGTTTGAAGACCCAGTTTGAAGCTGCGGGAGATTATAGATCTTATTTATAAGTTTATGACTTGAGTTATTTTCATAAAATTTCCCTCACCCTTGTTACTTTAATTTTTAGTTTATAAAGAGGGATAGGATTTGTATGTGAGTTTTATTTGAAATCTTTTGTATGACAGATATTATTATTAATAATTATGTGATTATTATTACTTGGTGATGCTTGCTATATGATTTGATAAATAAAAACAAAATTTTCTGGTATCTTTACTAAAACTGGATCGCAATATCGAACTAGAGGCTCAATAGTAAATAGTTATTAAAGGAAAGCAGGTTGGTAACGCCTTACTTTCGGTACGATCATGACGTTCTGGAAGTTGGGTCGTTACAGTTTTCACCTACAATGATAGATTGTTCTTTTCAGTTTTCGTTTTCATTTATTGGTTTAGCTTTACCCAAATAACATTATGTGACTAAATCTAGTTACTTTAATTTTTTCAGTCCACTGTCCTGAAATCATGTGCTCCTTTAATTTGCTCCAATTAGTTCACCATAAGAACTGAGTATTTTAGTTTTTTATTAGGTGGCCCCTTTGCCAAATTAGATCCGTTTATTTAGCCAATTTATGTTTTCTTCTAGTAAATGCTTTTTAATTTCACCAATCTCTAGTGCGTTTATAGACAAAGCCCAATGGTGGTTGATTTTATTTTCTACAAGTTATACTTGTGCTGGATGGTTTTTTTTACTCATCCTTTTTTTAAGTTTTGTGCTTTAGTTTTTGTTCCTTTTAATTTTGGTTCCTTCTCTGTTTGCTCTGCACCAAGGCTATTTTTGTTTTTCCTGTCTTTTCTTCGATTTGTATAATTATATATATATATATTTTAAACTTATTGTATACTGTGATATATTTTTTTTCTTGTAGTCTTTATACATTTTATCCATGATCAAGAACAAGTCATATGTGGGATAAAAATGTAACTAGTTGTGGTCAAAATTATTGGCCTTGAATTGGTTCTTGTTGTTATACACTTTGCTTTAATAATGTTATGTTTAATCTAATTTCATGTTTCATTAAAGCCACACTTGTTTAATTGGTAAGTTCAGGATTCTAGAGACAATTTCTTACCAACCCACCGTGTTTTTATTGTCCAATACTATATTTCGTTTGGTACTAATATGTGTATACAATTTAGATTAGAATAGTATGCAATTTAGATTAATTAGTGAATATATATATATATATATGTGCAATTAATTTGATAAATTTAAGTTTGTCATTTGTTTTGTTTTTGTTTTTTTTTTTAATTTTGGTTTAGTTTGACTTGACGTTCTTCCATGAATTCAGACACCTCTACTGGAGAAATCATCACTCACAAGATGACATCGATTCAAGTTTGGGGCTTCTGACGTTGGGATTTTTGCAAGTAAAGAATTTCATAAAAACAGTCGCATTGTAGATATAGTCTCTAAACCGACAGAAATCCCTTCGTACAAACATTTTGGTTGTCACAAGTAACAGACCCCTTTAAAATTGATAACCGAGTATTTAAACCTCGGATCGTCTTTTCAAGGAATTGCAGGGAGGTATGTTGTTATTATTGGCAATGAAAAAGGTAAAATTGGGGTTTTGGAAGTAAGGTGGAAATATATTATATGACAAGTAAAATAAAATAATACTAATAAAATCTCTTGGAAAGGTATAAGAACTGGAAGTCCTATCCTTATCAATTGTGATGATAATTGGATTTTAATCCCACTTTGTTAACCTCTAACTATGAAGGTAAGTTAAGTGGATGAATTAATTCCTATTTTCAATCAACAAGGAGTTTGATAAATCAATGGTTACCAATTATTTAACCAAGGCCAAAAGGAAAAAAACTAAATCTACTAGAATAACAATATCCTCAGATTGGGAATAATAAAAAGGAACAATCATAAACTGAAATGCTTCAAATATCATTAAATAAAATATTCAAATCTTAACATGGAAAAGTTCATAAATTAAATTGGGATAAATAAAAATAAAGAACCTGGGATTGAGAGTCACTCCTAAAACTAAGAGAAATCCTAAATCCTAATCCTAAGAGAGAGAGGAGAGAACCTCTCTCACTAAAAAACTACATCTAAACCTGTAAAAAGTGAATTATGAATAGCATGATAATGAATGGATACATTTCCCCACTTTATAGCCTCTAATCTATGTTCTCTGGGCCGAAAAACTGGGTCAGAAATAGCCCAGAAGTCACTTCCAACGCTTTCTGGTCCGTACAGGTCGCGGAAAAGTGACGCGGCCGCATGGCTCACGCGGCCGCGCGGGTTGCATTCCTGCCAGGTCACGTGTCCGCGTGACTCATGCGTTCGCATCACCTGGCGTCGAGGAAGCTACGACAAATTATATATCAAATCGAAGCCCCGGACGTCAGCTTTCCAACGCAACTAAAACCGCGTCATTTGGACCTCTTTAGCTAAAGTTATAGCCGTTTGAGTGCGAAGAGGTCAGGCTGGACAGCTTAGCAGTTTCTCCAACTTCCTGTATTCCTTCCACTTTTGCATGCTTCCTTTCCATCCTCCAAGCCATTCCTGCCCTATAATATCTGAAAACACTTAACACACATATCAAGGCATCTAATAGTAATAAGAGAGGATTGATAATAAGGAAATATAGGATCAAAGAAGCATGTTTTCAATCATAGCACAAAATCGGGAAGGAAAATGTAAAACATGCGAATTGTATGAATAAGTGAGTAAAGAGTTGGTAAAATCTACTCAATTAAGCACAAGATGAACCATAAAATAGTGATTTATCAACCTCCCCGCACTTAAACAATAGCATGTCCTCATGCTAAGCTCAAGCAAAACGAATAAAAATGAAAAGGAATGGTAGGATGTATGAAATGCAACCTATCTACATGAATGCAACTACATGCAAAAAAATATTTCTACCTACTTGGTTAAAAATAAATAAGTTCTCCAGACAAACATAAATCAGATTTCACTAATTCAAATCATATAAAATAAAGACAAGTAAACTTGTAAGAAGATAGCTCATGAAAGCAGGGAACATAGAATTAAGCACTGAACCCTCACTGGTAGTGTATATCACTCTAATCTCTCAAGTGTCTAGGGTCAATCTCTCTACTATTCTCTAATCATGTTTTCTAAACTTTTGTTCCTCATCTAATCAATCAACAAATATTTAGCATACCAATGCAAACATCATGAGGTCTTTTCAGGGTTGTAATGGGGCTGAGGTAAAGGTAAGGGTATATATAAGGCTAAGTGAGCTAATTAAGTGAATCCTTGATTAGTCTAAGATCTCATCTAACATACACACTTTGTAAAGCAAAGCTTCTTTACCTATTCTCCCATATTTTTCCCACTTTTGATGTTACATGCTCATGTATTAGTTTTAATTTTGTCCCATATGCATTGCTTTATTTTGCATTTGGGGAATTCTTTTGTATCCCTTTTATTCAAATACTGAATTATTATTTTTTTTAATGCACATGGTAATTCAATTATTTTGATTTCACATGAGCATGCTTCTCAAAATTTTTATTTTGAATTATTTCATTCTTTTCAGCTTCCTACCCTTTATTTTATCATCCATGTTCCCAATAGGTTTCCCACACTTAAACAATTACATAATTTCTATCTTAAGCTAACCAAGGATTCAACTTGGGATTTTAAATTTGTTTTTCTACTTGTGTTGTGATTTATAGAATAAGAGGGAATTAAAGGCTCAAGGGGGCTGACAAGGGTGATGTAAAAGGTAGGCTAATTTTGGGATGAGTGAGCTAGAATCAAACAATGGCCTCAATCATATGCAAGCATGTAAATATATTAAATATTGGACATATAGAATGGAACAAAGCAAAGATTACAATTATAGAGAAGAAAACACACAAGAATAGAAATTTATGGTTAAATAATGTAACCATATAAATAAGCTCAAAATCTCACAGGTTGTGTATTCTTTGGCTCAAAAATCATATTCCAAATACAACTTCAAAACAAGTTTAACACAAATTTTTCAATTTAAATTAGTGAAATACTATAAAAAGTTTCTTGCAAAAGAAATTATTACTTTAACCAAGTGGTAAAATATGCAAAAATCAAACAAGTATGAAAATGCAACAACTAATCTACAAAGAAAATTTAAACATTGGTGTTGAGACAAGAAAGTACTAACCCATGGAGATCGGTATCGACCTCCCCACACTTAAAGATTGACCGTCCTCGGTGCATGCTGAGATGTGCAAGTGGGCGGGGTTATGGTTCCTCAGTTAGTGCTCTTTTTTTTTTCTTGCCAGTGGTGTGGAAGTTGCTTCTTCTTTATCCTTCTTGGTGGCCATCCTGAAAAGGGAAGAGGAAAGTAACTTTGAAAGCTAAGGGTTAGAGCAAAGAAGAGAGCGGGAAAGGTGGTAATCAATGCACAGTAAAGAAGAATGACGTTAACACATGGTCATGACTACACGTGAAAAGTCATCAATGGAAATATAGCAAGTGCATGTAATGACAATTGAATGCAAGATGTTTATTAGCATGCTGGCAAAGGCATGAGTAGCATAGATCAAGCATTCAATGTCCAAGTTAGATTACCAAGTCTTTCAAACTAACAACATGTTTGTAATAACAATTATATTTAATTAATAAAATACAAAAAGGGTTTTGTGAAAAGCAAGCATTCAGAGCAGTAGGATAAAAGATACTGAAAAGCAGTGCACAATGCCATACGGGCGTTTCCACAAATACATAGCATGCATGGTAAATAATCTAATGAAAATAATAATTTGAACATGCAAGCAACCCTTTTAAAAATAATATATAATTGTCAAACAATTCACAAAAATATAGAAAATAATGACCCAAATAAATTTCTAATACCAATAAAAATAATGCAATGAATGAAAGTATACAAATAAATTAAATAAAATAAGAGATAAGAAGAATGAGAAGTGAAAGAAGGGAAGAAGAAGTAAGTAAAAAAGGAGTAAAATTAGGATTGGGGAAGAAAAGATAAAATATTTTGGCATATTAGGTTAAGGTGTGCGGCGCAAGCGACGCGATCGCGTGGGGCACGCGGTCGCGCAACTTGCGCTGATACTGATTGACGCGGTCGCGTCGGTCACGCGGTCGCGTGACACAATTCATGCTACTGGCGCGAGGGCAGCCTCGCGCTCGCACAACTCTCTTTTCAAATTATTATTAGTGCCAAATTTAAGTGACGCGATCGCATGGAGCATGTGATCGCGTGAGTGGGCTTTAGAAGAATGTGATGCGGTCGCGTGGGTCACGCGGCCGCGTGGATAAAATTTGTGCGTTCAGCACTAATCCGGCACCACTCTAGCACAATAATTGGTTGTGCACCCTTTTACGTCGAAATCCAGGGCACGCGGTCGCGTGGGAGGCCATTTTTTCCATATGACGCGGTCGCGTCAGCCACGCGGTCGTGTGAGACGATTTGTGCCATTGGCACGCCTCCAGCCACGCTCTCGCGTGACTCTCTGTTCATTTTTATTTTCTCCCCTCTCCTTGCGACGCGGACGCGTCACTGATGCGGTCGCGTCGCATGGCATATTTTTTTTTTGAAAAATGCAGAGTGCAGTATGCAGAGTGCAGTATGTAGAGTGCAGTATGCAGAATGCAAAGTTTAATGTGAATGCTATGCATGATTCCAGGTTCAATAAAATAAAATAAAACTCAAAAATAAACAAAACAAAATAGAATAAATTGAAAAAGAACGATCATACCATGGTGGGTTGTCTCCCACCTAGCACTTTTAGTTAAAGTCCTTAAGTTGGACATTTGAGGAGCTTTCTGTTATAGTGGCTTGTGCTTGAACTCATCCAGGAATCTCCACCAATGTTTGTGATGCCAATAGCCTCCGGGGTCCCAAACTAGGCATGTGAAGCTTCTGAGCAGCTTCAAACAGATTTTTAAGCTCCCGGGGTGATGAATATCAGAATATTTTCCAGGATCCCTAACTTTGGTTCCAAATCCGCCTTCATTTTGATCTATACTTTTCCATCTGGGCGGTTTGGAAATTAGATTCTCACCACGGTGACCAAACGTTCTCCGTGATCCACTCAATTGAGCATGATACCAATCCTTGCACTTCGAGTTGAAGCGTAGAACCTTATTGAACCTTGTGCACCGGCTCTGAGTATGAGCCATTTTCCTTTTACTCTTAAAGCCGCAGAGAGCTCTAAGCTGGCCATCTGTTTCAAGAAAACCATATTCAAGTGGAATATTGAAGATAAAAGACAAGGATTTTACCCACTTGTAGTTTGTGGTGGGCGGTAACGGCCTTGGGATAGGTGTTTCCAGTGGTTCTGTGAGTTCTACTCCCTTATAATCTTCTGTGAATTCTTCCACTTCAACCATCTCTTGATCAGAGTCTTCAATTTCTCCCTCATCATCGCTCAAGTTATATATTGGAGGTTGAGAAAGATCTACCTTAGCATCATCTTCATATTCACTTGGGGAAGATTCTTCTGTCTCAAAGAAATCACTTGTGGATGCAAGTTCACCGCTAAGAGAACAGGACTCGTGATCATCATCATCAAGGAAACCTGTGTCCTAGGTTATTCCGTTCAGTTTTTCATAAGATATTTGCATTGGAGGCGGTGCAAAATCCTCCTCAGCGTCAATTGTAACATCCTTGACGGAGTTCTCCACAACAACCGACTCTTCTTCTTCTGCAATGACAGCTTTCTCTACTTGTTCTAGTACGAAGTTATGCTCTATGCTGTTCACTGGAGCGTCCAGCGTCTCCTTTGTACTGCATTCTTCATTGGATTCTCTACATAAAGCCATGGGGGTCTGTTGAGGGGCTGAGTGTCTGGAAGATAATTGTTTTAATTTCTCCACCATTGCTTGCTCCAGTTGATGAAGGAGTGCGGTATATTGTTTCATTGATTCTTCGAGGCTATCCCGTGATTCTGACTTTGATGGATATGGGTTATGTGTATGGGAGAGTGGTGGTTCTTGGGAGTAATTGGATTGGTATTGGGGCGGATAAGGATCGTATGGTGGCGAATGGCGAAAAGAAGCTTGTGAGTGTGGTGGTTCGAGGTCATGTTGAGAGGATGGTCTATAGGCACAGGGTGGGGCTTGTTGGTAGTTACAAGGTTGTCCACCATATCTTTCAGCTGGGTATGCATTGCAGAATGGTCGTTGTCCATGATATCTTGGAGGGTGTTGTTGTCTAAAGGGTTGATTATATCCTCTTGACTCTATCCATCCTTGATTGGTCTGACCTTGATGCATATTCCTACTGTGATTTCTATTTCCTTCAACAAAGTTAGATAAATTAATTTGATAAATTTAAGTTTGTCATTTGTTTTGTTTTTGTTTTTTTTTTTAATTTTGGTTTAGTTTGACTTGACGTTCTTCCATGAATTCAGACACCTGTACTGGAGAAATCATCACTCGCAAGATGACATCGATTCAAGTTTGGGGCTTCTGACGTTGGGACTTTTGCCAGTAAAGAATTTCATAAAAACAGTCGCGTTGTAGATATAGTCTCTAAACTGACAGAAATCCCTTCGTACAAACGTTTTGGTTGTCACAAGTAACAAACCCGTTTAAAATTGATAACCGAGTATTTAAACCTCGGGTCGTCTTCTCAAGGAATTGCAGGGAGGTATGTTCTTATTATTGGCAATGAAAAAGGTAAAATTGGGGTTTTGGAAGTAAGGTGGGAATATATTATATGACAAGTAAAATAAAATAATACTAATAAAATCTCTTGGCAAGGTATAAGAACTGGAAGTCCTGTCCTTATCAATTGTGATGATAATTGGATTTTAATCTCACTTTGTTAACCTCTAACTATGAAGGTAAGTTAGGTGGATGAATTAATTCCAATTTTCAATCAACAATGAGTTTGATAAATCAAGGGTTACCAATTATTTAACCAAGGCCAAAAGGGGAAAAACTAAATCTACTAGAATAACAATATCCTCAGATTGGGAATAATAAAAAGGAACAATCATAAACTGAAATGCTTCAAATATTATAAAATAAAATATTCAAATCTTAACATTAAAAAGTTCATAAATTAAATTGGGATAAATAAAAATAAATAACCTGGAATTGAGAGTCAATCCTAAAACTAAGAGAAATCCTAAATCCTAATCCTAAGAGAGAGAGGAGAGAACCTCTCTCACTAAAAAACTACATCTAAAACTGTATAAAGTGAATTATGAATAGCATGATAATGAATGGATGCATTTCTCCACTTTATAGCCTCTAATCTGTGTTCTCTGGGCCGAAAAACTGGGTCAGAAATAGCCCAGAAGTCACTTCCAGCGCTTTCTGGTCCGTATAAGTCGCGGAAAAGTGACGCGGCCGCATGGCTCACGCGGCCGCGCGGGTTGCATTCCTGCCAGGTCACGCGTCCGCGTGACTCACGCGTTCGCGTCGCCTGGCGTCGAGGAAGCTGTGGTAAATTATATATCAAATTGAAGCCCCGGACGTTAGCTTTCCAACGCAACTAGAACCGCGTCATTTGGACCTCTGTAGCTAAAGTTATAGCCGTTTGAGTGCGAAGAGGTCAGGCTGGACAGCTTAGCAGTTTCTCCAACTTCCTGTATTCCTTCCACTTTTGCATGCTTCCTTTCCATCCTCCAAGCCATTCCTACCCTATAATATCTGAAAACACTTAACACACATATCAAGGCATCTAATGGTAATAAGAGAGGATTAATAATAAGCAAATATAGGATCAAAGAAGCATGTTTTCAATCATAGCACAAAATCGGGAAGGAAAATGTAAAACATGCGAATTGTATGAATAAGTGAGTAAAGAGTTGATAAAATCCACTCAATTAAGCACAAGATGAACCATAAAATAGTGGTTTATCACCTTCAAAAAAAGTGAAAAAATTATGATGGAGTTGGATGCAGATGGACAAGGTCAGGATAACGGCTCGAACCTATTTGTGAGATTTCTTGGTCAAGTAGCTCGACGAATTGTATTTTGTCCCATATCAATCAAAAGATGGGATAAGATGCTAGAACACAAAAAGACAGTAGGAACTTATTGAAGTAAGTTTATTTCACTATGATGTGCATTTTTATTGATTTGTTGTCATTTAATAATTGATTTTCTATATGAAATATTTCAAGAAAAAATTTGAGTTTGATTATGCTGCTGGCGTCAAATGGGCTTTGAGGACCGTAGGTGATAGATGGAAGACCCATAAGTATAATTTATGAGGATAATACTTCTGTTCTAACAAAAGAAAGGTGGAAACTCTGGCTGCGAATCCCTCAAACATACCACCTGTTGAATGGACTGCTTTTGTGGATCATTATATGGACCCAAAACAAAGGTAAATACTTATTAGATGCTTTTTTTTATTGAATATTAGCTATGTGTAACACCCTAATTACCCTTAGCCTTACCTCTAGCCGTAAAGCAAAGGTTAATCAAAGGTTACGACAATACTAAGGCTTATACATATAATATATAGAAGGAGTAATATATTATAGAAGCCCGACGAGGGATTAATCCCAAAGAAAAAATTACAAGAGCACAAAACGTTCACATGAAGCTAGCGCATAAGATACAAGGTATAGATGTAAAAGAATAGAACATATATATATATATATATATATATATATATATATATATATATATATATATAGAGTATAATAATCATAGGGAACTAGCCGCGGCTTGCGAAATTTAAGCCGACTAGTTACAAACAGAAAAATACAGAGTTTTAGAGTTAAAACAGCTTATACAACTTATCTCTCAAGTAAGCCTCTAAGGCAATAAAGTTAAATATACCAAAAGATGTGAGAGTAACTATAACAAAGAAAAATAGAAATAAACTAAGGAGGAACCATACTCCGCTCTGTCACCAAATCTGCAATTTCACCGAGGTGAATTACGACCTGCATCTGAAAAATAACAACAAAGTATGGAATGAGAACCGGAAGTTCTCAGTATGGTAATTGTGCTCAATATGTATGATGTAAGGCCCCGGGACGCCGACGGCAATCCTAGAACTTCACATCGCATACAGATATTCAAGCTTAGAATAAAATAAATGAATAAAGAACTTAAACCATAAACAGGGTTATCTAAACTAAGGGAAATTCTAACTAATACTAATCACACCGCTGTATCCCACAACCTTCGCCAACCTAACCTCCGTGCGATTCGATCGCCACCGCCTACCTAACCTCGTCAGCACCAGATATATCACAAATAACGCAAACAAGTAATATACAGGTAGTAATCATATATAAATAGTAATTCAAGAAGCAAGTAAGCATATTATACAATTAGGCAAACTCAACTAATCAAAGCAAACAAACACATAAGCGATGCATATGTTGAATGCATGTCCTATTGGCTCGTGATATCACTTGTCGGTTTATGAATGCCAACCCGACACATCCTTTCGGATGTCACCTTTCTACCACATTTGAGGATATAGCGCTGATGTGGCGGAAATTGGCAAGTTAAGAAATTATCAATAGAAATACGTTGCAAGTACAGTCCTTAACCAGCCGAAAATCCGCTTATCAATTTAAAAGGGTTGTCACAAAGATTAAAATTAAAATACTGGGAATATGAATCCCAGGTCGTCTCCCAACGAGTTGCAGAGAGATGTGCTATTTATCAATCAGGTGTTTCCAAAAATGGTTGAGTTGATAAACAGGAAATTAATATAGAGAATTTAATTAATTTTAAATAAAAGCCTTGACTGGGAGTAGAATAGTTGGAAACCCTATTCTTGTTGAAGTACTCTCAAGATTAATTGATAATTGAAGGTTGCTCTGTTTAGTTATCCCTTACTAGGTAAGGGGGAGTCAAACAAGTTGGAATGCTGTTTCTATTCACAAGTCCCAATCCGCTCATTAAAAAGGATTAGTGTTAGTGACTAGAGGGCATTCCAACAATGAACCCAGTTACAATTTTTCCTTTAAGCACCCCAACTCAAGGGTTCCTTTCAATCAACTCCCCATCAAGTTAGGGAACTACTCGCTCATTGTGAATGTAGAACTCATAACACAGGAAAAGGAATTAAAGAAAGACATGATAAATAAAAACTTAAAGGAATCAATTAAAAATAAAGGTAATTCTTGTATTAATAAATTCTAAAATAATCCAATAATAGAATTGAGTAAATTAAAGGACATGGAAGAGTAAAGCCAAGTAAAGAAAACGAACTAGAATGAGGAAGTCTTGATGAGGTAATAACTCTTCTCAATATCCTGATGCAAAAAGCAATAGAAAATAAAATCCTAAGAACTATGAATGTGTAGAGAGAAAACCTAGAGGAGGAGTAAAAACTAGATCTAAAACTAAAAAATTGTGTGGAATGAATGTTGTCTCTTGTTTCTGCATGTTCCCTGGCTCTAGTATGTGTTTCTGGACCAAAAACTGGGTTGAAATCCGGCCCAGAAACACTGCCAGCAACTTCTGAGATTCTGCAGATCGCGCACGTCACGCGGTCGCGTCATTCATGCGGACGCGTCCTTCGGCGTTTCGCTTTTCCACGCGGACGCGTCGTCTGTGCCTCCGCGTCACTAATGCTTTTCCAATCCACGCGGTCGCGTGAGCCATGCGGCCGCGTCACTGCGATTTCCTCTCTTTCGCGCGGTCGCGTGAGTCATGCGGCCGCGTCACTTCTCGCTGGTCATCTCCTCAATTTCTTGTATTCCTTCTATTTTTGCAAGCTTCCTTTCCAATCTCCCACTCATTCATGCCCTATAAAGCCTGAAACACTTAACACACAGATCACGGCATCGAATGGAATAAAGGAGAATTAAAATACCTAATTAAAAGTCTCTAGGAAGTAAGTTTCAATCATGTAATAATTTTAGGAAGGAAATATAAATGCATGCTAATTATATGAATAAGTGGGTAAAGATCATGATAAAACCACACAATTAAACACATTTTAAACCATAAAATAGTGGTTTATCAAGCGCCCGACATACTATCGTTCCGAGGATATAGTGCCTGGTACACTCTTTCATGCTCATTCCAAAGATATAGTGCCTGGCACACTCTTGCGGCAGAGAAGGAAAACAACAACATCTATCTTATCATAAATCATTCCAATGATATAGTGCCTAGCACACTATCATTCCAAGGATATAGTGTCTGGCACACTTTCCACATGCATCAAGTCCATCCACCTCAAATCATCACCAATCAGCACCATTTCTCATCTCAATCCATTTTCAATTATCAATTCTCAACATTCCAAGGATATAGTGCCTGGCACACTCTCCTGCAATCATTATCATTTCAAGGATATAGTGCCTGGCACACTTTTCACATTCAACAAGATCATCGTTCCTCTTTGAGTCATCAACTCATCATAACCATCATCATTTCCATTAACATCCTTAAACATTCATATTTCTCAAGTTCATTAGTTTCTTAATTTGTTGTCAACAATCACCAAGTTCACTACTCCTCCTTCTCTCTCAACCAAACTCATCCTCAATGTTCACTACTCCTCCTTCTCTCTCAACCAAACTCATCTTCAGTCTACTAAAAACCTAAAACTCCGTTTGCTAACTTTTCAAAGTAAAACCCAAATTAAATCTCCTAGGACCTTATCCATGTTCTGGTACCCGAAAATAAGCCAAAAGTCTTAAATAGGTGTCATAGAAGTTTACAAGCTGGTAGGGAAGGTGAAATAGTTAAAAGCAAGAGTTTAGTTGAAAAACAGGGCATGTGCGTACGCATAGGGGTGTGCATGTGCACGCCCAGGAAGTTTTCAAATGTGTGCGTACGTATAGAGGTATGTGTACGCACAGGTAGTAAAAATTTTAACTCTGTTCATCCGCACAAGGCGTGCGAACGCCCTCAACAGAGTGCACCTTCCAAGGTGTGCGTGCGCACAAGGATGTGCATGCGCACAAGGCTGTGCATGCGCACAGGTTGCAATACTTCATTGGTTTTGTGCGCGCACATGTTGTGCTAGTGCTCTAAACAGACAGCCTTTCCCTGTGTGAGCATACGCACAAGGCTGTGCGTGCGCATAGGTTAGAAAAATCACAGGGGTGTGCGTGCGCACATACCAGAAATCACAAAATTCTGCAACTTTGTAGAATTTCAAATTTTGACACCAAACTTTGAATGATCATAACTTGCTCTACGAAAATCCAAATTTTACAAACTTTATATCAATTTGTAGAGTTTTCAATAATCTTTAATTCCAAACAAATTTCAACCAATTTTGAAAATTGAGACACAAGTTATGACTCATCAAAGTTTACTAAAAACCAGTTTTTACCAAAACTCCCAATTTAAACCAATTCAATCACATTTCTACCATACCAAAAATACCCAAAATTCATACCAATACTTCTTTAACCATTTTCTCACTCACACAACCCTCTAAAGTATTCAACAATTCTAAATCCAACCTAATTCACATTTCTCAATTTTTATGGACCTCATTAACTTCAATATTACCACTCACCATTTCCATCAATCATCAATATTACATTTTCCAAACTTCCCTCTAAATAGACACATTATCATCAATTCATCATCATCAATACTCATAAGCATTATCAATCATAATTATACCAACATTCATCATATTATCATCAAAATCATACTTTTCCACAGACAACTCATTCAACCCTCATCATCATCATTAACATCAATCATAACATCCTTTATTCCAAACCACCACAAACATTTTATATTAACTTATTACATTAAATTCTCATATCCTCATTATTCATCAACATAACTAATTACCATAAATACTCATCAACACCAATAATTCCAACAATCATCATCAACCAGAATAATCCAATATAACCAACAATTAACGTCAATTCACATATAATTATTCATATGCCAACAACATTCAATCCCATCTTAGGGTCAACTAGTCTAAGTGTCTAGAAATATTACATATTACATAAAGGAAAACCGAAACCATACCTTGGCCGATTTCTAATATGTCCAACCACCACTTTGAGTCCAAACAAGCTTCCAACAGGCCAAGCCAACTCCAACAAGCACCAAAGCTTAAACTAACATCACATATATCACAAAAATCAAAACCTAGAAACCACAAAATACAATACTACAAGGGTTTATGAGCAACTTACCTTGTCCAAAGAGGATTGGGGCAATTTTCAACAATTATCCGTTACTAGAGATCACCTAAACAACCAAAACCACAAAACTTGCTCAAAAACCAAACCCAAAAATGCACAGAAATCAAGGGTTGGAAACTGGGGATAGAGACACGAGTTCTTACCAGATTTTCTTAGATAGAAATGAAGAGCTCGCCAAGAGCTTTGCGTGGCTGCAAACGGTTCGTCAATCGAAGTTCCGGAGCTCAAGTTATGGCCAAAAGAAGGAGGAGGTGAATAATGCACTCTCTTCTTCCTCTCCTCTCTTCAAAACCGCGCCTCTCTCTTATTTTAGGGAGGAAATGAGCTGAAAAGCTCATTTAATGAGCTTATATATGTTGGACCCAGTCCAACTCGTTAGTGTTTTAGGTCCGTTTGGCCCACTTTGGGTCTAAACCTTTAAGATTAGTGCCCGGTTTTCTATTATAAATTATTTTTTATCCTTTCAAAATAATAAATCAATTTTCCAAAATATTATTTTCCAAAATATGCAGTATTGGACAGACTAGAGCCGGTACTGCTAGCTTAAGCGCCAGTACGCATTTTTACAAAAACTTTTCGAAAAGTATACATTTTCCAACTCAGAAAAATTCACTAAAATCAAATTTCACCTTTAAATTTTCAAATTAAAACTTTTAAATTTTGAATCTACTCTGGACACAAAAATTATTTTATTAAAACGGTTTGTCGTAAAAAAACCCAATTCTTACACTATGGATATCTGGTAACATTTATTTACTAGTTTCTTGTTCTTGAAAATCATAGAAACAATGTTTACAAAATGTCAGAAATCGTGAGAAGTTTATAGTTTCACATGCCGATAGAAGTAAAAGCAATGCTAGAAGAGCAACTCAGATGGTATTTTCTTTTTTATTGTGCCTAGTAGTGTTATACTATTTTCATAAAATTAGCATTTATAATTAAATTTGTGATTACCTTTAATATTCTATTTATTGTATTAGGAAAAAAAATTGGGAAGACCTGTATGTCAAAGCGAGGCTATTGTATCAACTTTGCTAAAAAAAGATGGAAGTTATGTAAGCGGGAAAGGACAACGATTAGCCGTGAGTGTCTGAATTTTTTTTATACGGCTGTATATTTTTTTAATGCCTTAATTATGTCGATACTCTACTCCAATGCAATGTGCATTTGGTTGTAGGAAAAAATAGCAGAGCATTTTCTTGAAAATCAAGAGCGTGCTGCCATTGAAGGTATTCATTCAAAAGTCTTGGCTCATCCAGATTATGCAATTGGAAAAGTTTGTGGTCTTGATTCTTGAGAATAGTAAGCGGGTATGTGGTTTTAGTAATTCTACATGTCCCATTGGTTTTGGTAAGTCAAAGCGCATCTTTGAAGAGGTGAATTTTGGAGGTGCTAGCAGTGCATCGCATCAACATATCGCAGATTTAGATAGGCAACTTCAAGAAGTTAAAAATCAAGTGGCAACTTTCCACAGATTTCTACAACAGAAGTACGGTAATGAAGTACTTACCTTCTCTGATTTTGTGCCACACACTCAGTTAAATTGATGCACCTCATGTCTTCTTATTTTAATTTTAATTTATATTTAGTTTACACTATTATTAGAGATAATTTTATTTTTTGTCGTATAGAATTATAGAACTTGGTTTTTGTTATTTTTTTATTATATATATGTACAATGTATATTCTTTACCGTTATTACTTAGTTTGCTAATTTATTTGTTTTAATAGTTATTATTATTGCTTTGATGGTGTTTATTATTATAAAATATTTTTCATGTGATAGTATATATATATATATATATATAGAAAGAAATATATGGAATAACAATTAAAAAAAAACTATTCAATTGGTAATTATGGCTGAGAGCTTTTTTTAATAAAAAAAATTACCTACAAATTTATGTGTTAGTAAATAGCTCATTAAAATTAGCCAAGAAAAAAAGTGTGAAAAAATCCCGCCTGTTAAATATTTTTCATACATGTTTTTTTTTGCCACAGAAAAAACTATGGCTAAATAATCCAGTAATGTTTAATCACGAAAAGATGTGGCAAAAAAATCCAGCCTACCAATATAACAAAAAAAAGTGTGACAAAATTATATTTGTAAGTTACATTGTTGTCATTTAATCACGATTTAGAACGTGGACAATGATATAAAAACTGTAGCTATTTAAATGTCTTCACTAATAACAAAAGTATGGCTAACAGGTCAAAACCTGCGACTAAATAAAAATGGGTCGTCTTTGTTAATCCCAAATATCCATTCATTGTTAATTTTTTATTGCCACAATTTTTTTTATTTTAGCTATAATTTTTTTCGAGACTAAACTCATGTTTCTGGTAGTGATAGAAATTAAATTTAGATGCCATATCGAGATATAAATATTAAATAGATCATCAGTTGAAAAAAATGTAACTAAGCACGTCACTTAAACAAAAGAAATTTGAAAAAAGAAAAGAAAACAGAACATGTGGATGATGCTAATGCAAATAGAAAAGTGTCACCTCCTGATTCATTATTGTGATAGCTAACATTTTTCTATGTAAGGATGCTCCCTTCTTGACTTGGACTTTTATAAAATCGCAATTGTTTGTTTGCACTTTGCTGGCCCTTACTGTGGACCCTAATTCCCTAAGATTGCTGGATTAGACTAAAATATTCAAAGCACATGTTTGTATAAAACGATAATAATGCCATTACATCCACCACATCACATCACAAAACAAATAGTAAATCAAAAGTAACATATCACATAACTTTAATACACTTATATAGCCTTTTTTTTCATTGTCCAACAATAAAGTTTGAAGATATAATTTTGCGAGTGTTTTAAATATATTAAAAATATTGGTATTTCAACGATTTTAATTATTATTTTTAACAATATTTTTTAAATACTAAATTTTTTCAATTTAATGTATGCAATTCAAATTTTTCATTTTAATAATATGAGAATGAATGTATCAATTATGAAATAAAATATAGAAATATAACATATATTTGAAAAATACTGTAAATCCAATAATATTAAAAATGTATATTTAAGTTGAACTATTAATCTATATTAAAGAATTTATTTCTTATTGTTATTAATTCAATACAAAATGTACCAGAGATTAACAGAAGAATATGATATTATATCAAAATAATTGAATAAAAGGAAGGGTGAAGTGAAATATGCTGCTCGACAAAAATATTATTGTCAAATTAAATTGAGTGGTTTCTACATTAATCAATAATTATATCTGTAAGATTTTTAAGATTAAAGAAATTTTAAATGATTTTTTCACCAAACGTATACACAAAAGTATGCATATATCTCCATCTTATCCGTCTTTATTTATTTATTTATTTGTTTTTTGGACAACGTCTTATCCATCCTTTTTTTCTCCAAAAGAAAAGTTATCTGCCCATCGTCATTTGACATTGACTGTTATCGACCATAGCGGAATTGATAATAGTAACTGAATATTTGTTTAAAAAAAATAGTAAAAGTAGAAAATAAAAAACTGATAAGTACTGATCCTTTTCTAATCAGAGTGAAATGGCCTAAATTTAGATAAGTGAATATTTTGAAAATTATTTGTCTCTTCCGCTAACAACTTCTTTCATAAATAAATCTTCTGAGTAGATTTTGAGATACAATAACATACAGGCGAATTATTTTGAACGATAATAACATTTTTTTACTTTGTTGGATAAATAATAATTTTTATGAATAATATAAATAATAAATTTTAAAATTAGTCTAATAAAATAAAAATATACTACACTTCAAAATTATTTACCTAAATCTTAATATTAGGATAATTATCTGCACACTTAATAAATTAAATATTCAATATATTCATTATTTACATTATTTAGTATTTTCATCATTTATTTATATTTTTTTTCTTATACCAAAAACCATCATTCTATCATTACTGAATATACGGGAAAAAGGCCACATTTTATTTTCTGTAAAAAAATTATTTAGGAGAGTGTTTTTCATGAGACAATTGGAAACTTTAGCACATACATAAATTAAAATTACAAATGAGACTTTAATTGAATTGCTAATATGTTATTTCTTAATATGTTGTACTTAGATTTAAATTTTCGGATGGCAAATTAGTATAGAAAATCTTTAAATATGTATTAGTTTGTTACGTAATGCTTAGAATTGAAGATTATTTAATTCATCTTACCAATAAAAAAATATAAGATTAATTAGTGGTGCAGCTAACTAAAATAAAATAGATCCGAATAAAAAAAATCTCATAAAAGAATCAACCTAGTTTTATCCTATTTTCATTGGTAGTGCACAATAAAAAAACCAACTACGTAAATACTAATCTCTTTCTCTCATCAAATTTACGTGAAAAAATCTAAACTCACTTCGTAGTTACCTCCGTCACGACGCACAGCACTTTCGACCACTACAGCTCTTTCCTCGTGTCGCGTAACCCCACCGAACGCCGCATATCCCTCTGTCGCAACGTGCAAAGCCCGTCCTCTATTCTACTCCGTTAATTGCGAAGAGCCCTCCTTCCTCCACCTCAGCAAACGCGCCCTAAGCTACGTGAAGAACAGACGACGGAGAGTCGCTACTCGTGCGCTGTCAACCACCTTCTTCTTCTGTTTGAATGTTTTTTTCATAAGTTTAGGATTTTTTTTCTTATTTGTGAATATCTTTTGTTTTTGGGTTTTGGACTATGTATTTAATAGTTTTAGATGTTTCTTACTTAATTTTTTCATATTCTTTTTTCAATTTTTTCGAAAGTTTTGTTTTACTAGGTTTTAAAATTTTTTACAATATTTTTGAATATGTCATTTTTATTAGCTTTTGAATGTTTCTTTTTATTAGAAATTTTAAAATGTTTTTGGTACTTTTACAATGAATTTTGAAGTTTTTAAAATGAATTTTTAAAATTTAAATAATTTTGAATGAATTTTTATGTTTGTTATTATTTGGTTTTAGATTTTTTTATTTTGGATGTTTTCTTATTAATAGGTTTTGGATGTTTCTCATAATAATTTAAACTGACATTTTCTCCAAAGAAATTTTAAAATTTTTTTGGATATCTCATTTTTTTACTAGGTCTATTTCATCACGTTTCAAATGTTCTTTTTCTTTTGTTTGGTTTCGGATGATTCTTTTTACTGGTCTTGGATTTTTTTTTCAAGTTTTGAATATTTCTTTTTTTTTAATGTTTTTTATGTTTTACATGAGTCAAATACAAGTAAAAGTATTAGAGTATCTAAAAGTAGAAGAGAAAATAAATTAAAGTAACATTGAACCTGGAGTGAAGATGAAATAGCCTAAAACTAATAGAAATCATAAATCCTAAATCCTAAGAGAGAGAAGCGAGCTTCTCTCTCTAGAAACTACAACTAAAACCTAAAATTATGAATAATGAATGTTGTGTGCATGAATGGATGTATTCCCCCACTTTATAGCCTCTAATCTGTATTTTCTGGGATGAAAATGGGGTCAAAACGCCGCCCAAAATCGCTAGGGGCGAATTTTGCCACGTGCAGGTCGCTGATTTTTCTGCAAAAAGACGCATCTGCGTGATTCACGTGTGCATGTCGTTTTGCTGTACGGCCACTATAGAAAATTATATATCATTTCGAAGCCTCGGATGTTAACTTTCTAACGCAACTAGAACCGCATCATTTGGACCTTTGTAGCTCATGTTATGACTGTTTGAGTACGAAGAGGTCAGGCTGGACAGCTTAGCAATTTCTTCAACTTCTTGTATTCCTTCCACTTTTGCATGCTTCCTTTCCATCCTCTAAGCCATTCCTACCCTGTAATCCCTGAAATCACTTAACACACATATCAAGGCTTCGAATGGTAATAAGAGAGGATTAAACATAGCAAATTTAAAGCCCAAAGAAGCATGTTTTCAATCATAACACAAAATCCGGAAGAAAAAAGTAAAACCATGCAAATAGTATGAATAAGTGGATAAAGAGTTGATAAAAACCACTCAATTGAGCACAAGATAAACTATGAAATAGTAGTTTATCTATCTCCTCACACTTAAACATTAGCATGTCCTCATGCTAAGCTCAAGAGAAGCTATAAAGGAGTGAAGAGGAATGGTAAAATGTATAAAATGCAATCCTATCTATATGAATGCAATTAAATGTGAAATGTTTCTACCTACTTGGTTAAAAGTAAATAAATTCTTCAAGACAACATAAATCAGATTCCACTAATTTAAATCACACAATAAGAGACAAGTAAACTTGTAAGAAGATAGCTCATGAAAGCAGGGAACATAGAATCAAGCGTTGAACCCTCACTGATAGTGTATTGATGTGCGGAAAACGATCCGACACAAAACTTACCGGCAAATGTACCGGGTCGCATCAAGTAATAAAACTCACGGAGTGAGGTCGATCCTACAGGGATTGAAGGATTGAGCAATTTTAGTTTAGTGGTTGATTTAGTCAAGCAAATAGAAGTTGAGTTGATTGATTTGTAGCAGACAGAAGGTAAATTGCATGAATTAAAAAGGGAGTGGGTGAATTGCAGGAAATTAATGGGAACAAAAAGAAAAAGAGCTGAATCTTAAAGTGCAAGTAATGTAAATTGCAGAAACTTAAAGTGCAAGAAATATAAATGACTTGAAAAATAAAAGGGGAATGGGAATTGGATCTGCAGGAATTAAACAAGAAAATTAAAACGGAAACCAATAGATCTTAGGACCCAAGAGACTAGATAACTAAGTCTAGATCTCAATGCCTTCCTAGATCAAAATTCAGAGAGCAAATGCGAAATTAAAGAAGAGAGTAATATAGAAATGTAAATCCAAGTTCAATTTCCAGAAGTGCAGTAAGAAAAACAGAGAGATCTCAAGGTGAGATTGAGACAGAATTTCCTCAATTCTTCAACACCCAGGACTCCAGACAGTTGCAATCGAAATTGAAAACAAGAAAACTAAGAGGAGGAGAATTCAATTCTCCTTCCCAAGACTCAGAATCTCCAAACAACTCAAAACCCAAAAGCTTTCCAAAACTCTCCGCAGAACTCAAAGAAAAATTCTAAAAGAAAAGCTCTCCTAAAACTTCAAATCCTAAGCTATTTATACACTTTCTTCAAATGATCATTAAGCCTTGAATTGGGCCTTTAGTCTTGATGGAATTGGGTTGACAATAGCCTCTGTTGATTGCTCTTGGTGTTGGGAAGAAATCCGTTTGCAACTTGGGCCTTGGGGTATTTACGTTTGAGTCAACGTTTGAGGCAAACGTTGACTCAAACGTCCTCGTGGTAACCTTCTGCAGAATGACCATTTTGCTGTCATCCACGTTTGAGTTCACGTTTGAGGTCAAACGTGAGCTCAAACGTGGCTCCTCCCAGGTAAGTTTTTGGCCAACGTTTGACCTCACGTTTGAGGCAAACGTTGGCTCAAACGTTGAGCCTTTAATGCAGCAAACAGGGGTGCTCTTCCAAGGTCTTGAGGCGCCAACGTTTGACCTCACGTTTGAGGCAAACGTTGGCTCAAACGTTGCCTTCCTCCCTGATTGATTTTTTTAGCCAACGTTTGCCTCAATGTTTGAGGCAAACGTTGGCGCAAACGTTGGCATTTAATAATCATGCTTGCATTTCTTAATTAATGCCAATGCATCACGTTTTTATCACTTAGCATAATTGATTAAATGCTTGCATACTTTCATTGGCCGTGGTATTTATTCAATGAATAAGCCAATGATACTAGTTAAGCTAACGTAGCATGCATTCATTTAATTCATTCTTAGTTAAATGCATGCCTTCATGATAATGCATGGCATAAATTTTCAATGCATGCATAAGCATTAATTAGTAATGCCATTAGCGTTCATTCCTTATGGGCCACGCTTTCCTTGTTTCTTTCTTTTCTTCACCTACAAGTAATCAAAACAACCAATTAAAGTATCACAAAATGCATATGAATTTTTAATTTTCTGGTCTTACATGAGTAGGTACCCAAATTCCCTTTTATTTTATCATGACATATTCCTTTATTAACCCATGTTCCCACAATCTTCTCATACTCAATTGATACACAATCTCGAACTTAAGCTAACCAATTATTCAATTGGGGTATTTAATTATTTTTCCACTTGAGGTTAGTGATGTGGTAAAATATAGGATAAATAGGGATTTAAAGGCTCAAAGTGGCTAACAAAGGTAATTGAAAGGGTAGGCTATTTTGGGATAAGTGAGCTAAAACAATTAATGGCCTCAATCATATGCAAGCATGTAAATACACTAACTATTGGACATATAGGATGGAACAAAATAAAGATTACAGTCATAGAGAAGGAAACACACAAGAATAAAATATTATGGTTAAATAACGTAACCATGCAATTAAGCTCAAATCTCAATGTTTTATGTGATCGAGCTCTAAAACCATGTTCCAAATTAAAATTTCTTCAAACAAGTTTTTCGAAAAGTTTAATTCAGATTAGTGAAATGTTATAAAAAAATTTTTGAAAAAGAAAATATTACTTCAACCAAGTGGTAAAATATGCACAAAAATTAAACAAACATGCAAATGCAACAACTCATTTGACAAAGAAAATTTAAACATTGGTGTTGAGATAGGAAGGTACTAACCCACAGAAGTCTGTATCGACCTCCCCACACTTAAAGATTGCACGTCCTCGGTGCATGCTGAGATGTGCAGGTGGACGGGCGGTTCCAACTGGCGTTTTTCTCCAAAGATTGTGCAGATGGACTTGTCTGTCTCCCCATGTAAACGTCTTCCGGTTCCCTTCCGGGTGGCCATCAGTGATGCAAAATTTGCAACAAAGGGGAGGAGTGTGGGTAATGAAAGACAGTATAAGTTCATGTCAGTGCAAAAAGAATACAAGTATCATAAAAGATTAGTGGTGGACGAAATTGTGATCACATCAATATAGCATTAATGTATTTATTGTAGAATTGTGGAACTTAGGATTTTTTGGTACGAGTGGGCACAATTCCGTTCAACTAACCAGCAAGTGTACTGGGTCGTCCAAGTAATACCTTACGTGAGTAAGGGTCGAATCCACAGAGATTATTGGTTTGAAGCAATCAATGTTATTTTATTAATCTTAGTTAGGATGTCAACAAGGATTATTTGGATTAAAAGTGAAATTACTAGATTTCATTATAAAAATAAAAGAGGGAACAATGTTACTTTGAATTGCAGTACTGGGGAATATGTTGGAGTTTTGGAGATGCTTTGTCCTTTGAATTTCTACTTTTCCTTGAGATCCTCTTCTCACACGCAAGGTCTATCCATGGCAAGCTCTATGTAGGGTGTCACCGTTGTCAATGGCTACTTCCCATCCTCGCAGTGAAAGCTATGCACGCACTCTGTCACAGTACGGCCAATCACCGGTTGGTTCCCGCTCCTACTGGAATAGAATCCCTCTTTTGCGTCTGTCACTAACGCCCAGCAGGTTAAAGTCTGAAGCACGTCACAGTCATTCAATCCCGGAATCCTACTCGGAATACCACAGACAAGGTTTAGACTTTCCGGATTCTCATGAATGCCGCCATCAATCCGGCTTATACCACGAAGATTCTGATTAGGGAAGCTAAGAGACATTCATTCAATCTAATGTAGAACGGAGGTGGTTGTCAGGCACACGTTCATGGATTGAGGAAGGTGATGAGTGTCACGGATCATCACCTTCTCCACAGTTAGGCGCGAATAAACATCTTAGATAAGAACAAGCGTGTTTGAATGGAAAACAAAGGAATTGTATTAAATCATCGAGACGCTGCAGAGCTCCTCACCCCCAACAATGGAGTTTAGAGACTCATGCCGTCACAAAGTATGTAATTCAGATCTGAAAATAGCATGAGGTACAAGATAAGTCTGTAAAAGTTGTTTAAATAGTAAACTAGTAACCTAGGTTTACAGAATATGAGTAAACTAAGATAATTGGTGCAGAAATCCACTTCTGGGGCCCACTTGGTGTGTGCTGGGGCTGAGACTAAAGCTTTCCACGTGTAAAGGCCTTTCTTGGCGTCAAACTCCAGGTTTTGACGTGTTTTGGGCGTTCAACTCCGGATCATGACGTTTTTCTGGCGTTTAACTCCAGACAGCAGCATGTACTTGGCGTTCAACGCCAAGTTACGTCGTCTATCCTTGCGCAAAGTATGGACTATTATATATTGCTGGAAAGCCCTGGATGTCTACTTTCCAACGCCGTTGAGAGCGCGCCAATTGGACTCCTGTAGCTCCAGAAAATCCATTTCGAGTGGAGGGAGGTCAGGATCCAACAGCATCAGCAGTCCTTTTTCAGCCTAAGTCAGATTTTTGCTCAACTCCCTCAATTTCAGCCAGAAAATACCTGAAATCACAGAGAAATACACACACTCATAGTAAAGTCCAGAAATATGATTTTTGCCTAAAAACTAATATTATTTTACTAAAAACTAACTGAAACATGCTAAAATCTACATGAAATTACCCCCAAAAAGCGTACAAAATATCCGCTCATCACAACACCAAACTTAAACTGTTGCTTGTCCTCAAGCAACTAGATGAATAAAATAGGTTCTAACAGAAATTAAGAAGTAATATATATTTTAGAGTTTTAAATGAAGCTCAGATTCTTATTAGATGAGCGGGGCTTGTAGCTTTTTGTCTCTGAACAGTTTTGGCATCTCCCTGTATCTTTAGAATTTCAGAATAATTGGCATCCTTAGGAACTCAGAATTCAGATAGTATTATTGACTCTCCTAGTATAGTATGTTGATTCTTGAACACAGCTACTTATGAGTCTTGGCCGTGGCCCTAAGCACTTTGTCTTCCAGTATTACCACCGGATACATAAATGCCACAGACACATAACTGGGTGAACCTTTTCAGATTGTGACTCAGCTTTGCTAGAGTCCCCAGTCAGTGGTGTCCAGAGCTCTTAAGCACACTCTTTTGCTTTGGATCACGACTTTAACCACTCAGTCTCAAGCTTTTCACTCGGACCTTCATAACACAAGCACATGGTTAGGGACAGCTTGATTTAGCCGCTTAGGCCTGGATTTTAATTTCCTTAGGCCCTCCTATCCATTGATGCTCAAAGCCTAGGATCCTTTTTACCCTTGCCTTTTGGTTTTAAGGGCTATTGGCTTTTTCTACTGCTCCCTTTTTTTTTTTTTTTTTTTTTCGCCATTTTTTTTTTCGCAAGCTTTTTCACTACTTTTTCTTGCTTCAAGAATCAATTTCATGATTTTTCAGATCATCCATAATATTTTTCGTGTTCCTCATCCTTTCAGGAGCCAATATTCATCAAATTCAAAGTACAATTTATGCACTGTTTAAGCATTCATTCAGAGAACAACAAGTATTGCCACCACATATAATTAATTATAGTCTTTATTACTAAGAACTCAAAAATATAAATTACTTCTTTATTCTTAAAAAAAATCTACTACTTTATTCATGCCTAATGATGATGAGAAAAATAAATTATAGCTTAATTGAAAATAAAATCAAAATAGATAAACTAATTACTACTAAATATCTCCTAAGGTGAATTTAAAAAAATGCTATCACTAAGTTAAAGCAGGAAAATTAAAGGGAAAGAAAATTGGAACTTAGCAACCTGTTGTTTTGAGGAGTAGGTGCTCCTTTTAAAATATGTGGTGCTTTTTCATGGATTAATCCTTTGGCGCTTTAGCTCCCTTAAGTTCACATCCTTGCTCTTCCTGTTCTCTTAGGTGCCATGATCTTAATGAGTTTTAGCTCAGTGATCATGGCAAATCACACCAAACTTAGAGGGTTGCTTGTCCTCAAGCAAAAGAAAGGAAAGGAGAGGAGAAGAAGGAAAGGCATTTTCACATAAAGATAAGATGAGTTAAAAGATATGAGAAGAAATTAAAAATATTTGAAAAAGAATTGGATTAGAAAAAGATATAATTTAAAAAAAAAAGAAAAGAAAAGATATGAATCAAAATTTAAAAGATAGAATTGAATTTTAATTTTGAAAAGGATTTTTAAAAGGAGTTAAAGATGTGTTGGAAACAAATTTGAAAAGATGATGGATTGAATTGGAAAGCCATTTGTTCTTTTGGGTTAAGATAAATCAAAAAAATTTGCAATCATTGGATTTTAGAAATTAGGATAAACTTTTTGGAATTGAAAGTGATAATTTAAAATATGTTTATGCAAGAAATCATGAATTGAAACATAAAAATTTTGAAAAATTGCAAAGAAAAACGAAATTGTACCTCCTCCCACCATCCTGGCGTTAAACGCCCACATGGTGCATGGTTTGGGCGTTTAACGCCCACATGTTGCTTCTCCTGGGCGTTCAACGCCCATGTGATGCTTCTTCCTGGCGTTGAACGCCAGGAGGTCCTTCTTTACTGGGCGTTTTTCTAAACGCCCAGAATGCTAGCAGATTGGCGTTAAACGCCCAGAAGGTGCATCTTTCTGGCGTTTAACGCCCAGAAGATGCTTCTTCTTGGCGTTTAACGCCCAGAAGGCTACCCTTACTGGCGTTGAACGCCCAGTGGGTGCTTCTTTTGGGTGTTTAACGCCCAAAGTATTTCTTACTGGCTTTTTCATGCCAGTAAGCTTCCAAATTTCCCTGTAACTCTGTGACTTCAACCAATTGCTATTTCACCTTTTGAAGATACTTGGACTCAAACCTGTAAAGAAAATCAATACGAATAAAATAAATTTTGTGATTGGCTGGGTTGCCTCCCAGCAAGCGCTTCTTTAATGTCTTTTAGCTGGACTGAGTTTTAATCAAGTCTCAGTTTTGAGCATTCTTGCTCAAAATTGCCTTCAAGATAATGTTTGACTCTTTGTCCATTAACAATGAACTTTTTGTTAGAGTCATTATCCTGAAGCTCTATGTATCCATATGGTGATACGTTTGTAATGACATATGGACCTCTCCACCGGGATTTTAATTCCCCAGGGAATAATTTGAGCCTAGAATTGAATAGCGGAACTTTTTGCCCCGGATCAAAGACTCTGGATGACAATTTCTTATCATGCCATCTTTTCGCTTTCTCTTTGCAAATCTTTGCATTTTCGAAAGCATTGAGTCTAATTTCCTCTAGCTCTGATTCGAGACTCTCAGCCATATTGACCTCTCTTACCAGAGAGTCAATTATATCAACACTCATGCAGTCATTTGGGGTGTCTGGATGTTGCATGGCTTTAACAACATTCAGCTTGAACTCTTCCTCATTGACTCTCAAGGTTACTTCCCCTTTTTGGACATTAATGAGGGTTCGGCCAGTTGCTAGGAAAGGTCTTCCTAGAATGAGAGTTGCACTCTTGTGCTCCTCCATTTCCAGCACCACAAAGTCAGTAGGAAAGGCAAACGGCCCAACCATGACAATCATGTCTTCAATTACGCCTGATGGGTATTTAATGGAGCCATCAGCAAGTTGAAGACATATCCTGGTTGGTTTGATTTCTTCAGTTAAACCAAGCTTTCTGATAGTAGATGCAGGTATTAGGTTGATACTTGCCCCAAGGTCACATAAAGCTTGCTTGTTGCAATTACCTCCTAATGTGCATGGTATCATAAAGCTCCCAGGATCTTTAAGCTTCTCAGGTAAGCTTTTCAGAATGACTGCACTGCATTCTTCAGTGAGGTAGACCTTTTCAGTTTCCCTCCAATCCTTCTTATGACTTAAGATTTCTTTCATGAACTTAGCATAAGAGGGTATTTGCTCAAGTGCTTCTGCAAACGGAATCTTTATTTCAAGAGTCCTGAGATAGTCTGCAAAGCGGGCAAATTGCTTATCCTGTTCCGCTTGACGGAGTTTTTGAGGATAAGGCATTTTGGCTTTGTATTCCTCAACCTTAGTTGCTGCAGGTTTATTACCTACAGAAGTGGGTTGGGAAGCCTTTTTAGAAGGATTGTTATCAGCACTTGTATGTGACTGATCACCCACTGGCGTTTGAATACCAGGGGTGGAAGCTGGGGTGGCGTTAAACGCCACCTCCTTGCTTGTTATTGGCGTTTGAACGCCAGCTTTGTCCCTTTCTGGGCTCGGACTGTCTTCAGGAGGATTTTGGGTATCCACTTGTTCATTTCTTGGTTTCCTGCTTCTTTGAAGTGAGGTATTTAATATTTTCCCACTTCTTAATTGAACTGCTTGACATTCTTCTGTTATTTGTCTTGACAGTTGTTTTTCTGTCTGCTTTAATTGTACTTCCATGTTCCTGTTAGCCATTCTTGTTTCCTGTAATATTTCCTTGAATTCGGCTAGCTGTTGAGTTAGAAAGTCCAATTGCTGATTGAATTCATTAGCCTGATCCACTGGACTGAGTTCTGCAGTTACTGTTTTAGCTTCTTCTTTCATGAAAGATTCATTTCTTAAGTACAGATGTTGATTTCTGGCAACTGTATCAATAAGCTCTTGAGCCTCTTCAATTGTTTTTCTCATATGTATAGATCCACCAGCTGAGTGGTCTAGAGAAATCTGAGCTTTTTCTGTAAGCCCATAGTAGAAGATGTCTAATTGCACCCATTCCGAAAACATTTCAGAGGGGCATTTTCTTAGCAACTCTCTGTATCTCTCCCATGCATCATAAAGAGATTCATTATCTCCTTGTTTAAAGCCTTGGATGCTTAGCCTTAGCTGTGTCATCCTTTTTGGAGGGAAATAGTGATTCAGGAATTTTTCTGACAGCTGTTTCCATGTTTTTATGCTGTTCTTAGGCTGGTTATTTAACCACCTCTTAGCTTGATCTTTTACAGCAAATGGAAACAGTAATAGTCTGTAGACATCCTGATCTATTTCCTTATCATGTACTGTATCAGCAATTTACAGAAATTGTGCCAGAAACTCTGTAGGTTCTTCATGTGGAAGACCAGAGTACTGGCAGTTTTGCTGCACCATGATAATGAGCTGAGGATTCAGCTCAAAGCTACTAACTCCAATGGAGGGTATACAGATACTACTTCCATATGAAGCAGTAGTGGGGTTAGCATATGACCCCAGGGTCCTCTTGTCTTGTCCATTCATACTTACTTTAGAATTGGAATACAAGAGATAATTTATATGTTGATTTAGAAAAATGGAATAAGTAAAAACAAAATATATAGAAAGAAATTAAAAATATAAATTTTTTTTTTTTTTTTTGAAAATATTTTGTGAAAATATATATTTTTTTTTCGAATTAAAAATAAAATAAACGAAATAAATAAAAGAAATTAGAAATATTTTGAAATTGAAATTTGAAATTTTTTTTTTATAAAAGATTTTCGAAAAAAATAGTTCAAAATTAGTTAGAAAAAAAAAATAAAAATTTTTGAATTTTGAATTTTATGATGAAAGAGAAAAACACACAAAAGACACAAGACTTAAAATTTTAGATCTAATGCTCCTTATTTTCGAAAATTTTTGGAGGGAAAACACCAAGGAACACCAAACTTAAAAATTTTAAGATCAAGACACAAGAAAAACTCAAGAACACTTTGAGGATTCACAAGAACACCAAGAACACAAGAAAGAACACCAAACTTAAAATTTTTAGAAAACCAAGACAAATTTTCGAAAATTATATTAAAATTAACAAGAAAACACCAAACTTAAAGTTTGGCACAGATTAAACCAAGAAAAATTATTTTGAAAAAGATTTTCAAAAGAACTGGTGCCCAATTGCCAAGAACATAAGCCAACACTATAACCAACTGAATTAAAAATGTAATGTATTTTAAAGATGTATTATTTTTATGGATAAACTAAATTTTTGAAAACTAATGTTTTGAAAAAGCACAAGAAAAACAAGAAAAGACACAGAACAAGAAAAACTCAAGATCAAACAAGAAAAATAAGCAAGAACAACTTGAAGATCAATGAAGAACAAAGAACACAAGTCGAAAATTTTAAAAGAAAATATGAGATATGCAATTGACACCAAACTTAGAACAAGACACTAAACTCACGAAGATTTAACAATTAATTAAGAAAAATAATATTTTGAAAAGGAATTTTTTTTTTGAAAATAAACTATCCTATCAAGATTTAATGACTCTATAACAATAAAAAATAAAAATAAAAATAAATTATTCCTAATCTAAGAAATAAAATAAGCCTTCAATTGTCCAAACTCAATAATCCCCGGCAACGGCGCCAAAAACTTGGTGGACGAAATTGTGATCACATCAATATAGCATTAATGTATTTATTGTAGAATTGTGGAACTTAGGATTTTTTGGTACGAGTGGGCACAATTCCGTTCAACTAACCAGCAAGTGTACTGGGTCGTCCAAGTAATACCTTACGTGAGTAAGGGTCGAATCCACAGAGATTATTGGTTTGAAGCAATCAATGTTATTTTATTAATCTTAGTTAGGATGTCAACAAGGATTATTTGGATTAAAAGTGAAATTACTAGATTTCATTATAAAATAAAAGAGGGAACAATGTTACTTTGAATTGCAGTACTGGGGAATATGTTGGAGTTTTGGAGATGCTTTGTCCTTTGAATTTCTACTTTTCCTTGAGATCCTCTTCTCACACGCAAGGTCTATCCATGGCAAGCTCTATGTAGGGTGTCACCGTTGTCAATGGCTACTTCCCATCCTCGCAGTGAAAGCTATGCACGCACTCTGTCACAGTACGGCCAATCACCGGTTGGTTCCCGCTCCTACTGGAATAGAATCCCTCTTTTGCGTCTGTCACTAACGCCCAGCAGGTTAAAGTCTGAAGCACGTCACAGTCATTCAATCCCGGAATCCTACTCGGAATACCACAGACAAGGTTTAGACTTTCCGGATTCTCATGAATGCCGCCATCAATCCGGCTTATACCACGAAGATTCTGATTAGGGAAGCTAAGAGACATTCATTCAATCTAATGTAGAACGGAGGTGGTTGTCAGGCACACGTTCATGGATTGAGGAAGGTGATGAGTGTCACGGATCATCACCTTCTCCACAGTTAGGCGCGAATAAACATCTTAGATAAGAACAAGCGTGTTTGAATGGAAAACAAAGGAATTGTATTAAATCATCGAGACGCTGCAGAGCTCCTCACCCCAACAATGGAGTTTAGAGACTCATGCCGTCACAAAGTATGTAATTCAGATCTGAAAATAGCATGAGGTACAAGATAAGTCTGTAAAAGTTGTTTAAATAGTAAACTAGTAACCTAGGTTTACAGAATATGAGTAAACTAAGATAATTGGTGCAGAAATCCACTTCTGGGGCCCACTTGGTGTGTGCTGGGGCTGAGACTAAAGCTTTCCACGTGTAAAGGCCTTTCTTGGCGTCAAACTCCAGGTTTTGACGTGTTTTGGGCGTTCAACTCCGGATCATGACGTTTTTCTGGCGTTTAACTCCAGACAGCAGCATGTACTTGGCGTTCAACGCCAAGTTACGTCGTCTATCCTTGCGCAAAGTATGGACTATTATATATTGCTGGAAAGCCCTGGATGTCTACTTTCCAACGCCGTTGAGAGCGCGCCAATTGGACTCCTGTAGCTCCAGAAAATCCATTTCGAGTGGAGGGAGGTCAGGATCCAACAGCATCAGCAGTCCTTTTTCAGCCTAAGTCAGATTTTTGCTCAACTCCCTCAATTTCAGCCAGAAAATACCTGAAATCACAGAGAAATACACACACTCATAGTAAAGTCCAGAAATATGATTTTTGCCTAAAAACTAATATTATTTTACTAAAAACTAACTGAAACATGCTAAAATCTACATGAAATTACCCCCAAAAAGCGTACAAAATATCCGCTCATCAATTAGCATTGACTTTAATAATATTACCCAACAGTGTAAAGCAAGTCACTGAGTACCAAAATAATACCAGAAAAGATACAACAGTTGAATGAGAACATTTAACACCAATGGTAAAATAATGAACTTTAGACAAGAAAATAAAACATGCACAATGTGAAAAATGTAATGAATGAAAATATGTAAATTTAATAAAGAAAATAGAATGAAAAAGAGAATGGATGAGAGTGTAAAGGAATGAAGAAGAAGAAAGTAAGGAAAAGAGAAAGAAAGAAGGAGAGAAGATAGAAGAAAAAAAGGGAGGGAAATTAAAAATGGAAAGTGACGCACGCACACAGGGTATGCGTGCGCGTGAAAACTGTGATTGCCATGTGACGCGTACGCGTGGGTGGTCTTAGAAGCAAAAGGACGCGCACGCATCAGGAACGCGTTCGCGTGGATGACCTTGTGCCTCTAGCACAGTTCTAGCATGGGGCCAGCACAACTCACTGCCCAATACACTATTTACGCCGATTTCCTTTTCCACGCGTACGCGTGGTCTTCCATTGTGGCAAATGATGTGCACGCGTCATAGACGCGTACGCGTGAGTCGAGTTGTGCGCAGAGCACACCAGCCGCATGATTCCATCACAACTTTATGTTCGTTGCATGGGGGATCAAAACTGCAATCGACGCCCACGCGTGGCCTGTGCGCACGCGTGGGTTGCCATTTTTTTATGCAGAATGCAGATGACTATGCAGAAATTATGAATGAACATGAATAAAAATAAAAATAAAATAAAATAAAACTAATAAGAAAAAGGAAAGAATATACCATGGTGGGTTGTCTCCCACCTAGCACTTTTAGTTAAAGTCCTTAAGTTGGACATTTGGTGAGTCCCTTGTTATGGTGGCTTGTGCTTGAACTTATCCAGGAATCTCCACCAATGTTTGCAATTCCAATAGCCTTTGGGGTCCCAAACCAGACGCAAAACACCTTCAAGCAAGTGGAAGCAAGTGACAATGCCCCAAAAGTATTGATTGTTGGATTGAATTTTGGGGTCCAAAACCTTGCTTTTGCACCCGTCGTCTTGTTGAGCAATATTGTTCCATCCGAATGGCAAGCAGTCTGAATTCTCACTGAAGCGGCCAAGCAACATCCTAGACCCATTCAATTGAGCCCTACACCAACCTTTACATTTCAACTTGGAGCATACAACCATATTGAACCTTGCTTGACAACTCTTAATGCCACAAAGAGCTCTAAGTTGACCATCCGTCTCTAGTAGCCCATATTCAAGTGGGAAAGTAAAGGTTAAGGATAAGAATTTTACCCACTTGAATGTTGTATTGGACGGTAATGGCTTTGGGAGAGGTGCTTCCAATGGTCTTGCAAGCTCCACTCCCTAGTGCTCTTTTTTGAATTTTTCCACCTCTTCGCAAGCTTCTTCAATATCAACCTCTTCCTCTTGGTAGCTTTCTTCCACTTCAATTTCTTCTTCATTGCTCACCAAGGGAATGGGAGGTTGTGCTTCTTCTTCTTTAATTTCCATCTCTTGATTAACCTCTTCCAAGTCTTCAACCATGACATGCCTTGGAGGTTGTACATCCTCCTCAACATCAAATGCAACTGTCTTAGAAGGAGGCTCTATGACTTGACTTTCCCATGGAGGTTCCGCACCTCTGGTGCACGAAATTGTGATCCATTCTTTTCACAACTCAATCAGTCCCTGGTAATGGCTCCAAAAACATGGTGCTCAATACCATGGTCTAAACATAATTTCACAACTTCGCACAATTAACCAGCAAGTGCACTGGGTCGTCCAAGTAATAAACCTTACGCGAGTAAGGGTCGATCCCACGGAGATTGTTGGTATGAAGCAAACTATGGTCACCTTGTAAATCTCAGTCAGGCAGATTCAAATGGTTATGGATGATATATGAATAAAGCATAAACTAAAGATAGAGATACTTATGTAATTCATTGGTGAGAATTTCAGATAAGCGTATGGAGATACTTTGTCCCTTCCGTCTCTCTGCTTTCCTACTGTCTTCATCCAATCCTTCTTACTCCTTTCCATGGCAAGCTATATGTTGGGCATCACCGTTGTCAGTGGCTACAATCCCGTCCTCTCAGTGAAAATGTTCAACGCACCCTGTCACGGCACGGCTAATCATCTGTCGGTTCTCAATCAGGTTGGAATAGAATCCATTGATTCTTTTTTGTCTGTCACTAACGCCCAGCCTTCAGGAGTTTGAAGCTCGTCACAGTCATTCAATCATTGAATCCTACTCAGAATACCACAGACAAGGTTTAGACCTTCCGGATTCTCTTGAATGCCGCCATCAATTCTAGCTTATACCACGAAGATTTCGGTTAAGGAATCCAAGAGATATCCATTCAGGCCTTGTTTGCTTGTAGAACGGGAGTGGTTGTCAGGCACGCGTTCATAAGTGAGAATGATGATGAGTGTCACATAATCATCACATTCATCATGTTCTTGGGTACGAATGAATATCTTAGAATAAGAACAAGCTGAATTGAATAGAAGAACAATAGTAATTGCATTAATACTCGAGGTACAGCAGAGCTCCACACCTTAATCTATGGTGTGTAGAAACTCCACCGTTGAAAATACATAAGAACAAAAGTGATCATTGGCTTCGGCCCCAAAGAGGGAACCAGAAGAGCCAAGATGATCCTAAGATCGAAAATGATCAAAAGATGATCCAAAGATCCAAAGATATATAATACAATAGCAAAAGGTCCTATTTGTAGAGAACTAGTAGCCTAGGGTTTACAGAAATGAGTAAATGACATAAAAATCCACTTCCGGGCCCATTTGGTGTGTGCTTGGGCTGAGCATTGAAGCTTTCATGTGTAGAGACTTTTCTTGGAGTTAAACGCCAGCTTTTATGCCAGTTTGGGCGTTTAACTCCCATTCTTGTACCAGTTCCGGCGTTTAACGCCGGGCATTCTTGAGCTGATTTGGAACGCCGGCTTGGTCCATCAAATCTCGGATAAAGTATGAACTATTATACATTGCTGGAAAGCCCAGGATGTCTACTTTTTAACGCCGTTAAGAGCGCACCAATTGGGCTTCTGTAGCTCTAGAAAATTCACTTCGAGTGCAGGGAGGTCAGAATCCAACAGCATCTGCAGTCCTTTTCAGCCTCTGAATCAGATTTTTGCTTAGGTCCCTCAATTTCAGCCAGAAAATACCTAAAATCATAGAAAAACACACAAACTCATAGTAAAATCCAGAAAAGTGAATTTTAACTAAAAACTAATAAAAATATAATAAAAACTAACTAAAACATACTAAAAAGATACTAAAAACAATGCCAAAAAGCGTATAAATTATCCGCTCATCACAACACCAAACTTAAATTGTTGCTTGTCCCCAAGCAACTGAAAATCAAATAAGATAAAGAGAAGAGAATATGCAATAAATTCTAAAAACATCTATAAAGATCAGTATTAATTAGATGAGCGGGGCTTTTAGCTTTTTGCCTCTGAACAGTTTTGGCATCTCACTCTATCGTTTGAAATTCAGAATGATTGGCTTCTATATGAACTCAGAATCCAGATAGTGTTATTGATTCTCTTAGTTAAGTATGATGATTCTTGAACACAGCTACTTTATGAGTCTTGGCCGTGGCCCAAAGCACTCTGTCTTCCAGTATTACCACCGGATACATACATGCCACAGACACATAATTGGGTGAACCTTTTCAGATTGTGACTCAACTCTGCTAGAGTCCTCAACTAGAGGTGTCCAGGGTTCTTAAGCACACTCTTTTTGCCTTGGATCAAAACTTTATTTCTTTCTTTTTCTTTTTCTCTCTTTTTTATTCATTTTTCTCTTTTTTTTCCCTTTTTTTTCCTTTTTCTCCTTTTTTTTGTATTCACTGCTTTTTCTTGCTTCAAGAATCATTTTTATGATTTTTCAGATCCTCAGTAACATGTCTCCTTTTTCATCATTCTTTCAAGAGCCAACATTCATGAACAACAAATTCAAAAGACATATGCACTGTTTAAGCATACATTCAGAAAACAAAAGTATTGCCACCACATCAAAATAATTAATCTGTTATAAAATTCAAAATTCATGCAATTCTTCTCTTTTTCAATTAAGAACATTTTTCATTTAAGAAAGGTGATGGATTCATAGGACATTCATAACTTTAAGGCATAGACACTAAGACACTAATGATCATAAGACACAAACATAAATAAAACATAAGCATGAAAATTCGAAAAACAGGAAAATAAAGAACAAGGAAATTAAACAACGGGTCCACCTTAGTGATGGCGGCTTGTTCTTCCTCTTGAAGATCTTATGGAGTGCTTGAGCTCCTCAATGTCTCTTCTTTGCCTTTGTTGCTCCTCTCTCATGATTCTTTGATCTTCTATAATTTCATGGAGGAGAATGGAATGTTCTTGGTGCTCCACCCTTAGTTGTCCCATGTTGGAACTCAATTCTCCTAGGGAGGTGTTGATTTGTTCCCAATAGTTTTGTGGAGGAAAGTTCATCCCTTGAGGTATCTCAGGGATTTCATGATGAGGAATTTCCTCATGCTCATGTCTATGAGTGGGATCTCCTGTTTGCATTGATCTCATTCCACACAGATATCCATGAGGACTTGGTCCAACCTTTGATTAAAGTTGACTTTTTTTTTAGTTTGAAAAGGGACCTCGGGGATCACCTTATTCTTGGCCACAACTTCATAGAGGTGGTCTTGAAGCACCCTTGAGATGAATCTCTCCATCTCTCATGACTCGGAGGTGGAAGCTTTTGCCTTCCCTTTCCTCTTTCTAGAGGTTTCTCTAGCCTTAGATGCCATAAATGGATATGGAAAAACAAAAAGCAATGCTTTTACCAAACCAAACTTAGAAGGTTTGCTCGTCCTCGAGCAAAAGAAGAAAGAAGAGAGTAGAAGAAGAAGAAATAGAGGAGATGGAGATGGCTTTGTGGTTCGGCCAAAGGGGGAGAAGTAGTGTTTAGGTTGTGTGAAAATGAAGGGGTGAAGATGGGTTTATATAGGGGTGGAGAAGGGGGTAGGGTTCGGCTATTGGAGGGTGGGTTTGGGAGGGAAAGTGTTTTGAATTTGAATGGTGAGGTAGGTGGGGTTTTATGAAGGATGGATGTGAGTGGTGAAGAGAAGGATGGGATTTGATAGGTGAGGGGTTTTTGGGGAAGAGTGGTTGAGGTGATTGGTAAATGGGTGAAGAAGAAGAGAGAGGGTGGTGGGGTAGGTGGGAATCCTGTGGGGTCCACAAATCCTGAGGTGTCAAGGAAAATTCATCCCTGCACCAAGTGGCAAGCAAAAATGCTCTTTATGCCAATTCTGGCATTAAACACCGGGCTGGTGCCCATTTCTGGCGTTTAACGCCAGCTTCTTGCCCTTTCCTGGCGTTTAACGCCAGTCTGGTGCCCCTTTCTGGCGTTAAACGCCCAGAATGGTGCCAAACTGGGCGTTAAACGCCCATTTGCTGCCCTTACTGGCGTTTAAATGCCAGCAAGGTCTTCCTCCAGTGTGTGCTGTTTTTCTTTCTGTTTTTCATTCTGTTTTTGCTTTTTCAATTGATTTTGTGACTTCTCATGATCATCAACCTACAGAAAACATAAAATAACAAAGGAAAATAGATCATTATAACGTTGGGTTGCCTCCCAACAAGCGCTTCTTTAATGTCAGTCGCTTTGACAGAGGGCTCTCATGGAGCCTCACAGATACTCAGAGCAATGTTGGAACCTCCCAACTCCAAACTTAGAGTTTGAATGTGGAGGTTCATCAACTCCAAACTTAGAATTTGGTTGTGGCCTCCCAACACCAAACTTAGAGTTTGACTGTGGGGGCTCTGTTTGACTCTGTTTTGAGAGAAGCTCTTCATGCTTCCTCTCCATGGTGACAGAGGGATATCCTTGAGCCTTAAACACAAAGGATTCTTCATTCACTTGAATGATCAATTCTCCTCTGTCCACATCAATCATAGCCTTTGCTGTCGCTAGGAAGGGTCTGCCAAGGATGATGGATTCATCCATGCACTTCCCAGTCTCTAGGACTATGAGATCAGCAGGGATGTAATAGTCTTCAACCTTTACCAAAACATCCTCTACAAGTCCATAAGCTTGTTTTCTTGAATTGTCTGCCATCTCTAGTGAGATTCTTGCAGCTTGTACCTCAAAGATCCCTAGCTTCTCCATTACAAAGAGAGGCATGAGGTTTACACTTGACCCTAGGTCACACAAGGCCTTCTTGAAGGTCATGGTGCCTATGGCGCAAGGTATTGAGAACTTTCCAGGATCTTGTCTCTTTTGAGGTAATTTCTGCCTAGACAAGTCATCCAGTTCTTTGGTGAGCAAAGGAGGTTCATTCTCCCAAGTCTCATTACCAAATAACCTGTCATTTAGCTTTATGATTGCTCCAAGGTATTTAGCAACTTGCTCTTCAGTGACATACTCATCCTCTTCAGAGAAAGAATACTCATTAGAGCTCATGAATGGCAGAAGTAAATCCGTTGGAATCTCTATGGTCTCAATGTGAGCCTCAGATTCCCATGGTTCCTCATTAGGGAACTCATTGGACGCCAGTGGACGTCCATTGAGGTCTTCCTCAGTGGCGTTCACTGCCTCTCCCTCCTTTCCAAATTCGGCCATGTTGATGGCCTTGCACTCTCCTTTTGGATCTTCTTCTGTATTGCTTGGAAGAGTACTAGGAGGGAGTTCTGTAACTTTCTTACTCAGCTGACCCACTTGTGCCTCCAAGTTCCTAATGGAGGACCTTGTTTCAGCCATGAAACTTTGAGTGGTTTTGATTAGATCAAAGACCATGGTTGCTAAGTCAGAGTGGCTTTGCTTAGAATTCTCTGTCTGTTGCTGAGAAGATGATGGAAAAGGCTTGCCATTGCTAAACCTGTTTCTTCCACCATTATTGTTGTTGAAACCTTGTTGAGGTCTCTGTTGATCCTTCCATGAGAGATTTGGATGATTTCTCCATGAAAAATTATAGGTGTTTCCATAGGGTTCTCCCATGTAATTCACCTCTTCTATTGAAGGATTCTTAGGATCATAAGCTTCTACTTCAGATGAAGCATCCTTAGTACTGCCTGGTGCAGCTTGCATTCCAGATAGACTTTGAGAGATCATATTGACTTGTTGAGTCAATATTTTGTTCTGAGCCAATATGGCATTCAGAGTATCAATCTCAAGAACTCCTTTCTTCTGATTCGTCCCATTATTCACAGGATTCCTTTCAGAAGTGTACATGAATTGGTTATTTGCAACCATTTCAATTAGTTCTTGAGCTTCTGTAGGCGTCTTCTTCAGATGAAGAGATCCTCTAGCAGAGCTATCCAATGACATCTTGGACAGTTCAGACAGACCATCATAGAAGATACCTATGATGCTCCATTCAGAAAGCATGTCAGAAGGACACTTTCTAATCAATTGTTTGTATCTTTCCCAAGCTTCATAGAGGGATTCTCCTTTCTTCTGTCTGAAAGTTTGGACTTCCACTCTAAGCTTACTCAATTTTTGAGGTGGAAAGAACTTTGCCAATAAGGCATTGACTAGCTTTTCCCAAGAGTTTAGGCTTTCTTTAGGTTGTGAGTCCAACCATATTCTAACTCTGTCTCTTACAGCAAAAGGGAATAGCATAAGTTTGTAGACCTCAGGGTCAACCCCATTAGTCTTGACAGTGTCACATTGCATTAGAGAAACTAATTGAGGCCTAAGCTCAAAGTTGTTTGCTCCAATGGCAGGGATAGAGATGCTTCTCCCATAGAAGTTGGGAGTAGGTGCAGTAAAGTCACCCAGCACCTTCCTTGCATTGTTGGCATTGTTGTTGTTTTCGGCTGCCATGGGTTCTTCTTCTTTGAAGATTTCTGTTAGGTCCTCTATAGAGAGTTGTGCCTTAGCTTCTCTTAGCTTTCGCTTCAAGGTCCTTTCAGGTTCAGGGTCAGCCTCAACAAGAATGCTTTTGTCTTTGCTCCTGCTCATATGAAAGAGAAGAGAACAAGAAAATATGGAATCCTCTATGTCACAGTATAGAGATTCCTTGAGGTGTCAGAGGAAAAGAAAAATAGAAGGAAGAGGTAGAAAATTCGAACTTATCAATGAAAGATGGAGTTCGAATTGTGCATTGAGGAGTAGTGTTAGTCCATAAATAGAAGGATGTGAGAAGAAGGGAATAAATTTTCGAAAATTAAGTAAAAGATTTTAAAAATATTTTGAAAAACACTAATTGATTTTCGAAAACCAAGAGTGGAAAAGAAATCAAGTGATTTTTGAAAAAGATTTTGAAATTAGAAATCAAAAAGATATGATTGAAAACTATTTTGAAAAAGATGTGATTAAAAAGATATGATTGAAAAACAATTTAAAAAGATTTGATTTTGAAAATTAATAACTTGACTAACAAGAAAAGATATGATTCAGACATTAAACCTTTCTCAAGAGAAAAGGCAACATATTTGAAATGTTGAATCAAATCATTAATTGATAGCTAGTATTTTTGAAAATGGAAAGAAATTGATTTTGAAAAAATTTGATTGAAAAGATATGATTTGAAAAAGATTTGATTTTGAAAAAAAAAATTTGAAAACTTGAAAAAAAAAATTTGAGTTAAAAACAGAATCTTCCTTCTTGTGCCATCCTGGCGTTAAACGCCCAGAATGGTATACATTCTGGCGTTTAACGCCCAAAGCACTACCCTTTTGGGCGTTAAACGCCCAGCCAGGCACCCTGGCTAGCGTTTAAACGCCAGTTTGCCTTCCTCACTGGGCATTTTGAACGCCCAGCTTTTTCTGTGTAATTCCTCTGCTGTATGTTCTGAATCTTCAATTCTCTGTATTATTGACTTGAAAAGACACAAATTAAAATTTTTTTGGATTTTTAATAATGAGGAATAATCATCAAATAACAATGCATGCAAGACACCAAACTTAGCAGTCTGTATACCATTGACACTAAAAAAATGAGAATGCATATGAGAAACAACAAAACACTCAAGACAAGAGAATTTAAAGATCAGAGCAATGAAATCATCAAGAACAACTTGAAGATTAATGAAGACACATGCATGAATTCGAAAAATGCAGGAAGAACAGAAACATGCAATTGACACCAAACTTAAAATGAGACACTAGACTCAAACAAGAAATATTTTTGGTTTTTATGATTTTGTAATTTTTTTTTTGGATTTTTTGAAAATTAAGTGGAAAAGAAAATAAAGGTATCAAAATTCTTAATGAGAATTCCAGGAATCATGCAATGTTAGTCTAAAGCTTTAGTCTAAAGGAATTAGACATGTCCAGCCAAGCTTCAGCAGGACATTACATTCAAGAGCTAAATTGATGAGAATCAATCAGCTTTGGTGATGATAAGAACATCACCTTGAAACACTAGAATTCATTCTTAAGAACTCTGAAGAAAAATACCTAATCTAAGCAACAAGATGAACCGTCAGTTGTCCAAACTCGAAACAATCCCCGGCAACGGCGCCAAAAACTTGGTGCACGAAATTGTGATCCATTCTTTTCACAACTCAATCAGTCCCTGGTAATGACTCCAAAAACATGGTGCTCAATACCATGGTCTAAACATAATTTCACAACTTCGCACAACTAACCAACAAGTGCACTGGGTAATCCAAGTAATAAACCTTACGCAAGTAAGGGTCGATCCCACGGAGATTATTGGTATGAAGCAAGCTATGGTCACCTTGTAAATCTCAGTCAGGCAGATTCAAATGGTTATGGATGATATATGAATAAAGCATAAAATAAAGATAGAGATACTTATGTAATTCATTGGTGAGAATTTCAGATAAGCGTGTGGAGATGCTTTGTCCCTTCCGTCTCTCTGCTTTCCTATTGTCTTCATCCAATCCTTCTTACTCCTTTCCATGGCAAGCTGTATGTTGGGCATCACCGTTTTCAGTAGCTACAATCCCGTCCTCTCAGTGAAAATGTTCAACGCACCCTGTCACGGCACGGCTAATCATCTGTCGGTTCTCAATCAGGTTGGAATAGAATCTATTGATTCTTTTGCGTCTGTCACTAACGCCCAGCCTTCAGGAGTTTGAAGCTCGTCACAGTCATTCAATCATTGAATCCTACTCAGAATACCACAGACAAGGTTTAGACCTTCCGGATTCTCTTGAATGCCGCCATCAATTCTAGCTCATACCACGAAGATTTTGGTTAAGGAATCCAAGAGATATCCATTCAGGCCTTGTTTGCTTGTAGAACGGGAGTGGTTGTCAGACACGCGTTCATAAGTGAGAATGATGATGAGTGTCACATAATTATCACATTCATCATGTTCTTGGGTACGAATGAATATCTTAGAATAAGAACAAGCTGAATTGAATAGAAGAACAATAGTAATTGCATTAATACTCGAGGTACAGCAGAGCTCCACACCTTAATCTATGGTGTGTAGAAACTCCACCGTTGAAAATACATAAGAACAAAAGTGATCATTGGCTTCGGCCCCAAAGACGGAACCAGAAGAACCAAGATGATCCTAAGATCGAAAATGATCAAAAGATGATCCAAAGATCCAAAGATATATAATACAATAGCAAAAGGTCCTATTTGTAGAGAACTAGTAGCCTAGGGTTTACAGAAATGAGTAAATGACATAAAAATCCACTTCCAGGCCCACTTGGTGTGTGCTTGGGCTGAGCATTGAAGCTTTCATGTGTAGAGACTTTTCTTGGAGTTAAACGACAGCTTTTATGCCAGTTTGGGCATTTAACTCCCATTCTTGTGCCAGTTCCGGCGTTTAACACCGAGCATTCTTAAGCTGATTTAGAATACCGGTTTGGGCCATCAAATCTCGGGCAAAGTATGAACTATTATACATTGCTGGAAAGCCCAGGATGTCTACTTTCCAACGCCGTTGAGAGCGCGCCAATTGGGCTTCTTTAGCTCAAGAAAATCCACTTCGAGTGCAGGGAGGTCAGAATCCAACAGCATCTGTAGTCCTTTTCAGCCTCTGAATCAGATTTTTGCTCAGGTCCCTCAATTTCAGCCAGAAAATACCTGAAATCACAGAAAAACACACAAACTCATAGTAAAGTCCAGAAAAGTGAATTTTAACTAAAAACTAATAAAAATATAATAAAAACTAACTAAAACATACTAAAAACATGCTAAAAACAATGCCAAAAAGCGTATAAATTATCCGCTCATCAACCTCCTAAGTCTTGAAGACGAAATAGACTAAAACTAATAGAAATCCTAAATCCTAAATCCTAAGAGAGAGGAGAGAGCCTCTCTCTCTAGAAACTACATCTAAAACCTAAAATTATGAATAATGAATGTTGTGTGAATGAATGGATGTATTCCCCCACTTTATAGCCTCTAATCTGTGTTTTCTGGAGCGAAAATTGGGTCAAAATGCCGCCCAAAATTGCTGGGGGCGAATTTGCCACTTGCAGGTCGCTGATTTTTCTACAGAACGATGTGTCCGCGTGATTCATGTGTGCGCATCATTTTGATGTTTGGCCATGATAGTGAATTATATATCATTTTGAAGCCCAGATGTTAGCTTTCTAATGCAACTGGAACCACATCATTTGGACATTTATAACTCAAGTTATGACCGTTTGAGTACGAAGAGGTCAGGCTGGACAGCTTAGCAATTTCTTCAACTTCTTGTATTCCTTTCACTTTTGCATGCTTCCTTTCCATCCTCTAAGCCATTCCTGTCCTGTAATCTCTGAAATCACTTAACACACATATCAAGGCATCGAATGGTAATAAGAGAGGATTAAACATAGCAAATTTAAAGCCCAAAGAAGCATGTTTTCAATCATAGCACAAAATCCGGAAGGAAAAAGTAAAACCATGCAAATAGTATGAATAAGTGGGTAAAGAGTTGATAAAAACTACTCAATTGAGCACAAGATAAACCATGAAATAGTGGTTTATCAGTTACCCTTAGCCATTCTAGGGTGACTCATTCAGCTTTCAATGGTGTCCTGGATAAGATTCGGAGTAGGCTAGCAAGCTGGAAAGGGAGTTTACTCAATCGGGCTGGTAGACTCTGCTTGGTTAATTCTGTTGCCGCTACTATTCCCACGTACCAGATGCAGGTCTCTATTTTACCTAAAGAAATCATTAGTAAATTGGAGTCTATGATGAGAAATTTTCTATGGAAAGGACAAGTTGATGGAAGAGGATTGAATCTTGTTAGTTGGAAGGTACTAGTTACTCCAAAAAAATATGGAGGTTTGGGGATTAGAGATCCTTATTGTGTAAATATTGCTCTTCTTGAGAAGCTAGTTTGGACTTTTTTCCAGCAGCCAAACAAGCTATGGATCTAATTGTTGGATGCCAAATACTGATCTCTATATGACTGTTTTAGTTATCCTAAGAACAAGGACTCTCCCATTTGGAGGTGTCTTTGCAAGGCTTGGGAAGTGTTGAAGAATGGGTTTGCTTGGTGTATTGGAGATTTGAACCAGAATTTTTGGTTTTTTAGCTTGGAAAGAGAAGGACGGTTATCTAATGAGATGGATTATGTTCACATTTTTTATTCGAATCTCCGGATACAGGATATTTGGTCGGTTGGTAGGTGGCATTTGGATACTCTTTATTCTCCTTTATCTCAAGATCTGAAAGGTAATATTCTCTCTTACAATCCAGATGAACAAGTAGGTCCAGAAGTGGGTTGGTATTGGAGTGGGTCTGCTGCCAAAGTCTATGACTCACGCAATGGTTACTTGTAGTTGTGTAAGCAGCTGTTTGGTTGGGAGGAGCGGGAGAATTAGCATTGGATTTGGCATCAGCTTGTTCCGAAAAAGAATAAGTTTTTGGCTTGGTGGTGTCTTAAGGAGGCTCTTCCTACTGCAACTTTTCGCTTTAGAAGAGGGATGTCGTCATCGGATAGGTGTCCAAGATGTCTTTTTAGCCAGGAATCGGTTTTATATTGTATTCGGATTGTCCAAAACCTTAGCTTGTCTAGCATAGGTTGGATATTTCTTGTCATCCTTTGAATTTGAAGAGCTGGTTCTTGTATCATAGCAGAGAGCATCCATTCAAGTTCTTTTCGAGACATTGGTGGATATGGCGAGCAAGGAATAATGACATCTTTAATCCCCGTGAAACTTGGCCTCCGGAAAAAGTGATTTGTCTGGCATTAACTTCAAAAAATGGAGCTTAGGAATATTTTTGAATTACAACGTATGTCCATTCCCTCTACTCTAAATGGTTTTTGGTATCTCCAATCCATTGGTACTTTTAAGATTAATTGTGATGCTAGTTATTTTGGTTCGGGTGATAGTGTTGGTTTTGCTTGTGTTATTAGAGATTGTAATGGGAGTTGGTGAAGGGGGTGTTTGGGAATGATTGAGAGTAATAGTATTCTTCAAGGAGAATTGTTTGCTATTTGGAGATGATATCTCTTAGCTTGGGATGTGGGTCAACGAGATGTTATTTGTGAGACGGATTATGTGGAAGCATTTAATCTTGTTACTCAAGATGGGTTTAGGTTTATTGATCCATTGGTGCTCAAAATAAGAGATATCATGCGTTAGAATTGGTATGTTGACTTTCATTTGATTATGAGAGATGCAAACACGGTGGCAGATACTATGGTAAAGATGGCGATGAAGTTACAACTTTCGCATGTGGAGCTTCTTTCACCTTGGGAGAAGTTTAAGAGTAGTCTTAAACGGGACTGTTCCTCTATTTAAGTAGTTCCTTATTTTGTTTGTTTTGTTTTTCTTTGTTTAATTTATTTCAGTCACGAAAAAAAAAAATTGGCTAAAGCTTCACATGAGCCAATTATCATTGTTAACTTATAGACTTGCATACATAATAATAATCAATTTTTTTCGTGAGAAGAGTAAGATCATAGTAGTTAAATAACATTAAATACTACTTAAGAGCTAATGAAAAATATTAAATTTATTGTACCAAAAATCTAGTGTATATTAATAATTTAATATTGGCTTGTTCACAATTGCCCTGCTATTTGTTGTATTAAATTTTTTTGCTTTGATATAACTTAAATAATTGTTTTGAAGACAATTTGAAGATTATTTTTGAGGAAAAAAAACATTTGTTTTATCTCACCAGGATTTAACAAAAAAAATTAGTTTTTTATCTTCATAAAGTAAATAAATTCAAACATTCAATTTTAATTTGAATATCTTAAATGATTTTAATTTTCTTATTTAAATATGCATAACACACTTTTGTTATACATTTAACAAATACTAAATTTATGTTCTGGTAAAAAAATTACAAAAAGTATGAGTTTTTATGCAAATAGTGATAATAAAAAAAATTAAAACTATAATTTATATTTAGAGATAAAAACACAAAAATCAATATTTTAATTTTTAAGTGGTATTTAAATGTATAATTTTATTTGACACAAAATTATTGATTAAATATTTACTATGAAAATAATAATTTTGTTTTGAAATAATTTGGCTTCATTTTGTAATAATCAGTTATATTTTCGGACAAGCGTAACGAATAAGATCAACCAATCAAAGAGACTTCCATTCGATCCTTGCCTCTTGCTTAATAGAATTCATGCTTTCAATCTTTGTCTGTCATCCTATGTCATTTCATGTCTTCAGTCAATCTTATTGACTTTCCTGGCTTTATACTTTCGGACTTCTGCCCAAATCAGATGAAGTAAGGGCTTGAACAACAATCTTTGAATATGAGATTCAGGGAGCAAATCAAGTAAGCGAGTAACTGTATCCGTCCCTGCTATCGCAGGTGATGAAGCAGTGGGATGGGAGTAAGAAAGCGTTAGTGAATGAAATTTCCTTGGACCCATTTAAACAAAGTTCTAACTCCCGCTCCGACCCGGGTAGACAACACCTGAGTGAACAGTATGCAACTGAACTGATCATGGGCTAGAACACCCTATTGGGTTGGATTGGGCGACAAAGTGGACCCTAAAGGATTCTTTCTATCACCTTATGTAATTTCTTGATGGATTTTCTGCCATCACCTATGCAATTTTAAAATTGCATTTTTCATGAGAAAAGACACAGAATAAAGGCAATAAGGACTGCAGATGAAGGGAGGGAAGGATTCATAGATGGCATCGAATTAGCCAGAGCTAGCTGTTATTAATCAATATTAAAGGTGGTAAATATTTTTTGGTTAAAACTTATAGTCAACAGTGCATTGTAAATGATATTTTATATAAAATAGTGTTACAAAATGTTATTTTTTCAAATATTTTAAACTAAATGATTATTCAAATCACTACAAAATTTAAGAATATTAGATATTATTGCGTGAAGTCTTCTCAAACTAAACTTAATCACTAATAAAACAAGTATAAAAATTCAATAAATTTATTTATGAACTACACATAAAAATCCGAGATTTAACTTCAAGACATTATCAAAGGTAAAAATTTCTAAAAGATGTGTTTAGTAATCAAAAGAATTCAAAAGAATCATAAAAGTGTGTTGTTTAAAATATTCTAATTAAATATTTATCATTTTAATTCTAATATTTTATTTTTTATTTTGTAAAATCTCTTCTAATTTTGTAAGAGAATTTTTTTAGTTATTTTAAAAATATTTTGATTTATGATTCTTTTGACTAAAATAATCGATATGGTATTTTAGTGTTTTAAAACTTCAATTCAAATTTCTAATTTATAATTCAATCAAAAATCATGATATTTTTATCTTTTTAAATTAAAGTTTAATTTTGATACACTGATAATGATAATGTAAAATATTTTATATAATCGTTCAATTATATTCTTTATTTTTAATGGCTATTCATACTATTAAAATAAAATGTAATTATTTTTTTAACATATTACTATATAATTAGATGCATGTGTAAAACTATTTTACAGTAACCGTATTATAATAAAATTATTTAAATTCATGCAAAATGACGTTTTAGTCTCCTAGAACAAACTCTATCTTTATTTTAATATTCTTAAAAGTTGAATTATAATGTCTAATATAATTAGATAACCTTAATTTTAAAGGGTTAATTTTAATGTTTGTAAGATTAATCTTAAAATATTATTTTAATTCTTTTAAAATTAAATAAAAGATTATTTTAATATTTTTAATATTAAATTTAAATTCATAATTGCTAATACAATCAATCAACCTCAGTTAATCATATAAAAATAATTTAGTATTTTTTAAATTAATGCTTAAAAGGATATCTTAATCCTTTAAGAATAAACTAAAAGGTATTTTAGTTTTTCTTTTAAAATCAATCTTCAAAAATTGTTTTGTTCTTTTAAAAATTAATTATAAAAGTATTTTAATCTTTTTAAAAATTAAAATTTAAAATTTTTATAAGTAAATTTTTTAAATTAAATTTGTTGTGTAAAAATTAAAAAATATTAGTGATTTTAATTTTTTTACTTATAAAAATTGTGTAGATGATATATTAATAATAATGACATTGTTAATCGTTATTATCAATCTTATCTATTTGTTATTAGTTATTCTAAAATATTAAAATTCACATCTTTTATATTATATTTATTTTAGATAAAATATTATGTCAACCTTTTTATTATCTATTACAAAATAGATAATTAATTTATGTGAATTATAATAGATAATTTTAATTAAGTACACCTAAGATTTAATAATATAATTCTAATAATATAACTTAGTTGATCTATTTATCTTGGTCTCTTCTCTTTTTATCTAAGTCAGTTAGCTATTTTACAGTACATCACTCTTGTCTCTCCTTAATCCTGTCTCTGTTATACTATCATCGTGCCTCTACCATGTTAGACAGTCAAAGCCCCACCACCATACCAATCCGTCGACGTCCCGCCACGATACCAACACACTGCCGCTTATCCTATGCGAGTCTCGCTGCAATACCAACTTGCATACTCAACGCTGCCACGTCATTGTTAATTTGTCTTTACTTCTTTCTCACTTTACCTCATTTCTTTCCTATTATTTCTTTCTCACCACCACCATTACTATGCTCCACTAGGCTTCTGCCTTAGTTCTCACCAACTACACATTCACCTATGGCCTTTTTCCCCAACACACGTGGTTCTACCTTTGTCAATCATTTATCCTTCTCTTTAATAGAATTTAAATTAAAAAATTAAATTTTTATTTTTGAATATAATATAAATCTATTTAATTCAAATTATATTATATTAAAATAAGATAAATAATATAAAAAACATAAATTTTTGTGTTTATTTACATACAACTTATATTTATTTTTTGATATAAAAATTTTTTAATATTATTTCATAAATATATACTTACACAAAATATGCTTTATTTAAAAAGAAATTTTTGTCCTCTTAAAATTAATTATAAATTTGCTTTATTTTTCTGTAATTAAATTAATTTTTAATTCAAATTAAATAAATTTAATGCTAAGAGATATTTTAATATTTTAAATTAATCCTAAAAGAGTATTTATTTATATTTTCAATTATTTTAACTCTATTATTTTTTTTCATAATTTTATAATAATTTAATGTCAATTAAAAAAAAATAAAATTAAAATAATAAAATAAACAATTTTAAAAACAGAATTTTAATACTTTTTTTTCTTTTTCTTTTGAATTATGGGGTATTAAATACAAACATTTTTTTCTTTTTTTTAGTTAAAAGATTCTAAAATTTCATATGACTTTAGAGTATCAAATCACGTGCAAATTTAATTTTAGTGCAAGAAGTTCAATTCAATATTTTTTATAGGATTCTAACACCATTTCTTGTTCTTGGTTATATTAAATTTTCACTCTTATAATCCCACCTCTTTCTCATAAAAAGAAAAAAAACATTATTTTGCACGTTACCAGCTAAGGAAGCAGTGGCTTCCAAACTCATTATTCATATTGGCTTTCAAGCAAGTTCTGAGCCACCTTTGATATTCTCTATCAAGCTAGGCTACACTTCATACCACGTGTTGCTATATATGATTATATGTGATTCAAATGGAATATCTGAATATATCTGTACAGATTTACATCTATACCGTAGTATTACCCCTGGGTAGGAGATGCGTTAGTTGATTCCAAAATCATTAGGTATATAGTTCTCACGTGGTACTGATGACAGTAAGTGATTGATATATATAAATTGAAGCAACAACCAAATAAGCAATAACCAATTTAACTAAAAGAAAGAAAAAAAAGTGAATAATGTCTTTGTATGTTTGTGGCTTTCTGGCTTGGCTGCAGAGTGGTGTATTCATTTTTTTTCTTCTCCTATTGTTGTTGAATGTGTTAATTTTTTCTATTTAATTATTTTATGTGTTGTACCTTTTATGTGGAGTTTTATAAAAGTTATTATTATTGTTATTATATATATGTTCTTTAATTTCTCAGTCCAGTGCGAATTATCGCCATTTTGGTTGATTTATAATTATATTATTACTATTACTAATATTATTTCTTTTTTATCAGATTACCACTTTTGATTTTTTATTTATTTATCTCTATGTCATTTATCATTTATTTACTTTATTAAGGCTTTATATAATTATTTATTAATATTATTATTGTTAAACTATCACTACAACAAAACAGTAAAGTGGCGGCGGTTATTTGAAGGTTTGGCGTGCTTATAACTGCTGCTATTTTTGGGTCCCGGAGGTGAACAAAGCACGGTCAGGTTAACCCTCAGCATAGTAGCGGCGACGGTTTTGAAGAGCTGCTGGAATAATCGCCGTGAGAGTCACTCATCAAATGACGGCTGTTTGAAACCACCACTATGTACTTGAAACAGGCAGGGTAGGTGTATGATGACGGTTTAGTAACCACCACAAAATTTAAATTTGAAATTACCTTGGACATAAAACGCCGCAAAACTCGAATTGGAAATGACTGTTGGACATTTGTGGCGTTTTAAACCGCCACAAAATGAGCTTAGAGAAACGTTTAATATGATTTTTGTGGTGATTTTAAACCGCCGTGATACCTGCAGCATTTAAAAAAAAACAAACTTATATGTAAACTATTTCCTAATGTTTTGATCCTATTAAAAAAAATAACTACTTCAATATTAAAATCTACAACTCAAAATAAAATATAAAAATCTACTAAAATAGTATGAACATTGCATTTCAAAATATAATATATATTTAATAAGTCTTACATAATCATAAACCCAACACAATCAGTGTTTAATACCTATATTTGCATATCAAAGTAAATTCAAATAATGCAATTCTAAAATTGAATTAGAAAAGAGTTTTACTTCTAATATTTAACTATGCTAAAAGCCTATAATAAAAGTCTACAGTCACTTCAAGCATAAAACTCTCTAACCACTTCATGAAATAATAAAAGGTGACCTTGTCTGCATTGGAGAGTCTGCAACCTAGGACTAATAATAAATAAAAATATGTTAGAATAAAAATAAAGACCATTAAATAATTTAAGTCTAACATGAAAAGGCATAAACCAATAACTAGATCATTCACAAGGAAAGATTCAGGGAAAAAAACAATATATAATATTTATCCCATTATTTGTAGCTATAGGAAAGTCATGTGGCACTTTTCCACCCATACAATAATTATTGAAATATGTCACCTGGACTTGTAATAAGGAAATTGTTACTTTATTCTCTTGTAATTCTACTTTCATGGAGCGAACTTTAGCCATATCAAAGTCATGATTGCATGAAAAAGATACCCGTCCAAAGCTATTAGCAGATTTCATGACTTGGGATGGACAAACACCAAATCCTATACCTCTAACATGACCCGGGTGTTCTTTTCTAAATAACTTGATATATGCATCATCAGTAGGAGAACTCCCATTAGCTTGAAGCAAAGCTAATTGTTCCTATGATAAAAATTTGAGAAATGCATCATCATTAGAATAATCTCCATCTTCATTAACAAACAAAGCCAAAATAAAGTGAAAGTGCTTACACTTTTCTCTCTAGCCTCATCATTAACAAAAGATCCATCATTCTTCTTATGACTAATTAGATACATTTCAACTCTAGTAAAAACTCTCTTGTCTTTTCTTTTTAGAGCATTAATGATAAAGATAAATGCAATTACATATGGTTTTTTCTGCAACTTCGTCCTTTGAACACAATCCATCCCATAATTATGTTGTGTGATAATACACATTGATGCCACCATAACAACATGCACCCAAATTGTGGTATTCACACTGTTGATGATATTTTTTCTTATCAATAATTTCAAAAAGGTAATGACAAGACAATAATTGAACAAAATATCAAATAAAAAAGGCCATTTTTTTACAATTTAAGTTCATCCTTATTAAACTATTGATGATCACAATATTTGTAGTCCTTGTCAAACTGCCGAACCACTGAGATATCATTTTCTTTTTTTTCTATTTTCATCCAAATTATTAAAATTCAAAAATTACAAGTTCAACCTCAACTAATTTAATTTGAGTTAAGTCTTTAACATTGATTTCATATTCAGTCAAATCAAGAGATTTAATTTCCATAATTTACATACATAGCAAAGTGTTTGGAATTGAAATTAAAATAGGGATATAGAATTGATTTTGATATTTGTAAGAAAAAGCTAATTATGTATTAAGCTGAAAATATTGGCTTAGGTTGTAACTCTAAAGAGAATAATGTAATCTAGATCAATAATAAAAAAAACCTTATAAGATTTACCTTTTATCCAAGACTAATTAGAATAAGAATAAATATACTGTTGCTTTCTTGGAAGAAATTCTTGGAAGACGTTGCTTTCTTTGTTACATTATTTAGTACTTAGGATCCATTTGGTAAAAGCAACATTTCTGAAACAATAACCAGCTTTTACTTACAATCATAAACCTAAAAAAAATTTATACTTCAAAAAAAGATTTATACTTATAAACTATTTCGTAACTTAAAAATCTATCTTTTTACTTGCCAAACTACTAGATTGTTTCAAAAAACTGTTTATAGAGATTATAAAACATGCTCTAGGTGCATTAGTGATAAGGGGTTCATTAGTCCTAATCTTTCCATCCAATTTTTTCAATTTTAGCAACACCACACTTGATTTCATCTTATGAATTTTGACTCAAAAACATATTTGAGACAAATACAAAGAAGAAAACAGTATGCAGGCTGAATGACTTGCTCAATTTCTTAACTGTCACAGGTTCACTTAAGATTTGAGAATAAAGTACACATAATCCTAAACATATCAACACACAAACTGCACTACATCTCTTTGCGTAAGTATCTATATAAGAAGATATATATTAAAAGTCTGTATTAACATGAGAGTGCTGAGAAAAAATTTGCTAACCTTGTTTCTTCCTTGCTTCAGCTTTTGCAAAAAATTCTCCCCATTCATCAGTTAAAAAAAAAAAATTGGCTTGTCGTCTTCTTCCTCGTCATGTAGCTCCACATGCTCCAGCTCTTGTGAACTCCTAATACGAACAAAAAAGCATCAGAATAAGATCTCCTTTCAAAGATAATGTAATCCCAGGCTTATTTGTTTTGTGCGACATTGTATGAATGACTTCTAGGAGCTTGCGGATTTGACAGAGGAAAAAGATAGTCCCACAACAGCTGTTCTACATAATCATGAGATACAAAAATTGAAGTTGAAATTGGAGCAAGAACACAATAAATTGGCAAACATTCAACTAAAATACCAGGGTCTATATTTAGCACTTCAGTATTATTAGATTTTGTTGCATTTTGGGAGTGTAAACTAAATAATTGCTAACTATCATGTTCTTTCTTTCAATTTCACAGGAACATAAATTGAACAAGTCTTTCTAGGATGAGCTTAAATTATCAAAGCTGGAAAGAGAAAAAATAAGTTTGTAAATAATAGAAAGTTTTTTATGATCATGCTGCTAAGACACTACATCTTCTATGTTAGAAATTTCCCAATGAAACAAATCATGTATGGTTATAGTATTGAAAAAATTTGTGAGTTGTAAGAGCTTTTGGAATAATCAGTAGGCCTATATTATCAAATTAAAGTATAGTTATACTTCAATTTCTGTGTAGTTTGGTGTGTGAATTTTTGATTCTTCAAAATCTCCAAATCATTATCTCAAAATGGGAAGGAATAATCTGATCATTTTGTTAAAAATTTTAATTGTATTATTGCCACAAAAGCAGAGCTTGTAACTCTTACCTTTTTCCACTTCACTCTGTCTTTCCTCTACTACCTAATTTCTTACCTTACTCTCTCCCATTCTGGCATTAGTGTCCCCTCACTTGTGTCTCAAACTCCACAACAAACACAGAAGGTATATGCTCAAGTTACATGCTTTGTTGCACTTACACAATTTCAATTCATTATTTTTTGGGTTATTCTTGCAACAAAATATTATATTTTCATATTTGACATTACTCTATCTTAATTTATGAGAAACTATAGAATTAATCAACATTTTTCAATCAAAATCTTATGTGATCATATTATATATAACAATTTCTAAAATTACACATTAAATTTTCCATAAAAAACTGTGCGTAAGAAAAATAGAGAGGGAAGAAAATCCTAATAGAGAAAGAGATAGAGTAACCTTCAATTGAAAAAATTTGCACTTCTATGAGAGAAATTCGTGCGTTCAGAGTGATGAACAAGAAGGAGAAACAACTAGAGAAAAAGATAATGGGTTATCAGTGATTGTTAACTAGAAGAAGCATAAAATTGAATTAGAAAAGAACAAAAAAAAACACAATTAGCTTACCAGGGACAAGAACAAATGCGTATAGTTTTGCTAAGCAATGATTCGTTGCAGATTTTTATTTTGCACGAAGATTTTCTTTTCACTGCAATTGGGGTTCTGGGTGCTCTAGGTTTGGGAAGAATGAAAAATTGGGGTAAGTAGTGGGTAATGGAGCTAGCAAGAAGTGCGGACAAAAGAGGAATTAGGCAGTTTAAGCAGGTAATGGCGCGAATTTAATAAACTGCTGTGGAGCGAACGTGATGGCCGCCGTCGGATTTGTGCTTCAAAGGCGGTTGCGTTTTACCGCTGGTATGTGAAAATAGGGATTGTAGCGACGGTGGTTCTATTTGACCGCTTCCCTTAAATGGTCGCTGTAATTAAGTTTTGTTGTAGTGTATTATTATTATTGTTGTAATTTATTATTATTATTATTATTATTATTATTATTATTATTATTATTATTAATATTATTAACATTGCTAATGATGTTATTATAATTACTAATGTTATTATCATATCTATTTAAATTTTATATGTTATTATTACTATATTTAGCGTTATTATTATTGGTTGTGGTTATTATTATTTATTTATTATATTATTTAAAAGATGGACTACCACCCGTTAAAAAGACAAGATACGTTAGTTGGTATATTATAATTTCTGTTTTGTTATCATGATGTTATAAAATATAACAAGAGATGATAATTTTTTAGAAGGGCATTTTATGCGTGAGACAAACAAATGAAAAAGGTAAAAAAAAAAGATAGCATATAACACATTTACATTGCATTAAAGAATTATTTTTATATGTCTGTGATAGCTACGATATTTTTCGTGACGAACGGCTGAAACTAACATAAATAAAAAATTGTCATATCTACTGAGAATTTTAAATTCTCACTATATATATGTACATGTATGTAGTTTGAAATTAAACTCAATAAGGACTCGTGGAAGGCAGATTATTTCAAGTGTGTGTATTCTACAAGATTGTATGTGTATAAATAACTTGAAGAATTTTAAAATTATTTTTGCAAAGTATGTTATATTTGTGGCCGAAAGCCAAACATGTTGTATTTGTAAAACCCGTTTAATCAATAAATAATTAACTAATAAAATAATTATGTGCTAAAGAAATTAGAAAATTAAATTTTTTTAATTTAAAGAAGCAAAAATATTTAAAATATGAATTAAAACACTAATTTTAAAAATTTTGCCCTAAAATCTGGCCAACGGGCTGAACCGGTCCCGTATTGGGCCAAGACCCAACATATATAACCTCATAACAGCCACACCTTGCCTTCATTCATGAAACTGACGTTGAGGAAGAGAAGCAAAATGCAAAGCCCTAACCTCCATCCTAACATAATCTTTTTTTCTCTGTAACTTTCAATCCAGAGCACTGATCGCTGCATCGTTTGCGGCCACATGACCATCTCGTTGAGCTCTTCGAATCCATCCGAACAAAGTGGTAAGAAATTTGAGATTTCTCACCCAGCCTTTATCTCTTTTCAATTTCACCATTTTGGTTTATGGGTATTGAGAATTGTATAATTTTAATGGTTTAGGGGTACTCTAGAGCGAGTTATAGCTGAGTTTTGTTCAATTGCTCAGTGGGTAAAGGTAAGTAACCATGATCCCTTTTGAATTTTCCAATTCTATGAGATTAGGGTATTGAAATTGTGTTTGTGTATGAAATAATATGAAATTAGGTTGAATATATGTGAAGTTGATGTCTAATTGATGAAGTAAAGTGTTTGAATTGGAACTCTAGTGGTTAGAAGCCTGTCAAGTGGACTTTGGAGGCTTGAAAACTTGTGAAAATGAGGTCTTGAGGTGTTTTGTGGCTTGGGAGAAAATCAGCTAAGGTATGGGTTTTGTTTCCTGTAGTTAATCTATGATGTTATACAAAAACTTAGGCTAGTTGCCATAAGATAGGCTTGAATATTTTGAATGGTTGTATTCGATGGAATTAGTCGAATCACATGTAAAATTGTTTGGATGAGTTGGTATATTCAGGTGTTGGAATGATGATGATGTGAATAAAAGGTATGTGATAGTGTGTGTGAATAATTGGTATGGTTTTGGTTTGATAGTTTAAAAATTAGAGGACTTTGCAAATTTTGGTAAAAATATGTTTTTGACGAACTTCAACGGACCATAACTTGGTATCTGGACCCCTAAATTTTGTAAAACCTGTATTGAATGAAAGTTGGATCCGAATAGTTTATAAGTTTGAGGAATGGATGAAAAATGATTTTTAACGAAGAAGTTAGGCACGTTTGAAGTTTGGTGTAACAAGCTAAATTCTGCAGCAAAACAGTTTTTTTCTGAAAATTTGAGGACAAGCATATGCGGACAGTGCGTGCATACGCGAGTCTGAGCCTCTGCCAGTACTCATGCATACGCGACACTTGCATGCATACATGAAACTGCTTCATTTACACTTATGCATACACGAATGATGGCTTGCATATGCAGGAACCTATTTCTGCCCCATAAGCTCGCATACGCGACAATGCAATTTTAACATTCATGCGTACGGGGAAATGGGCATGCGTATGCATGACCCTTATTTTTAAAAAAATTGCAATTTTTGAGTTTTAAACCATTTCTCTAGCTTTCCAAACTTCTGTAAACTCTATTTAAGGTATGTTAGCTAGTGTTAGGCTTATGAAGTAGAGTGAACCAAACTGAGGGAGATTTGTGAAGTGAATAGTTGAATTAATGAGGCATGGGTAAAGTTCATTGAAATGTGGATAAGGATGATCGTGATAATGATGAATTGTGATTGTATGAGTTATGACTAAGGTTGATGGTGATGTTGATGAATTGTGATGATAATATTGATGATATAAAGGATCCATCTGGCATATGGATTATATTATCTGAGATACGAGTTTTGTTGGGTAGATCCAGTGGCTTGCCACCACTTGCTCCAAGTTGAGACTCATTACTCTGTTGATCTTTCATTGCAAAATGTTACCAGACACTTTAACTCCCTAGATTCCCCCAAGGAGATAATAAATGATTGATGATATATATATATATATATATATATATATATATGTATATGCATAGACTCTTGGGGCTGCGCGCACACAGGGATTGTCCAGGGTTCGCTACTGGACATGTTGGGTTTGGCTGGATAACCGACAGATGGGACTCATCAGCCATAGGGCAAACATGCATCCTATGCACTTGTATATTTTGTTTGAGTATGCATTTATTTTGGCTTGCCTATTTGCTTAACTGTAACTAACTGTTACTTGACCTAATTACTATATCTGTCTCTATAATTGTGTTTTCCATTCTTTGTCTTACTTGTGTTTGTTTCTGAGAGATCCCTTTGGGGGTGGAGGAGGCGCTAAGGGTTGTTCCAACTAGAGTTTGGAGGATTGCTGAGAACGAACATGAAGAGTTAGATTAGAAGCCTTATATATAAACACCATACTCTTGGTTTAGAGAAAACTTTAGGATACAAATATGTGTTATTGGAGTTTTGAAATACCTTTGGCTTTCCAGGATATTATTTATTATCTATATGGGCACCTTTACTATACTGAGAACCCTCGGTTCTCATTCTATATACATATTGTTATTTTCAGATGTAGGACGTGAGACACCACGTTGAGCGTGCTAGGGACTCTTGTGATCCGAAGATCTACCTTTGGAAAATTCTGTATTTTGTGTTTTGTATATGTATATTAGTAGTATTCTCCACCATGTACATAAATTATATTTTGTTCCTCTTAGAGGTTGAATCCGGAGAAATAGGACTTGTATTATATCTTTAAGAAAACACTTTGGGGTTGTATATATGTATAAATATACTCTGACCGGCCTTTTCTTCACAGGTCGAGTCAGGAGTTTGTTATTGTATCTTTGGCATTCTATATCATATGTATATTTTCCTTTTTGTGCGTTGTTATCGACCCCTTATATGCTTTTCCGTTTTGAGTGTGATATGATTTTTTGAATTTTGTTTTACTCAACTTTTCTTCAAGGCTCCTAGTTAAATTTCTTTTCCTATATGGCTATGTATGTATTTTACTTCTAGAGGTCGTAATACCTCAGCATCTCTGATTTACAAACTTAAGCGTAAAGTTCTGTGTGGTAGGGTATTGTATTATCGTATCAGAGTAGTTCGTTCCTGTAGAGCCTGAGGGATGGACTGACTATACTTATAAGCATACTCTGGGTGTGTGTATATGCTATTTAGGATTATCTATCTGATAAATGTAGCATACTTCTTCATGAGTATGCATTTGGGATTTTGATGCACTAGACTTGAGGTACTGAGACCCATCACCTTGATATCAATTTTTTGGTGTGAACAGAAACCAAAAGGCGTCTCCTGGGTGCGGACGTGGATGAGGAAGAGGTTGAAGAGTAAATGAGGAACCCAAAACAACTAAAAATAACCCAGTAAACTTCATGACCGATTTAGAAAACATGGCTGCTTCTATGCAGGCCACGATTGAGGTATTAGGGAATCAAGTTTGTAATGGGAATGATAGTAACGGTGGTAATGGGTCGATGAATTTAGCAACATTCCTGAAGGTGAATCCACCTGCTTTCTGCCAAACGACGTATCCTACTGAGGCGGACAATTGGTTTTTGGCTATGGAAAGAGGCTTACAAGCGCAACACATACCTGAAGACCAATATGTCGAATTCGCGACTTATCAGTTAATAGGGAAAGCACAATTCTGGTGGCAGGGAGCTCGACGTCTATTATCGCAAGGCGATGCCATGATAGCTTGGGACACTTTTAGAGTCGAGTTCTATAAGAAATATTTTCTGAGTTCAGTGAGGGCGGCCAAGGAATTGGAGCTTATGCAGCTGAAGTTGGGTTCTATGATGGTGGTTGAGTATACCAGATTATTCGAGGAGTTATGTAGGTTTTCTCGGGTGTGTTAGGGTGCTCCATAAATTTACAAGGAATGGAAATGTGTTAGGGTAGACTTTGGAGTGATATATTGAGTGTTGTGGACCGATGGAGGTCAGAATCTTCTCTAAACTGGTGAGTAAGAGTAGAGTTGTTGAGGATTGTGCGAGAAAGGCCGCTTGACAAACCACAATTTTATGGTTTATTTTGGATTGAATTGAGTGGATTTTGTAAACTCTTGTCACACTTATTCATATAAAATACATGTTTTTATGATTTCTTCCTAATTGTGTGTAATGGTTCAAAACATGCTTCTTTGACCTTAAAAATGCTAATTCTTAATCCTCTCTTATTGTCATTCGATGCCGTGATCTATGTGTTAAGTGATTTCAAATTTTATAGGATAGGAATGGCTTAGAGGATGGAAAGGAAGCATGCAAAAGTGGAAGTAACACAAGAAATAGGAGAATCGAGAAACTGGTATCAACGCGTATACGTAACTGACGCGTACGCGTGACCAGGTGCAACAATCGACCGACGCGTACGTGTGGCTGACGCATATGCGTGACAAGAGGCATGTGCCTCACTAAAGGGAATATGATGGGGTGATTTCAGAGCTCCTTCTGGCCCAGTTCAAGCCCATTCTACAGATTAGAGGCTGGGAGTGAAAGAGGATAGGACATACATGCCATTAGTCTAGTTATTTTGAGTTTTTAATTCTAGAGAAAGAAACTCCTACTTCTCTCTAGGTTTTAGTGTTCTTTGTTCATTTTTACTTGAATCCATGAATTAGATCCATTTTAATTTCAGTTCTTGTTGCTTTAATAGTAGTTTCTAATCTTTAATTTTACTTAGCACTCTTGCAACTTTAGTTATTTTGAGTTTTGAATTTGGATCTTGTTGGAATTAATTTCTATGAATGCATTGAGTTTCCTTTCATGTTCATTGGTGTTATTTGGGTTGTTATTAGCAATTATTATTAGTGGGTAGCTTTGATTTGGATTTATTTCTCAATTTTATAATATTTTCTTTTAGTGCACATAAGGTGTTTGTGAAAATGCATCTTATGATTATGGAGTAAATTTATACTCTTGGCATTGGGGTTGAGTATTGGAAACTCTGGAATTGTCAAAACCTAATGTGGATTGGTAATTGGAAGGTGCTAGTTAGCTTGAACTTCACTAAAGCTAGTCTTTCACTAGGAGTTGATTAGGACTTGTGAACTCAAGTTAATTGTATTCACTTTACTTTCGTTCATTTGTTAGAGGATAACTAAGTGAAAGCAATAGACAATTTCCATCATAATTGGTAATGATAATGAGGATAGGAACTCCAACTCTTACTCCTAGCCAAGGTCTTTATATTGATTGATTGTCATTCACCTTTATTAGTCTTGGTTTCCTAGTTTTCACATTTTCATTTCATATCTCTTATTCATATGTGCTTTTAGTTGTAGTTATCTTGATGCATGCTTGTTAGTTAGGATAAAACATTGATAAAAGTCTCCTAAGATTATGTAAAATATCCCTTAAATACAAAACTAATGACTAAGGATTACATAAGAAGGGAAAAACAGACTTTCAGTGCTAAACTCAACTTCTTGGGCCCACTTGGTGAGTGTTTAGGCTGAGCTTGATTGAGATCCATGTGCTAGGAAGGCTTTAGGGCATTGAATGCTGGCTAGGGGCACCTCTTTGGGTGTTTGGACGCAGGTCTCCCCTTGGTGGGCACTGGATGCCTGGACTAGGGTAGATGGCTAGCGTTGAATGCCAGTTTCGGGCCTTCTATTCTGAAAAAAGTATAAATGATTATATATTTATGGAAAGCTCTGGATGTTAGCTTTTGATAGCCGTTGAGAATGCTCCATTTGGATGTCTGTAGCTCCAGAAAAGCTCTTTCGAGTGCAAGGAGGTCAGATCTAGACAACATCTGCAGCACTTTCTCTGTCTCTGAATCAGACTTTTGCTCCAACTCCTCAATTTCAGCCAGAAAATACCTGAAATTGTATAAAAACACACAAACTCATAGTAGAATCTAAGAATGTGAATTTAACACCCCAAAACCATGAAAACTTAATAAAACTTAAACAAAATATACTAAAAATTATATGAAGATGATGCCAAAAAGCGTATAAAATATCTGCTCATCACAACACCAAACTTAAACTGTTGCTTGTTCCCAAGCAACTAAAAACAAAGTAGGATAGAAAGAAAAGTAAGATACAATAAATCTCAGAGTTTTCAATGAAGCTCAGTTTCAATTAGATGAGCGGGACTTAGTAGCTTTTTGCTTCTGAATAGTTTTGGCATCTCACTATCCATTGAAACTCAGAAGTGTTGGCATCTTTAGAAACTTGGAATTCAGATGTTATTATTGACTCTCCTAGTTCAGTTCTTTTTTATTCTTAAACACATCTTTTTAGAGTCTTGGCCGTGGCCCTAAGCACTTTGTTTTCTAGTATTACCACTGGATACATAAATGCCACAGACACTTTAATTGGGTGATTCCTTTCAGATTGTGGTTTAACTTTGCTAGAATCCCTAGATAGAGGTGTCCAGAGTTCTTATCTTAAGCACATTCTTTTTGCTTTGGATCATGACTTTAACTGCTCAGTCTCAAGCTTTTCACTTGACACCTTCACACCATAAACACATGGTTAGGGACAGCTAGGTTGAGTTGCTTAGGCCAGAATTTTGTTTCCTTTAGGCCCTCCTAACCGTTGATGCTCAAAGCCTTGGATGCTTTTTCCCTTGCCTTTTGGTTTAAAGGGTTATTGGCTTTTTTTGCTTTTTATTTTTCATTTATTTCTTATTTTTTTCGCATGCATATTATTTTTTTCTTTTATTGCAACATGCTTTTTCTTTTTCTTTTTGCTGCTTTTTCTTGCTTCAAGAATCAATTTTTGAGATTTTTTAAATTACCAATAATACTTCACTTTTATCATCATTCTTTCAAGAGCCAACATTCATATATTCCAACTTCAAATATGCACTGTGTATTCATACTTTCAGAAAACAAAAGCAATGCCACCACATCAGAATAATTGACTTTTCTTATTATAAAACTCGAAATTCATGTATCTCTCAATTCTTTTCAAATAAAATTTTCTTTTAAGTGAGGTGAGAGATATATGGAACATTTCATATCTTTAAGACATAGATGATCATGCAACAAGAACAAGAGAACAGACAATAAAACATAATAGAAAGCAGAAAAGAGCAACATGAGAAAAGGGAATTAAGAGAACGAATCCACCTTAGTGATGGCGGCTATTACTCCTCTTTGAGGATCCAATGTAGTGCTTGATCTCTTCAATGTCACGCCTTTGTCTCTGTTGTTCTTCCCTCATATCTTTCTGATCTTCTCCATTTCATCGAGGATGGTGGAGTGCTCTTGATGTTCCATCCTTAGTTGCTCCACATTTGAGCTCCACTCTCCCAGAGACGTATTTAGTTGATCCCAAAATAATTTAGGGGAGGAAAATACATCCCTTGAGGCATCTCAGGAATTTCTATTGAGGCAGCTCCACATGCTCTTACTGTTGTCCATCTGCTGGCTCTTTAACATGCTCCATCCTTCTTTTAGTGTTGGTTAACTTCTCCTCTTCTATGACAATTCCAGCTGAATTGCATAGGTGACAAAAGTGGTGAGGGAAGTGGAGGCAAGTGCCTTTCCCTTCCTCTTCCTTGAGGTTTCACCAGTCTTTGGTGCCATACTTAGGAGTGGTAGAAGTAAAAAAGCAAAGTTTTTGCAACACCAAACTTAAGAGTTTTGCTCGTCCTCGAGCGAATATGAACAATGGGAAAGAATATAGTAGAAGAGGGTGTTGTAGGTGGAGATTATGTGGGACCCACTGGTCTTGAGGGACTAGGGAATTCATATTCCCTGCCCTCTGCTTTGGCATTTGAACACCCAGGGTCTACTCCCTGGATGGCATTCAATGCTAGCAACACTCCATCCAGAGTGTTCTATTTTCACTGCTGAACATTTCAATCTCTGTTCTGACTGCTGCACATGATCATGAACCTAAAGAAATAACTTAAAGAAAAATAGTATTAAGGACTTAAAGGAAATAGAAATAAATAATCAGGGTTGGGTTGCCTCCCAACAAGCCCTTCTTTAACGTCATTAGCTTGACGGTTAGCTCCTTATGGAGGTGAGTATGGGCTCAGAATTTTGTCCCTTACAGTGAAATTTCTTCCTGTCTTCTCATGAATGAGCTTCACATGCTCTAGAGACAGGACACGACTCACTGTATGTGGTATGACTGGTTTCTTGGTGAACACAACTCTCAGGCCAGGTGAGAGGCCTTCAATGAGGACTTTCTTGTCCCTCCAACCTTTAGGTACTTTCTTCCTAGTACCTTTGTTCTTAGTGCTTGTTAATGGCTGCCCAACACCAAACTTAGAATTGATGTTTGGGGGCTTAGTAAAGCTCTGCACTGAATGAGATTGTTGGAACACTAAGTGTTGCACAGTTATCTCTCTTTTTTCAGAAGGAGAGTTAGGGTTGGACATCTAGAACAATATATAGTCTTCTCCTAGTTGAAAAATTATTTCTGCCTTTGCCACATTGATCATGGCATTTGGAGTGGTTAGGAAAGGTCTTTCGGGGATGATAGATTCATCCTCATCCTCTCCTATATCCAAGACTATGAAGTTTGCAGGGATGTAGTGGTCTTAAAGCTTTACCAAGACATCCTCTACTAAGCCATATGGCCTCTTCATTGACTTGTCTGCCATCTCTAATGAGATGTTTGCAGCTTGTACCTCAAAGATTCCAAACTTCTCTATTACTGAGAGTGCCATGAGGTTTATACTTGACCCTAGGACATACAGAACCTTCTCAAAGGTCATGGTGCCTATGGTGTATGGAATGAATAAGCATCCGCTATCTAAAAGCTTCTGAGGCAGCTTCTGCTGAACCAAAGCATTTAGCTCTTTGGTAAGCAGTAGAGGTTCTTCCTCTAAAGGCTTTGTACCAAATATCTTGGCATTCAGCTTCATGAGTGCTCTTAGGTACCGAGTAACTTGCTCTTCCCTTGTGTTCTCATCCTCATCAGAGGATGAGTAGTCATCAGAACTCATGCACTGCAGGAGTGCATGGAAAAGAACCTCTATGGTCTCTATATGAGCCTTGGCTTCCTTTAGCTCTTGGATGTGGATAACTTCAATAGGTAAGGAACATTTGGGAGGTGTTCCATCACTGGCATTCAATGCCAGCTTTGGTGGCTCTTTGGGCATTGAACGCACATCATGTGTGCCTTTACTGGGGTTAAACGCTAGTTCCCTTACCTTTTTGGGCATTGAACGCCCAGCAGGGGTGTCCTTGCTGGCGTTCAACGCTCGCTTCCTTGTCTGTTTGGGTGTTGAACACCCAGTGAGGGCTTCTTCACTGGCATTCAATGCTAGCTCTGGTGCCAAGCTAGGCGTTGAACGCCCAATAAGGGCTTCCTCACTAGCGTTCAGCGCCAGTCTCTTAGCCATTTTGTGCCTTGAACGCCTAGTGAGATATTCCTCACTAGCGTTTAATGTCGTCCCAATTTCTCTAGATTCGGCCTCAGCCTCTGTGGTGATGGCCTTGCACTCTTCTTTTGGGTTCACCTCAGTATTACTAGGAAGCGTGTTAGGAGGAGTCTCAGGGATCCTCTTGCTCAACTGACCAACTTGTACCTCCAAGTTTCTTATGGAGAACCTTGTTTCAGTTATGAAACTATGAGTTGTCTTAGAAAGGTTGGAGACTATAGTAACTAAGTCAGAAAGGCTCTGTTTAGGGGTCTCTATATTCCCTTGAGGAGATGGGAATGGTGCTCTGTTGTTGAACCTATTATGGGTTCTTCCACCTTGATTGTTATTGAAGCCTTGCTGAGGCTTCAGTTGATCCTTCCATGAAAGGTTAGGATGATTCCTCCATGAGGAGTTGTAGGTGTTTTCATAGGGTTCTCCCATGTAATTCACCTCTTCCATGGTGGGTTGGTTTGGATCATAAGCTTCTACTTCAGAAGAAGCTTTTTGAGTTCTGCCAGCTGCAGCTTGCATTCCAGTCAAATGCTGAGAGATCATATTGACCTGTTGGGTCAAGATCTTGTTCTGAGCCAATATGGCATTCAGAGTGTCAACTTCAAGAACTCTTTTCTTTTGAAGTACCTGAAGAACGAAACTCTAACACAATCTATAATTTTCACAAATAGATTCTCGTTGTAAGTATAGCTTCTAGACCGACAAGAATCTCTTTTTTACAAATGTTTGGTTGTCACAAGTAACAAACCCAATAAAATTTATAAACTGAAGTACTCAAACCTCGGGTCATCTTCTCAAGGAATTGCAGGGAAGTGTGTTTTATTATTGGGTATGGAAAACATTGTTTTTGGGTTTCGAAAAGGTTTTGAACAAGAGAAATAGATTACAGGAATTAATAATTTAATAACTAATAAAACTCTTGGCAAGGTATGAAAACTGGAAGTCCTATCCTAGTTATCCTTATCAATGGTGATGAGAATTATATTTTTGCTCCCACTAAGTCTACCTCTAACTATGAAGGTCAGTTAAGTGGACAAATTAATTTAACACCTAAAGTCCTAGTCAATTCCTCAAGGAAAGACTAGAGTTATAGGAATCTAAATTAATCAGCAAAGATAAAAATTATCAATCACGATGAGTTTGATAACTCAAGAGTTACCAATTAATCAACCAAAGCCAAAAGGAAAAAATCTAAATTATTTATATAATAAATAGAAGAAAGCAATCATGAGTCTGAAATACCTCAAATTATATTAAATGAAGATATCAATTCTAACATGGACAAGTTCATAAATTAGATTGAAAAGATAAATAAAAGGAACATTGAACCTGTGATTGAAGAAGATGAAAATATTCCTAAGTCCTTTAAGAGGAGTCCTAATCCTAATCCTAAGAGAGAGGAGAGAGCCTCTCTCTCTAAAAACTACATCTAAATCCTAAAACTATGTATGAATGTATGTTGTATCATGTATCCCGTGTCTCTTTTTTTGATGAATGGATGGATTCCTCCATTTATAGCCCTTTAATCTGTGTTCTCTGGGCTTAGATCTGGACCAAAAAGGGCCTAGAAGTCGCTAGGGCCGACTTCTACAAATTTTACAGATCGCGCAGGTCACGCGTCAGCGTGGGTCGCGACATCTGGAGTGTTGCTCTTCCACGCGGTCGCGTCAGTCATGCATCCGCATTAGTTGTGTTTTGTGAGTCACACGTTCACGTCATTTATGCGCTCGCGTCGATGCTAATTTACGCAAAGCACGCGATCTCGTCGTCCATGCAGACGCGTCGCTGCCAGTTTCTCTAAAAACTCCCATTTGTGCTTTCCTTCCATTTTTGTATGTTTTCTTTTCATCTTTTAAGTCATTCCTGCCCTATAAAACCTGAAAGTACTCAACACACAAATCACGACATCGAATGGTAATAAAGGATAATTAAATTTGATTTTTTTTAAAGCATAGGAAACATGTTTTCTCATATGTCATATCCTAAGGAAGGAATTGTAAAACCATGCAAATTTATATGAATAAGTAGGTGAAGAGTTGATAAAATAATTCAATTTAAGCACAAGATATATCATAAAATAGTGGTTTATTAGTACCCCATTACTTATAGGGTCTTTTCAGAAGTGTACATAAACTGGTTGTTTGCAATTATGTCAATGAGTTTTCTTGCCTCTTCAGGCGTTTTCTTCCAGTGGAGTGATCCACCAGCAGAGTTATCCAATGACATCTTGGATATCTTAGAAAGGCCATCATAGAAGATGTCTAGTGTGGTCCAGTCTGAGATCATGTTGGGAGGACATCTTCTAATAAGTTGCTTGTATCTCTCCTAAGCTTCATAGAGGGATTCACCCTCTTTTTATCTAGAGGTTTGAATTTCCACCCTAAGTCTGCTCAACTTTTGAGGTGGGAAGAACTTGGTTAAGAATGCATTGACCACTTTCTCCCACGTGTCAAGACTCTCTTTATGTTGAGAATCTAACCATAATCTAGCTCTGTCTCTTACAGCAAAGGAACAGAGCATAAGTTTGTAGACCTCAGGCCTCACTCAATTGGTCTTGACTGTGTCACATATCTTCAAGAAATTAGATAAGAATTTATTTGGATCTTCCTATGGATGTCCATGGTACTGGCAGTTTTGTTGAACTAGGGTCACCAGTTGAGGTTTCAGCTCAAAGTTGTTAACTGCAATGGCAGGTATAGAGATACTTCTGCCATAGAAGTCAAAGGTAGGCTTGGTGTAAGCACCAAGAACCTTTCTTGCCTCTCCTTCATGATTAGGTTCGGCCATGTCTTTTGCTTCTTGTTTGAAATTTTCTGAAAGATTTCTTCCGTAGTGTTGTGCTTTAACTTGTTGTAAGCTCCTCCTTAAAGTCCTCTCAGGTTCAGGATCAAGATTAAAGAGAGGTTCTTCATCGCTATTCCTGGTCATAAACAAGAGAAAAGAAAAATGGGAGCTCTTTGTTCAAGAACAGAGGACTCCTTGTGAGATGTGAAGAAAAAAGAGAAAGAAGAATGAAGATAGAAGAAGAAGAAGAAGAATTCGAATAAAGAGAGGAGAGGGATTAGAAGTAGAAAAGATAAACAAGAATTAAAATATTTTTGTTTTGTTTTATTTATTTATGAAATTTGAAAATAGAAAGTTAATTAATTAAAAAGATTTGAAAAATAAATGATGAATTTTCAAAAATAGAAGAGAGAGATAAAAAAGAATTTTCGAAAATAGGAGAGAGAAGAATTAGTTAAGAAGTTTTGGAAAAGAAGAGAGAGAAAAAAGTAACTAATTAAGAAAGATTTGAATACAAGATAAGATAAAAGATTAGAAAAGATTTGAATTTAAAATTTGAAATTAGAAAAGATAAGATAAGAAACTAAAAAGATTTGAAAAATATTTGATTTCGAAATTGGAAATTAGAAAAGATAAGATAAGATAGAAAGATAAGACAAGGAAGTTAAGAAAAGATAAGTCCTAAATTAAAAAGATTTGAAATCAAAAGAAAAAAAGTTAGTTTCTAATTTAAAAAGATTTAAAATTTAAATTTTAAAAGAAAGATAAGATAAGAAAGAATCAAACTTTAAAAGAGAAGATTTGAAAAGAACTTGAAGAAGATAAGATTTGAAATTTGATTTTTGAAAAAGATTTGATTTTAAAATTTGAAAATTGAATTTTAAAATTTGAAAATTGAATTTTGAAATTTGAAAATTGAATTTTAAATTTTGAATTTGAATTAAGATAACATAAGATTTTGAAAAAGATATGATTTTTCTGAAAAGATTTGATTTTTGAAATTTAAAACAAGATAAGATAAGATACTGACTTTGAAATTAAAATTTGAAAAATGTGATGTAATTCTCAAAAATTAAATTAAAGATAAGAAAAGATATTTTATTTTTTTGATTTTTGAATTTAATGAAGAAAGAGAAAAACACACAAAAGATACCAAACTTAAAATTTTTAGATCTAAAATACTCATTTTTCAAAAATTGCAAGGAAAAACACCAAAAGACACCAAACTTTAAACTTTTAAGATCAAAACAAAAAGAAAAAACAAGAACACTTTGAATATTAAGAAGAACACGAAGGACAAAATTGAAAGAATTTAAAGAAACCAAGAACATGCAAAGGACTCCAAACTTAAAAAATTTGAAAATTAACAACACACTTTTTGAAAATTTTAAAAGAAAAGACCCAAGAAGACACCAAACTTAGAGATTGACTCAAGACTCAAACAAAAGACACAATTTTTGAAAATTTAGAAAAAAGGCTCAAAGAATTTGAAAATTCAACAAGAACAAAGACAAAAGACTCAAACCAGAAACAAAGATTAAATAAAGAAAAGAAAAGGTTTTTGAATTTTTTTTTATTTTTTCGAAAAAAAGAATAAGGAAATAAAAGAAGCTAACGAAATTAAAGACAATACCTAATCTATGAAACAAGATAATTCGTTAGTTGTACAAACTCAAACAATCCCCGGCAACAGCACTAAAAACATGGTGCACGAATTCCCACACTTCGTACAACTGAACCAGGAAGTACACTGGGTCATCCAAGTAATACCTGAGTGAGTAAGGGTCTATCCCATGAGGATTATGGTTTGAAGCAAGCTATGGTTATCTTGTAGATCTTAGTTAGGCGGATAGAAGAGTTGTTGGATTTGATTGATCTAAACTAGGTTGACTTGTTTGCAACGATAAGAAGATAGTTAAGGCTTGGAGATGCTTTGTCCTTCTGGATTAACTCTGGTCTTATAGTCTTCTTCAACTGTGAATGATTTCTTCTATGGCAGGCTGTATGTGATTGGCACCGGTTCAGAGGTCGCCAATGCTCCTCCAGATCTGAACACCAGGATTAGTGTGGATCCATTCTGATTGATGGTAAAGCTCCTACAGTTCAGTCTCCTTAACGATCCTACTTAAAATGCCACAGACAAGGTCAAATCTTCTGGATCAGAGAATGATGTGCCTTTGGGTTCCAGCCTCTAACACAGAGACCCTAATCTCCCCATACCTCGGCTGAATTGATGTCTCGAGAAATCCCCAACGAAGTTGTGGATTAGCCGTCTAAGAGATGTATAATCAAGCTAGCAGTTCAATGCTTTCCAGTCACGAATTCACACGAACCTAAAAATAACACGGGTGGTTGTTAGGAATGTGGTCTTAGATTGAAGAACAAATATGATTGTCACGGGTCATCCCATTCATCAGGTTGAAGAACGAAGATATATCTTAGAATTGAATCAAACACAGATTGAAGAGAAACAGTAATACTTGTATTAATCCATAAAACTCAGCAGGGCTCCTCCCCTCAACCTTGGAGGTTTTGAAATTCATACTGATAGGAAATACAATGATAAACGAAAATATGGTGTAAAAGTCTCCAAAGATTATGTAAAATATCCCTAAAATACTAAACTAATGACTAAGGATTATATAAGAAGGGTAAAATAGTCTTTCAGTGCTAAAATCCACTTCTTGGTCCCACTTGGTGAGTGTTTGTGCTGAGCTTGATTGAGATCCATGTGCTAGGAGGGCTCTAGGGCATTGAACGCTGGATAGGGGCACCTCTGTGGGTGTATGGACGCTGGCTCCCCTTGGTGGGCGTTGGACGCCTGGACTGGGGTAGATGGCTGGCGTTGAAAGCCAGTTTTGGGCCTTTTATTCCGAAGCAAAGTATAAACTATTATCTATTTCTAGAAAGATCTAGATGTTAGCTTTCGATAGTCGTTGAGAATACTTCATTTGGATATCTATAGCTCGAAAGAAGCTCTTTTGAGTACAAGGAGGTCAGATCCAGACAACATATGCAGCACTTTCTCTATCTCTGAATCAGACTTATGCTACAGCTCCTTAATTTTTGCTAGAAAATACCTGAAATTGCGTAAAAACATACAAACTCATAGTTGAATCCAAAAATTTGAATTTAACACCAAAACCTATGAAAATTTAGTGAAACATAAACAAAATATACTAAAAACTATATGAAAATGATGCCAAAAAACGTATAAAATATCCACTCATCAGAGACTTTCAATGTGCATGCTTAACTTCTAGGAAGGATGGTTTAGATGAAGTTGCTATTTGGGTGTTTGCCTTCCCATTTTCTCTTGAGGGAAGGGCAAAGGAGTGGTTCTATACCCAACCCGATGAGGTTGTCACCAATTGGGATTTACTTCGAAGAGAATTTTTAGACAAATTTTTCCGACCAGAGGTGACTGATAGGTTGAGGAAGGAGATCTCATGCATCATCCAAGGTGACTCAGAAACTCTTCATGAGTGTTGGGAACACTTTAAGAAGCTCCTTGATTCATGCCCGCATTATAAGATTGACGACTTGGTGTTGATTAGTTACTTTTGCCAAGGCCTTAAGTCTCAAGATAAAATTCTTTTGGATGCTTCTAGTGATGGCACTTTAGTGAAGTACAAAATGGCAGAAGAGGCTTGGCAAGTTATTGCCGATCTAGCCGAATCTACCCAAAATGCAAGGCAAAGAAACAATCATCCAAGGGCCATCAATGAAGTTTCTTCTAATGAGTCCGCCCTTACCAAGACCTTAGGGGTGATGACCATCATTCTCAAAGAAATCCACCAAAACCAACAACAACCTCCTCCACCACAACCAAAATACCAAATGGTAGCTCCACAAAGAGTATGTGGAATTTGTGCTTGCAATTCTCATTATACCGATGAATGTCCACAACTCCAAGAGGACAATACCTTGGCGGCCACCAATGCTTACTTCAATATTTCCGATCAAGGCCTTTATGAACAAGGGGGTAATTATAACCAAGGGTGGCAAAACCAAGGTTGGCAAGAGACTCAAACCAAGGGTGGAGAGATGGTACAAGTCAAAAGTGGAATAATAACAACCATCAACCATACCGCAACCAACAAAATCAATCCTTCCAACCGTAAAACTAAGGCCAAAGATACCAATCTCCACACCAAAGACAAGCTCGAGTGCCACAAATCATCTAACCACAAGTTCCTCAAATCACATACCCTTCTTCTTCCTCCAATAAAGATGGATGATACCCTTTGCACTCTTCTTCAAGAGCAAAGGGATTTTCAAAAAAGAGAAAATTCATACATGCCCACTGAAAGGGTGAAACCATCGGCTTAGAGTTTCTTCTCGGTTAAGAGGAAATAACTTTGTTGCAAGTATAGTTCCAAACCAGCAAGTGACACTCAATCAAAGTTTAATTTTTGGTTGTCACAAGTCCAACCCAATAAAAGTAACCGAGAGTATTAGTCCCTGGTCGTTCTCCCTAGGAATCACAATCGAGTACTCAATTATTGGTTATGAGTTTCAAGGGGTTGGGTTGATAAAGATGCAAGAAAGTAAATGGCAAGAAAATAAAGAAAATAACTAAAGAAAGATATTACTAAAAAGGGTCATTCATGGCAAGAATTGATAATCTAGGCTTTCTATCCTAGTCATTAATTATCACAAAATACTTAACAAGAGCTAATCCTATTTCGTCATCTCCAACATAGGAAGAAGGTATAATGTTATCTTCAACAATGGAAGAAAGTCAAATGGGACTAGTTAATCTCAATCCATAAGTAATGTTAATGGAAACAATATTAACTAAGAACTCTAGATCACCAATATAAATTGGTTATTAATGACTCAAGATCACCTAAGTTTTCTTTCCAAACCAAGAATGCACAAAATCTACTCTAAAATCCAACCAAGCATTTATCAAACACTTGGTAGGCACAAATGGAAAGTATCGTAAATTGCAAGAAATAATAAATTCTACCACTACCCAATGCAAGAAAACAATAATAACAACTCAAACAAGCAAGAAAAGAACATAAATAAAGAAACATCAAATTGCATTAGAGAAAATCCAAATCCAACAAAGAGAGTTCATAAACTAAAAAGAGGCGTAAAAGAGAAATTAACAAGAGAAAATAGGAGAATTAAATTACTAGAGCATGAAAATGTAGAATAAACTAGATGAAAACAAGAATTAAAATCTAGATCTAGGAAGAAAATTGACCTAAGAACCCTAATTCTTGAGAGAAGAGGGAGCTTCTCTCTCTAGAAAACTACCTAAAGCATGATCATAAGCTAAACTAATTGCTCCCCCTTTGTCCATTATTGAATTCTGCATCAAATATCCTCAGAAATGAGTTGGATTTGGGCTTGGAAAGCTTAGAAATCTCCCCCAGCGTATTCATTATAATGAGGTTAGGTGACTAGCGTCACATGTGTGCGTGAACGACACGTGCACATCGCTTGACAATTCTCTGGTCATTCGTGCGCGTCGCTGGCAAATCTTCTTCTCACGCATACGCGTGGCTGATGCGTGCGTGCGGCTTTGAGTTCAAAAAATCCTCATTTCTTCATGAATTTTCCACTTTGCATGCTTTTCCTTTCGCTTCTTGCATCCAATCCTTGCCTTATGAACCTGAAATCACTCAACAAACATATCAAGGTATCGAATGGAATTAAAGCCGATTAAAATTAGCCATTTTAAGGGCCTAAAAAGCATGTTTTCACTCTTATGTGCAAATTAGGAAGAATTACAAAGCCATGCTATTTCATTGAATAAATGTGAGAAAAGTTGATAAAATTCCCCAAGTTAAGCACAAGATAAACCACAAAATTGGGGTTTATCAAGCACGTCCTTATGGTAAACCAAGAAAGAGACAAGGGGTATAAACATTTATTCAATGCAAACTATCTAAATGCACCATACTTACATGCAATCTATCTAAATGAATGCACTACTTGGTCAAAATAAATCAAATATCAAGAATACATTTATGAACATGAGGGCTAAAGATATTAACAACCAAGTCAAACCCACAATTGAATTGGGTTATTAAAAGGATTTTACAAACTTGCAAGAAAAGAGGTGATCATAGATGAAAACATGTAATTGAGCGATCGAACCCTCACCGTATGTGTATCCGCTCTATTTGCTCAAGTGTATAGGGTTGATCCACTCAATTCTCTTCTAATTATGCTTTCTAAGATTTGGTTTTTATCTAACAATCAACATTTATTCAATGCATGCATACAAATATCACGAGGACTTATTGATGAGCACATATTTTATACGCTTTTTGGCATTGTTTTCATATAGTTTTAGTATGTTTTGTTTAGGTTTTATTATATTTTCATAGGTTTAAGTGTAAAATTCACATTACTGGATTCTACTTTGAGTTTGTATGTTTTTATGCAATTTCAGGTATTTTCTGGCTGAAATTGAGGAGCTGGAGCAAAAGTTTGATTCAAAGGCAGAGAAAGCACTGCAGATGCTGTCCAAATCTGACCTCCTTGCACTCGAAAGAGATTTTTCGGAGCTACAAACGTCCAAATGAAGCATACTCAATAACTATTGAAAGCTAACTGATGCCAGGGCATCTTGGCCAGTTTCATTAGCCTTTTCTTTACATATTTTAGGTAGTTTCATGCATTTTCTTAGGTAATAAACAAGTTTTTGGGTGAACATGCGTTACATCTTGATTCAAGCAAACATTGTGAACTTTATATGTTTTCATGAGAATAATGCACGAATTGAATGTCAATTTAGATGATGCAGGATCTCATAGTCTAGAACAAAGCTTTGATGCACTTTGTTTCTTTGATTTCAGGACAAATGAAGCATGGAAGAGCCATGTTAGTAGCCACGTTAGTATCACTAACGTGGTCACTAACGTGGAAAGGGAGCAAGCTTGCAACGTCAGTGGTAAAGTTAATACCATTGACGCCTTCGAGTGCCATCTCAGCCCACATTAGTTGCTACGTTAGTTGCCCTAACTTAGGGACTAACGTGGAAGAAAGAAAAAGCTCCAAAGGTTAGTGGTAAAGTTAACACCACTAACGTTGCAAAGGCCACAAATGACCACGTTAAGAGCCACGTTAATGCCATTAACGTGAGCTCCAACATGGGGCAACAAAGGATCGCCAACGTCAGTGACACTAACTTTACCACTGACGCTGGACTAGGCCAAACTTACCTACATTAGTGGCCACCTTAATGCCACTAAGGTAAGAGGTAACGTGGAGCAAGGGGAATAAGAAGCCAACGTCAGTGACACTGACTTTGTCACTGATGTTGGAGATGGCCAGTATACCCACGTTACTGGTCACGTTAATGCCGTTAATGGCCACGTTAATGCCAACGTGAGCACTAACGTGGAAGAGAAAGAGTTTTGCAACATCATTGACAAAGTTATTGTCAGTGAGGCCTTCATGTCATGGCATGCCTACGTTAATAGCCACGTTAGTGGACCGTTAACGTGGGAGAAAGAGAAATGGTGTAGCGTCATTGGCAAAGTAAGCACCAATGACGCTATCGAAGATTAGAAAGGCTACGTTAGTGGTCACGTTAGTGCCACTAACATTAGAGTTAACGTAGCTCAATTCGGTTGGGACGTTAGTGACAAAGTTAGTGTCACTAATGTCTACGAGCCAGAGTCTAGACTTAACATTAACACCACTGACACCTTGACTAACTATAAACCATGCCTGACTCAACTTCTTTCTGCAAGCAAAGCTAAGCCCACTAAAGTCTGTAATTGCTTCAACTGAAGATCAAATACCCATATCCAAGACTTACAGAGCTGATAGAGGAGCAGAGGAGTAATATATATAGGAGTAGTCTTGAACTAAAAAGGGGGATCGGAATTTGGATCTGAGGATCCAAGATTTGTAAACACTCTGTATTTACTTTCTCTGCAATTTAGTTTACTTTAGAATGCATTCTTCATTTTTTATTTCCATTCCCATAGCTATGAACAACTAAACCTCTTTTCATTGGGTTAGGGAGCTCTATTATAATTTGATGGGTCAATTGTAGTCTTCATTCTTCTTCCTCTTTCTTTTCTCTTGATTTTACTAGAAAGCTTTCTATCTTCATCCAATTGGTTAGTTATCTTGGAAAAGAAACTCTCCATAACTGGATCTCCTCGGAGCCTTGGAAGAGGAATGAGGAGATCATGCTAGAAACGCTTTCTCATGCTGGACCAAATTGGGGTTTGGATGGAAATTGTGACATTTAATCCTACCAACACTTTGATTTGGGAATGCATGTGGTATAATTAGTGACCATACTTCATCTCTTCCCATGAGCAATTAAATCAAAGAATTGGGCAATTGTTCAAGCTTAGAGAGATTGGATTGCCAAGGAATTGGGATCCAATCACTTAAGATTTCCAAGGAGATCAATGAATGCATTGATTGAGGAAGAGATGAAGATGAACTTGATCCGGAGAATGCAACATCTCCTAAGCCCAATGAATCCCCCATTTCTGATCTTGCCCATTCTTTTTAATTTCTGCTATTTACTTTGATGCTCACTACCCTAAATTCCCATTTAAGATTCTACGATTTACTTTTCTGCAATTTATATTCCGCCATTTACTTTCAGCATTTACATTCTTTGTCATTTATTTTTCCCGTCATTTAATTTTCTGCAATTCTCAACTCAACTAGAACATTCTTCTAATTAAAGTTGCTTGACCAATTAATCCCTGTGGGATTTGACCTCACTCTATTGTGAGTTTTTACTAGACGACAATTCGGTAAACTTGCCGAAGGGAAATTTGTTGAGAGACAAGTTTTTGTGCATCACTAACATCTAGATCTTTCCAGAAATATATAATAGTTCATACTTTGCTTTAAAATTAAAGGCTCAAAACTGGCATTCAACGCCAGCCTCCTGCCCTATTCTGGCATCCAGCCCCCAAAGGAGATGAGATCAGCGTCCAACGCCCATAAGGGACCCCCTAGCAAGCTTTCCACGCCTTAGAGGCCCCCTAGCACGTGGATCTCAATCAAGCTCAGCCCAAACACTCACCAAGTAGGCCCATAAGTCGGTACCAAAAGACTATTTTACCCTTCTTATGTAATCCTTAGTCATTAGCCTAGTATTTATTTGAGAACATTTACATTATTTAGAACCTTTTGACACTTTACACGTTTTACACAATGTATTTTCTATCAGTATGAGTTTCTGAATCTCCTAGGTTGATGGGAGGAGCTCTGCTGAGCTTTATATATTAATAAAGTACTACTGTTCTTTCTCAATTCATGTTTGATTCTCTATTCTAAGATGTATCTTCGTTATTCATTCTAGGATCGTGTGCTTGACAACTACCCATGTTCTTCTTAGGTTCGTGTGACTACCTAACTAGAAAGCATTAAACCAGTAACTTGATTATACCTGACAGCTATTCCATGACTTCGTTGGGGACCTCTTGAGACACCAGTTCAGTCGAGGTATGGGGAGATTAGAGTCTTTGTGGTAGAGGCTAGAATCAAAGGCACAACATTATCTGATCCAAAAGATTCGACCTTGTCAATGGCATTTTGAGTAGGATCACTAAGGAGAATGAACGACAGGAGCTTCACCCTCAATCAGAATGGATCCACATTAACCCTGGGGCTCAGATATGGAGGAACATTGGCGACCTCTCAACTGGAGACAATCACATACAGCCTGCTATAGAAGAAATATTCATATTTGAAGAAGACAGTAAGACCAGAGTTAATCCAGAAGAACAAAGCATCTCCAAGCCTTAACCATCTTCTTATCATAGTTTACACAACTTATGAGTTAAGTTCTCTTTATTTTCTTTTTATGCATTTAAACAAATCCAACAACTCTTCTATCCACCTGACTAAGATCTACAAGATAACCATAGCTTGCTTCAAACCACAATCCTCGTGGGATTGATCCTGACTCCCTCAGGTATTACTTGGACGACCCAGTGCATTTGTTGGTTCAGTTGTACGAAGTGTGGGAATTCGTGCAACAAGTTTTTGATGCCGTTGCCGGGGATTGTTTGAGTTTGTACAAGTAACGGATTATCTTGTTGCTTAGATTAGGTATTGTCTTTAATTTTGTTAGTGTCTTTTATTTTATTTTCTTTGCTTTTGAAAAATCAAAAAATTTTTCAAAAAAAAAAACTCTTTCAAAACCTTTTTTATTTTTGGCTATGTATTTTCTTTTAATTTTCTTACTTTGAGTCTTACCTATTTCTTGTTTTTTTTTTCAAAAATTTTTTAAAAATCTTTGCTTTTCTTTGTTGATTTTTATCTTTGGTTTGAGTATTTTTGTTCTTGTTCTTGTGAAATTTTTGAATTTTCGTGTTTCATTTTCTAAAAATTTTAAAAAAATTGATGTCTTTTGTTTTAGTTTTGAGTCAATCTTTAAGTTTGGTGTCTTCTTGTGTCTTTTCTTTTAAAGATTTTCGAAATTTATGTGTTTGGTTTTCAAAATTTTTAAGTTTGGTGTCTTTTGAATGTTCTTGTTTTCTCTGAATTCTTTGAGTTTTGTTCTTGGTATTCTTCTTGATCTTCAAAGTGTTCTTGTTTTTCTTCGTGTCTTGATCTTAAAATTTTTAAGTTTAGTGTCTCTTTGTGTTTTTCTTCTTAATTTTCGCACACTAGGTGTTCTTAGATATAAAAATTTTAAGTTTGGTGTCTTTTTGTTATTTTTCTCTGTCTTCATTAAATTCAAAAATAAAAAAAATTAAAATATCTTTACTTATATTTATCTTAATTTTCGAAAATTACACCCAATTTTTTAAATTTTAATTTCAAAATCATTATCTTATCTTATCTTAGTTTTAAATTTCAAAATTCAAATCTTTTCAAAATGAAATGTTTTAAAAAAAATCACATCTTTTTCAAAATTTTATCTTATCTTATTTCAAATTAAAAATTTAAAATTCAATTTCAAAATTCAAAATTTAAAATTCAAATTTCAAATTTTAAAATCAAATCTTTTTCAAGAATCAAATTTCAAATCTTATGTTCTTCAACTTCTTTTCAAATCTTTTCTTTTAAAATTTGATTCTTTCATATGTTATCTTTCTTTTAAAATTTAAGTTTCAAATCTTTTTAAATTATAAACTGACTTTTTGATTTTGATTTCAAATCTTTTCAATTTAAAACTTATCTTCTCTTAACTTCCTTATCTTATCTATCTTACCTAATTTAACTTATCTTTCATTTAAATTCTTTTCTATCTTATCTTCTTTCAAATTTTAAAATCAAATCTTTTTCAAATCTATTCAATTTCTTATTTTATCTTTTCTAATTTCAAATTTTAAGTTCAAATATTCTCTAATCTTCTATCTTATCTTAAATTCAAATCTTTCTTAATAAGTTACTTGTTTCCCTTTTTTCTTTTTCAACACTTCCAAACCACTTCTTATCTCTTATAATTTTCGAAAATCCTTTTTCTCTTTCTCTCTCTTCATTTTCTAAATTCAACAATTAATTCTCAAAACATTTTAGTTACTTAACTTTAATTTTTGAATTTAATTAATAAATAAAATAAAAATAAAAATATTTTAATTCTTATTTTTCTTTTTACTTCTAATATTCGAATTCTCCTCCTTCTTCTATCTTTATTCTTCTCTCTCTTCTTCCTCACATTTCATTGGGAGTTCTCTATCCACTACCATAGAAGCTTTTTTTCTTGTTGTATCTATATTTTATTGTGTTTGACCAGGAATAGAGATAAAGAACCTCTCTTTGATCCTGATTCTGAACCTGAGAAGACTCTAAGGAAGCAGTTGCAGCAAGCAAAAGCACAACATTCCAGAAGAGACCTCTCAGAAAATTTTGAACTAGAAGCAGAACACATGGCAGCCGAACCTAATCATAAAGGAGAGGCAAGAAAGGTTCTTGGTTATTACACCAAGCCCACCTCTAATTTCTATGGCAGAAGTATTTCTATACCTGCCATTGGAGTTAACAACTTTGAGTTAAAACCTCAACTGGTGTCCTTAGTTCAACAGAACTGCCAGAACCATGGACTTCTACAAGAAGATCCAAATAAATTCTTATCTGACTTCTTGTAGATTTGTGGCACAGTCAAGACCAATGGAGTGGAAGCTAAAGAGAATCTTGACACATGGGAGAAGGTGGTCAATGCATTCTTGACCAATTTCTCCCAACCTCAAAAGTTGAGCAGACTTGGGGTGGAAGCTCAAACCTTCAAACAGAAAGAGGGTGAATTCTTCTATGAAGCTTAGGAGAGATACAAGAAACTTATCAGAAGATGTCCTCTGAACATGATCTCAGACTAGACCACAATAGACATCTTCTATGATGGCCTTTTTGAGATATCCAAGATGTCAGTGGATAACTCTGCTTATGGATCACTCCACTGGAAGAAAACACCTAAAGAGGCAAGAGAACTCATAAACATGGTTGAAAACAACCAGTTTATGTACACTTCTGAAAGAAACCCTGTAAGTAATGGGGTACTTCAGAAGAAAGGAGTTCTTGAAGTTGACACTCTGAATCCTATATTGGTTCAGAACAAGATCTTGACCAAGAATGTCAATATGATCTCTCAGCATTTGACTGGAATACAAGATCCAGCTGGCAGCACTCAATAAGTTTCTTCTGAAGTAGAAGCTTATGATCCTGACAAACCTACCATGGAAGAGGTGAATTACATGGGAGAACCCTATGAAAACACCTACAATCCCTCATGGAGGAATCATCCTAACCTCTCTTGGAAGGATCAACAGAAACCTCAAAAAGGTTTCAATAACTATCAAGGTGGGAGGAACCAAAACAGGTTCAACAACAGGCCACCATTTTCATCTTCTCAATAGAATATGGAGACTCCTAAGTAGTGCCTTTCTGACTTAGTTACTATAGTTTCCAACCTCTTTAAGACCACTTATAGTTTCATAATTGAAATATAGTCCTCCATCAGAAATTTGGAGGTACAAGTTGGTCAACTTAGGAAGAGGATCCTTGAGACTCCTCCTAACACTCTTGTTAGTAACATTTAAGTGAACCCAAGAGAAGGGTGCAAGGCCATCACCACTGAGGCTGAGGCCAAATCTGGAGTGATTGGGATGCCGTTGAATACTAGTAAAGAGCATCTCATTGGGCATTCAACACCCAAGCTGCAACATAAGCTGGCGTTGAACGCCAGTGAAGAATACCTCACTGGGCGTTCAACGCCCACAGACAGCAAAGCTGGCATTGAATGCCAGTGAGGAAGCCCTCTATGGGCGTTCAACGACCAAACTGGCAGGGACTCTGGCATTGAATGCCAGGAAGGATGTCCCTCCTGGGCGTTCAACGGAAAACTTGGCAAAGAAGCTGGCGTTAAACGCTAGTGAAGGGGTGCATGATGGGCGTTCAATGCCCAAAGAACTATCAAAACTGACGTTGAATGCCAGTGATGGCATACCTACTGAGTGTTCAACACCCACTGAAGCAATTCCTATCCTGGAATTAAAGGAAGCCAAGGCTCATATAGAGACAACAAAGGTTCCCTTGTATGCACTCCTGCAGTGCATGTGTTTTGATAAATACTCATCCTCTGATGAGGTTGAGGATACTAGGAAAGAGCAAGTTACTATGTACCTAGGAGCTTTCATGAAGCTAAATGCCAAGTTATTTGGTACAAAACCTTTGAAGGAAGAACCTCCAGTGCTTACAAAAGAACTAAATGCTTTGGTTCCGCAAAGGTTACCTCAGAAGCCTCCAGATCCTGAACGCTTCCTAATTCCTTGCACCATAGGCACCATGACCTTTAAGAAGGCTCTGTGTGACCTAGGGTCAAGCATAAACCTCATGCCACTCTTTGTAATGGAGAAGCTCGGAATCTTTGAGGTATAAGTTGTAAACATCTCATTAGAAATGGCAGACAAGTCCATGAAGAGGCCATATGGCTTGGTAGAGCATGTCTTAGTGAAGGTTGAAGACCATTACATCACTACAAACTTCATAGTCTTGGATATTGGGGAGGATGAGGATGAATCTATCATATCAGAGGACCTTTCCTAGCCACTGCGAAAGCCATGATTAATGTGGCAAAGGGAGAAATGGGCTTCCAAATAGGGAAAGATTACATCTTGTTCAAGAAGCCCGAACCAACTCCCTACCTAAAAGAGAGATAATTGTGTGGTGCATGAAATGGTGATACACAATGGCGCCAACAACTTGGTCGCACAATTGTAATCTCACTTCTTTGTCACAACTTCGCATAACTAACCAGCAAGTGCACTGGGTCGTCCAAGTAATAAACCTTACGTGAGTAAGGGTCGATCCCACGGAGTTTGTCGGCTTGAAGCAAGTTATGGTCACCTTGTAAATCTCAGTCTGGCGGATTCAAATGGTTATAGAGTTTTAATAAGTAAAAAGATAAATAAAACATAAAGTAAAGATAGAGATACTTATGTAAATCATTGGTGGGAATTTTAGATAAGCGTATGGAGATGCTTCATCCCTCTTGAATCTCTGCTTTCCTACTGCCATCATCCAATCCTTCATACTCATTTCCATGGCAAGCTGTATATTCGGGTTTCACTCTCGTCAATGGCTACCTCCCGTCTTCTTAGTGAAAATGGTCCAAATGCGCTGTCACCGCACGGCTAATCATCTGTCGGTTCCCGATCATGTTGGAATAGGATCCAGTGATCCTTTTGCATCTGTCACTACGCCCAACATTCGCGAGTTTGAAGCTCGTCACAGTCATCCCTTCCCAGATCCTACTCGGAATACCACAGACAAGGTTTAGACTTTCCGGATCTCCGGAATGGCTGCCAATAATTCTAGCCTATACCATGAAGACTCCGATCTTTCAGAATGGAGGCTAAGAGATACGCGCTCGATCTAAGGTAGAATGTAAGTGGTTGTCAGGCACGCTTTCATAGGTGAGAATGATAATGAGTCTCACGGATCATCACATTCATCATGTTGAAGTGCAGCGAATATCATAGAATAAGAATAAGCTGAATTGAATAGAAAATAGTAGTAATTGCAATAATACTCGAGGAACAGCAGAGCTCCACACCTTAATCTATGGTGTGTAGAAACTCCACCGTTGAAAATACATAAGTGAAAATAGGGTAGGCATGGCCGAGTGGCCAGCCTCCCAAAACGTGAACAATGGTTCAAATATGATCCAAGATTTCCAAGATAAAAATACAATAGTAAAAGGTCCTATTTAGAATGAAACTAGCTACTAGGGTTTTACAGAAATAGGTAAATGATGCAGAAATCCACTTGGTGTGTGCTTAGGCTGAGCATTGAGCTTCACACGTGTAGAGACTTCTCTTGGAGTTAAACACCAGCTTTTATGCCAGTTTGGGCGTTTAACTCCAACTTTTATGCCAGTTCTAGCGTTTTGACTTCAGAATAGGGCAGAGAAGGGGCGTTTGAACGCCAGTTTGCGTCGTCAAAACTCGAGCAAAGTATGAACTATTATATATGGATGGAAAGCTCTAGATGTTGACTTTCCAACGCAATTCAGAGCGCACCATTTGGAGTTCTGTAGCTCCAGAAAATCCACTTCAAGTGCAAGGAGGTCAGAATCCAACAGCATCAGCAGTCCTTTGTCAGCCTCTGAATAAGATTTTTGCTCAGGTCCCTCAATTTCATCCAGAAAATACCTGAAATCACAGAAAAACACACAAACTCATAGTAAAGTCCAGAAATATGATTTTTTCATAAAAACTAATAATAACATCCCAAAAAGTAGCTAGATCCTACTAAAAACTATCTAAAAACAATGCCAAAAAGCGTATAAATTATCCGATCATCACAACACCAAACTTAAATTGTTGCTTGTCCCCAAGCAACTAAAAACAAAATAGGATAAGAAGAAGAGAATATACAATGAATCCCACAGTATCAATAAAACTTTGTAGCTTTTTGCTTCTGAACAGTTTTGGCATCTCACTTTCTCCTTTGAAATTCAGAATGATTGGCATCTATAGGAACTCAAAATTTTAGATAGTGTTATTGATTCTCTTAGTTAAGTATGTTGATTCTTGAACACAGTTACTTTATGAGTCTTGGGCGTAGCCCTAAGCACTTTGTTTTCCAGTATTACCACCGGATACATAAATGCCACAGACACATAACTGGGTGAACCTTTTCAGATTGTGACTCAGCTTTGCTAAAGTCCCCAGTTAGAGGTGTCCAGAGTTCTTAAGCACACTCTTTTGCTTTGGATCACGACTTCAACCACTCAGTCTCAAGCTTTTCACTTGGACCTGCATGCCACAAGCACATGTTTAGAGACAACTTGATTTAGCCACTTAGACCTGGATTTTATTTCCTTGGGCCCTCCTATCCATTAATGCTCAAAGCCTTGGATCCTTTTTACCCTTGCCTTTTGGTTTTAAGGGCTATTGGCTTTTTCTGCTTGCTTTTTCTTTTTCTTTCTATCTCTTTTTATTTTTTTGGCAATTTTTTTTCTCTTTTTTTTTTCGCAAGCTTTCTCATTCACTGCTTTTTCTTGCTTTAAGAATCAATTTCATGATTTTTCAGATTATCAATAACATTTCTCTTTGTTCATTATTCTTTCAAGAGCCAACAATTTTAACATTCATAAACAACAAGATAAAAAATATGCACTGTTCAAGTATTCATTCAGAGAACAAAAAAGTATTGCCACCAAATCAACATAATTAAACTAATTTCAAGATAAAATTTGAAATCCAAGTACTTCTTATTCTTTTGTAATTAAGCACATTTTTCATGTAAGAGAGGTGAAGGATTCATGGAGTTATTCATAGCTTTAAGACATAGACACTAGATACTAATGATCATGTAGTGAAGACACAAAGATAGGTAGAACATACATCATAAAAATCGAAAATAGAAAAATAAATAGACAAGAAGATTAAGGAATGAGTCCACCTTAGTGAGGGTGGTGTTTTCCTCCTCTTGAAGAACCAATGGTGTTCTTGAGCTCCTCTATGTCTCTTCCTTGCCTTTGTTGCTCCCAATAGTTGTGTAGAGGAAAATGTATCCCTTGAGGCATCTCAGGGATTTCTTGATGAGGGAATTCCTCATGCTCTTGTTGAGGTCCATGAGTGGGCTCTCTTGATGTGCAGTCAAATGCTCTATTACTGAGCTATGGACCCTTGAGATGAATCTTTCCATCTCCCACGACTCGGAGGTAGAGGCAGTTGCCTTCCCTTTCCTCTTTTTAGAGGCTTCTCTGGCCTTAGCTGCCATAAATGATTATGAAAAAACAAAAAGCAATGCTTTTACTATACCAAACTTAAAATATTTGCTCGTCCTCGAGCAAAAGAAGAAAGAAAGATGTAGAAGAAGAAAATGGAGGAGATGAAGGAAGATATGTGATTCGGCCAAGAGGAGGGGGAAAGGTGTTTATGTTGTGTGAATATGAAGGAGTAGTGAGGGGTTTTTTTGGGGAAGAGTTAAGGAGGTGTTTGGTGAAGGGCATTTGGGGAAGAGTGTTGTAGAAAGGTGTGAAGAGGAGAGAGAGTGAGTTGAGGTTGGTGGGGATCCTGTGGGGTCCACAGAACCTAAAGGGCCAAGAAATTCTTCATCTTTGCTCTAATTGGGCATTCACAATGCCTTAGAGTGCAATTCTGGCGTTTAAACACCAGTTTGCTGCCCTGTTCTGGCGTTTAAACGCCAGCTTTCCTTCCTGGTCTGGCATCTAAAAGCCAGTTTGTTGCCCTATTCTGGCATTTAAACGCCAGTCTGGTGTCCTATTCTGGCATTTAAACGCCCAGAAAGGTGTCAGATTGGGCGTTTTAACGCCCATTTTGCTACCCTCACTGGCGTTTAAATGCCAGTAAGTCCTTCCTCCAGGGTGTGCTGTTTTCAATGCTGTTTTTGATTTTTTTCTTTATTTTTGTAATTGTCTTTGTGACTTCACATGATCATCAACTTAAAAAGAAAATAAAATAATATAGATAAAATTAAAATAAAATTCGGTTGCCTCCCAATAAGCGCTTCTTTAATGTCAATAGCTTGACAGTGAGCTCTTATGGAGTCTCACAGATGATCAGAGTAAGGTTAGGATCTCTCAACACCAAACTTTGAGTTTGGCTGTGGCCTTCCAACACCAAACTTAGAGTTTGAATGTGGGGGCTCTGTTTGACTCTGTATTGGGAGAAGCTCTTCATGCTTACTCTCCATGGTTACAGATGGAGAACCTTGAGTCTTTACTCTAAGGCATTCTTCATTCACATGAAGGATCAACTCTCCTCTGTCAACCTCAATCACAGCTCTTGCTGTGGCTAGGAAGGGTCTTCCAAGGATGATGGATTCATCATTATCCCTCCTAGTGTCTAGGATTATGAAATCAGTAGGGAAGTAGAAGCCTTCAACCTTCACTAGCACGTCCTCTACTAGTCCATAAGCCTTTTTCATAGATTTATCTATCATCTCCAATGAGAATTTGACAGTTTGTACCTCATAAATTTTCAATTTCTCCAATATAGAGAGTGGCATCATGTTTATCCTTGACCCCAGGTCACACAGAGCTTTTTCAAAGATCATTGTGCCTATGGTACATGGTATTAAGAATTTACCAGGATCCTATTTCTTTTGAGGTAAATCTTGCTGAACCAATGTATTCAGTTCATTGGTGAGCAAGGGAGGCTCTTCCTTCCAAGTCTCATTACCAAACTACATGGCTTTCAACTTCATAATTGCTCCTAAATATTGGGCAACTTGCCCTTCAATAATGTCTTCATCCTCTTCAGAAGATGAATAGTCATCAGAGCTCATGAATGGTAAAAGGAGGTCCAAGGGAATCTCTGTGGTCTCTGTATGAGCCTCAAATTCCTTTGGTTCCTCATTAGGGTATTCCTTACTGACCATTGGATGTCCCCTGAGGTCTTCCTCATTGGGATTCACATCCTCCTTATCCTCTAAGGTTTCGGCCATGTTGATTATATCAATGGCCTTGCACTCTCCCTTGGGATTCTATTCTGTATTGCTTGGGAGAGTGCTAGGAATAGTTTCAGTAACCCTTTTACTCAGCTGGCCCACTTGTGCCTCCAAATTTCTAATGGAGGATCTTGTTTCAGTCATGAAACTAAGAGTGGCCTTAGATAGATCAGAGACTATGTTTGCTAAGCTAGAAGGATTCTGCTCAGAATGCTCTGTCTGTTGCAGAGATGATGATGGAAAAGGTTTGCTATTGCTAAACCTGTTTCTTCCACCATTTTTATTATTGAAGCCTTGCTTCTGTTGATCCTTCCGTGAAAATTTTGGATGATTTTTCCATGAAGGATTATAGGTGTTGCCAAAGGCTTCACCCATGTAATTCACTTCTGCCATTGCAGGGTTCTCAGGATCATAAGATTCTTCTTCAAAAGATGCTTCTTTAGTACTGTTGGATGCATTTTGCAATCAATTCAAACTCTGAGAGATCATATTGACTTGTTGGGTCATTATTTTGTTCTGAGCCAGTATGGCATTCAGAGCATCAATTTCAAGAACTCCACTCTTTTGAGGCATCCCATTACTCACAGGATTCCTCTCAGAGGTATACATGAATTGGTTATTTGCAACCATTTCAATAAGTTCCTGAGCTTCTGCAAGTGTTTTCTTTAGGTGAATGGATCCACCTACGAAATGGTCCTGTGACATCTTGGAAAATTCAGACAGAGCATCATAGAATATATCTAATATGGTCCATTCTGAAAGCATGTCAGAAGGACACTTTTTGGTCAGTTGCTTGTATCTTTCCCAAGCTTCATAGAGGGATTCACCTTCTTTCTGTCTGAAGGTTTGAACATCCACTCTAAGCTTGCTCAGCTTCTGAGGAGGAAAAAATTTGGCCAAGAAGGCCGTGACCAGCTTTTCCCAAGAGTCCAGGCTATCTCTGGGTTGCGAGTCCAACCATGTTCTAGCTCTGTCTCTTACAGCAAAAGGGAAAAGCATGAGCTTGTAGACATTAGGATCAACTCCATTGGTCTTAATAGTATCACAGATCTGCAAGAACTCAGTTAAAAACTGATAAGGATCTTCTGATAGAAGTCCATAAAACTTGCAGTTCTATTGCAGTAGAGAAACTAATTGAGGCTTTAGCTCAAAATTGTTTGCTCCTATGGCAGGGATTAAGATGCTTCTTCCATAGAAGTTGGAAGTTGGTGTAGTAAAATCACCAAGCATCTTCCTTGCATTGTTGTTTGGTTCGGCCATAATTGTTTCTTTTACTGCTTCCTTTTCAAAAATTTCAGTGAGGTCCTCTTTGGAGTTTTGTGCTTTAGCTGCTCTTAGCTTCCTCTTCAGAGTCCTTTCAGGTTCAGGATCAGCTTCAACAAGTATGCCTTTATCTTTGTTCCTGCTCACATTAAAGAGAAGAAAACAAAAAAAACATGGAATCCTCTATGTCACAGTATAGAGATCCTTGAGGTGTCAGAGGAAAATAAGAATTGAAGAAGGAGGTAGGTAATAAAGAATTCGAACACTCAAAGAGAGATGGAGTTCGAATTGACAATGGAGGAGGAATCTTAGTGTTTTAACAAAAAGATGAGAGAGGGGAAGAAATTTTCGAAAATTAAAAAGAATAAAATTTAAAATAAATTTTTGACAAATTGGTTGTGGTTTTGAAAAAGATAAGAAATAAATTTGAAAAAGATAAGAAGTTAGAGCAAGATTTTGAAATCATGGATTTTCAAAAAGATATGATTTGAAAAAAGATATGATTTAAAAGATTTGATTGAAAAGATAAAAATTAAAAAGATTTGACTTTTTTTTAAATATATGTTTGAAAAGATATGATTTTGAAAAAGATATGATTGAAAATATTTGATTTGAAAAATATTTTATTTTGAAAAATTATGAAGATTTGAAAACAAAATTCCTCTCCTCGTGTCATCCTGGCGTTAAATGCCCACAAGCTGCATGGTTTGGGCATTTAAACACCCAGCTAGGTACCCTGGCTGGCGTTTAAACGCTAGTTTTCCTTCTTCACTGGGCGTTTTGAACACCCAGCTTTTTCTACGTAATTCCTCTGCTTTATGTTCTTGGATCTTCATTTTGCTAAATTCTTTATTCAAGATGATATGTTTTCAATTTTGAAAAACAACAAAATGAGTCAAAACATATAATTCTTGGATCAAAACACAAGATATATGCAAGAACATTATGAACGTCAAGATGAACACCAAGAACATTCTTGAAGATCAAGATGAACATCAAGAACTCAGTTTTCTTAATGACAGAAAACATGGAGGACACCAAACTTAGAACTTTCTCATGTTTGGGCCATATGAATGCAAAAATGCATATGTAGAACATCATGCAATGCAATTTAATAAATGATGAAGATCAATCAAGGCAATTCATCAAGAACAACTTGAAGATCATCAAGAACACAATGCATGTGTTTAAAAAATTGCAAGACAATTAAAATCATGCAATTGACACCAAACTTAAAGTTTGGCCCTAGATTCAAACAAGAACCCTGAAATATTTTTGAGTTTTTATGATTTTATGAGTTTTTTTATATTTTTCGAAAATTATATTTGGAAAAATGAAAAAAAAGAAGAAAATTTTTTTGAAAGATTTTTGGAAAACTTTTTGAAAATAAAATAAGGATTAAAACAAAAAGAAAATTACATAATCTGAGCAACAAGATGAACCGTCAGTTGTCCAAACTCGAACAATCCCCGGCAATGGAGCCAAAAACTTGGTGCACGAAATTGTGATACACAATGGCGCCAACAACTTGGTCGCACAATTGTAATCTCACTTCTTTGTCACAACTTCGCACAACTAACCAGCAAGTGCACTGGGTCATCCAAGTAATAAACCTTACATGAGTAAGGGTCGATCCCACGGAGATTGTCGGCTTGAAGCAAGCTATGGTCACCTAGTAAATCTCAGTCAGGCGGATTCAAATGGTTATAGAGTTTTAATAAGTAAAAAGAAGAATAAAACACAAAGTAAAGATAGAGATACTTATGTAAATTATTGGTGGGAATTTTAGATAAGTGTATGGAGATGCTTCATCCCTCTTGAATCTCTGCTTTCCTACTGCCATCATCCAATCCTTCACACTCCTTTCCATGGCAAGCTGTATGTTCGGGTTTCACTGGCGTCAATGGCTACCTCCCGTCCTCTCAGTGAAAATGGTCCAAATGTGCTGTCACCGCACGGCTAATCATCAGTCGATTCTCGATCATGTTGGAATAGGATCCAGTGATCCTTTTGCATCTGTCACTACGCCCAACATTCGCGAGTTTGAAGCTCGGCACAGTCATCCCTTCCCAGATCCTACTCGGAATACCACAGACAAGGTTTAGACTTTTCAGATCTCAGGAATGGTAGCCAATAATTCTAGCTTATACCACGAAGACTCCGATCTTTCGGAATGGAGGCTAAGAGATACGCGCTTGATCTAAGGTAGAATGGAAGTGGTTGTCAGGCACGCGTTCATAGGTGAGAATGATGATGAGTGTCACGGATCATCACATTCATCATGTTGAAGTGCAACGAATATCTTAGAATAAGAATAAGCTGAATTAAATAGAAAATAGTAGTAATTGCATTAATACTCGAGGAACAGCAGAGCTGCACACCTTAATCTATGGTGTGTAGAAACTCCACCGTTGAAAATACATAAGTGAAAATAGGGTAGGCATGGCCGAGTGGCCAGCCTCCCAAAATGTGAACAATGGTTCAAATATGTTCCAAGATTTCCAAGATAAAAATACAATAGTAAAAGGTCCTATTTATAATAAAACTAGCTACTATGGTTTTACAGAAATAGGTAAATGATGCAGAAATCCACTTCCGGGCCCACTTGGTGTGTGCTTGGGCTGAGCATTGAGCTTCACACGTGTAGAGGCTTCTCTTGGAGTTACACCCCAGCTTTTATACCAGTTTGGGCGTTTAACTCCAACTTTTATGCCAGTTCTGGCGTTTTGACTTCAGAATAGGGCAGAGAAGGGGCGTTTGAACACCAGTTTGTGCCATCAAAACTCGAGCAAATGTGGCCTAGTATATATTACTGGAAAGCTCTAGATGTCAAATTTCCAACACAATTGAGAGCACGCCATTTGGAGTTCTGTAGCTCCAAAAAATCCACTTCGAGTGGAGGGAGGTCAGAATCCCACAGCATCAGCAGTCCTTTGTCAGCCTCTGAATCAGATTTTTGCTCAGGTCTCTCAATTTCAGCCAGAAAATACCTGAAATCATAGAAAAACATACAAACTCATAGTAAAGTCCAGAAATATGAATTTTGCATAAAAACTAATAAAAACATCCCAAAAAGTAGCTAGATCCTACTAAAAACTACATAAAAGTAATGCCAAAAAGTGTATAAATTATCCGCTCATCATTGTGCAACACTTAATATTCCAACCATCTCTTTCAATGCAGAGCTATAATAAGCTCCCAAACATCAATTCTAAGTTTTGTGTTGGGCAGCCATTAACAAACACTGAGAACAAAAGTACTAGGAAGAAAGTACCTAAAGGTTGGAGGGACAAGAAAGTCCCAACTGAAGGCCTCTCACCTGGCATGAGAGTTGTCTTCACCAAGAAACCAGTCATGCCACAGACTGTGAGTTGTGTCCTGTCTTTAGAGCATATGGAGCTCATTCATGACAAGACAGGTAGAAAGTTCACTGTAAGGGGTGAAATTTGGAGCCCATACTCACCTCTGTAAGGAGCTAACCGTCAAGCTAATGACGTTAAAGAAGCACTTGTAGGGAGGCAATCCAACCTTAATTAATTATTTTTATTTCTTTTAATTTGTTTTTCTTTAGTTATTTCTTTAGGTTCATGATCATGGGCAGCAGTCAGAACAGAAATAGAAAGATTCAGCAATGAAAACAAAACACTCTGGATGGAGTATTTTACTAGGCTTTGAACGCCAGCCAGGTAGCACTGGCTGGGCATCCAAATGCCCAATCTGGCAGACTTGCTGGCGTTGAACACCAGCCAGGGAGCACTGGCTGGGCGTTCAACGCCCCAACTGGCAAACTTGCTGGCGTTGAACGCCTGCCATGGAGAACCGGCTGGGCGTTCAACGCTCATATTGGAAGCCTTACTGGCGTTGAACGCCAACCATGGGCAAGTGCTGGGCGTTCAACGCCCATGAAGAGGGCAGGAAATCTGAATTCGCTAGCCTCTAGAAACCAATAGGTCCCACAACATCTTTACCTACCCCACTTCTTCCCTCTTCTTTTTCACACTTCCTCACACACTATTCCCTATAAACCCTAACCCAATCACTTCCATATCATTTCCCCAAAACCATCATAAGTCCCACCAACACCCACACTTTAAAATCAAATTTCCCTCCCATTTAACCTACCCATGACTGAACCCTAACCCTAGCCCACTCCTATAAATACCCCTCATTCAACCCTTCATACACACACCATTCATACACAAAAAGCCCCATTGGCCGAATCCCCTCTCTCCCTCTATCTTCTTCTATTTCCTTCTTCTTCCCCTCTATTCTTCTCTTTTATTTATTTTTTGCTCAAGGACGAGCAAAGCTTTTAAGTTTAGTGTAGGAAAGGCATTGCTTTTTTACTTTCTGTTACCACTTATGGCACCCAAGGTTGGAGAATCTTCTAGAAAGTGGAAAGGAATGGCCATAGCCACCACCTCTGAATCTTGGGAGATGGAGAGATTCATCACCAAAGCCCACCAATACTACTTCTACGAAGTAGTGGCAAAGAAGAAGGTGATCTCTAAGGTCCCTTTTAGGCTTAGGAAGAATGAGTACCCGAAGATCCGAAGAGAAATTCGGAGAAGAGGTTGGGAAGTCCTAACCAATCCCATCCAATAGGTTGGGATCCTAATTGTTTAAGAGTTCTATGCAAATGCATGGATCACGAAAAACCTACACATTAGTGTGAACCCAAATCCCAAGAATTGGAGCACCATGATCCGAGGGAGAATCTTGGCCTTCAGCCCAGAAAGTGTGAGGTTGGCGTTCAACTTGCCTTTGATGCAAGAAGATCCACATCCTTACACTAGAAGAGTCAAATTTGATCAAAGACTAGATCAAGTGCTCTTAGACATCTGTGTGGAAGGAGCACAGTGAAAAATTGATTCTCAACGCAAGCCTATCCAACTGAGGAGGCCTTTCCTTAAGCCTATAGCTAGAGGATGGTTGGAGTTTATCCAACGCTCTATCATCCCTACTAGCAACGGTCCGAAGCAACCATAGACCGATCCATCATGATTCATTGCATCATGCTCGGAGAGGAAGTGGAAGTACATGAGGTGATACATCAAGAGTTCTACAAAATGGCGGACAAGCCCTCCCCCAAGGTAAGGTTAGCTTTCCCTCATCTTATATATCAACTATGCAATTAAACTGGAATTGTTATAGAAGGTGACTTTCCTATTGAGGAGGACAAGTGATAAGCGGATATTTTATACACTTTTTGGCATTGTTTTCATATAGTTTTTAGCATGTTTTGTTTAAGTTTTATTATATTTTCATAGCTTTTAGTGTAAAATTCACATTTTTGGATTCTACTATGAGTTTGGGTGTTTTTGTGCAATTTCAAGTATTTTCTGGCTGAAATTGAGGAGTTGGAGCAAAAGTCTAATTCAGAGATAGAGAAAGTGCTGCAGATGCTGTCCAGATACTAAGACCGCGTGCCTAACAACCAGTGTTCTTCTAAGGTTCATGTGAATACGTAACTGGAAAGCATCGAACCACCAGCTTGATTATACATCTCTTAGATGGCTAATCCACGACCTCGTTAGGGACTTCTCGGGACACCAGTTCAGCCGAGGTATGGGAAAATTAGTGGCTTTCTGGTAGAGGCTAAAACCCAAAGGCACAACATTTTCTGATCTGGAAGATCCGACCTTTTCTGGGGCGTTTTAAGTAGGACCATGAAGGAAAATGGACTGCAGGAGCTTCACTCTCAATCAGAATGGATCCACACAAACCCTGGGGTTCAGATCTAGAGGAGTATTGGCGGTTGCTCAAACCAGCGTCAATCACATATAGCTTGCCATAGAAAAAATCATTCATAGTTGAAGAAGGTAGTAAGACTAATGTTAATCTAGAAGGACAAAGCCTCTCCAATCCTTAACCATCTTCTTTTTACGCATTTAAACAATCAAACCACCTACCTTTCTATCTACCTCAGTAAGATCTACAAGACAACCATAACTTGCTTCAAACCACAATCCTCATGGGATCGACCCTGACTCGCTCAGGTATTACTTGGATGACCCAGTGCACTTGCTGGTTCAGTTGTACCAAACTAGGAGAGTCAATAATATAATTTGGATTCTAGGTTCCTAAAGATGCCAATACTTCTGAGTCTTAGTGGATAGTGAGATGTTAAAACTATTGAGAAGCAAAAAGCTACTAAGTCCCGCTAATCTAATTGAAACTGAGCTTTATTGAAAACTCTGAGATTTATTGTATCTTACTCTTCTTTTAATCCTACTTTGTTTTTAGTTTCTTGGGTACAAGCAACAATTTAAGTTTTGTGTTCTGATTAGCAGATATTTTATATGCTTTTTGGCATTATTTTCAGATAGTTTTAGTATGTTTTATTTAAGTTTTATTATATTTTCAAAGGTTTTAGTGTAAAATTCACATTTTTGGATTCTACTTTGAGTTTGTGTGTTTTCATGCAATTTCAGGTATTTTCTGGCTGAAATTGAGGAGCTGGAGCAAAAGTCTGATTTAGAGGTAGAGAAAGCACTACAGATGCTATTCAGATCTGACCTCTCTCCACTTGAAAGAGCTTTTCTGGAGCTACAGACATCCAAACGGAGCATTCTCAGTGGCTATAGAAAGCTAACATACAGAATTCAATGTTAGCCTCCTACCCTATCCTAGCGTCCAGCGCCCAAAGGAGATGAGACCAGCGTCCAACGCCCATAAGGGACCCCCTAGCCAGAGTTCAACACCCTAGAGGCCCCATAGCATGTGGATCTCAATCAAGCTCAGTGATAAATCCACATTTCATGGTATTTATTTTCTCCAATTGGGCAGATTTTATGAATTTTTCTTACACTTGTTCAGTGAAATAGCTTGGTTTTGTAAACTCTCCATAAATTGTGCTCAAAAGTGAAAACATGCTTTTTAGGCCCTTATTTGCTAAATTTTATCCACTTTAATTCTATTTGATACCTTGATGTGTTTGTTGAGTGCTTTCAAGCTTATAGGCTAATATGGATTGAAGAAGTGAGGAAAAAGCATGCAAAAGTGGAGAAATCATGAAGAAATGGAGTTTGGAGCTTTTCATCAAGTGTGCGCATGCACAAGTATGCGTGCGTACGCATAAGTGAGAGTCAGCAAGCGTGCATGCGCATAAACTTATGTGCGTACGCACAGGTGAAGAAATAGAAAGTGTGCGTATGCACAGGTCCCAACACGTGACCTCATTAATGCAATTCGTTGGCAGCGAATTTTGGGCCTCCAAAATCCAATCTAACTCATTTCTAAAGCTATTTTAACCCTAATCAAAGAGGAGGCAAGGGGGAGCACTTAGGTTTAGGTTTTTCCAGGTTTTTGTCTCAGTTTTCTAGAGAGAGAAGCTCCCCATTCTCTCTAGAATTAGGTTAGGTTTAGTTAATTTTCTCTTAGTTTGATGCTTTAATTCTTGTCTTTATTTAGTTTCTTTACTATTTCTTCTTCTAGCTTCCTATTTCTTTTAGTTTTACTTGTTATTTCTTTTATTTGGTTATTTCATTGTAATGAACCTTTGTTAATTTGAATTTATATTAATGCAATTTAATGTTTCTTTGTTTATTATTATTTAATTCAATTTTTATTATTGTTTTCTTGCACTTGGTAGCTTTAGATTTTATTTTGATTGCAATTTAACATGCTTTTATTTTCATGCACACCAAGTGTTTGAAAAAAATGCTTGGCTTAGTTTTTACTTAGTTTTTCTTCACTCTTGGCTTGGAATTGAGGACTTTGGTGACCCTTGAGTCATTAATGTCCATTCTTGATTGATATATTAGAGTAGCTAGTTGATTTGGTTTCCACTAACTCTAAGTCTTCCATTAATAGAGTTGACTAGGACTTATGGATTGAAACCAATTATGCCTATTGACTTATCCTCGATGATAGGGTTGACTAAGTAGGATGAACTCTTCATAATCATCATGTGTTTGTGGTTAATGGCTAGGATAGGTAACCTTAGCTCTCAATCTATGCCAAGAGTTTCTTAGCGTTACTTGAATTCCCCTAATCCTTGATTAATTCCTTGAGTTTAATTCTTTGCATGTGATGAGCAGATATTTTATACACTTTTTGACATCATTTTCATATAGTTTTTAGTAGTTTTTTTTTTAGTTTTTATAGATTTTAGTATTAAAATCACATTTTTGGATTCTACTATGAGTTTTTGTATTTTTGTACAATTGTAGGTATTTTCTGGCTGAAATTGAGGAGTTGGAGCAGATGTCTGATTCAGAGACAGAGAAAGCACTGCAGATGCTGTCCATATCTAACCTATCTGCACTCGGAAGAGCTTTTCTGGAGCTATAAAAGTCCAAATAAAGGGCTCTTAATTGCTATGGAAAGCTAACTTCTAGTACTTTCCAGCAATATATAATAGTCTATACTTTGCTTCGGATTATAAGGCACAAACCTGGCATCCAATGCCAGCTACCTGCCCCTTCCAGGTGTCCAGCGCCCAAAGAGAAGAGACCAATGTACAAACGTCCAGAGAGGACCCCCTGGCTGGCATTCCACACCCAAGGAGCCACATAGCACGTTGATCTCATCAAAGCTCTATCCAAACAATCCCCAAATGGGCTTCAGAAGTGGATTTTAGCACTAAATAGACTATTTTACCCTTTCTGTATAATCCTTAGTCATTGACCTAGTATTTAAAGAACTTTTACACCTCTCACTAACGGAGGTCTGCCATATTTTCATTTACTTTGTGTTTTTACTTCAGTATGAGTTTCTGAACCTTCTAGGTTGAGGGGAGGAGCCCTGCTGAGTCCCATGAATTTATAAAAGTACTATTGTTTCTTCTTCGATCCGTGTTTGATTAATTCTAAGATGTATATTCGTACTTCATCATGGTAAATAGGACGATATAACCAATTAGTTCTGTTCATCATATTAAGATGAACATGCCTGATAAACACCCACGTCTACTTAGGTCAGAATGCGTCTTTCACCAGAGAAGGACGACCAACAGCTTGAATATACATCTCGTAGATGGCTAATGCACGACGTCATTGGGGACTTCTCGAGACATCAGTTCAGCCAATTTCTGGGGAGATTAGGGTTTTTGTGGTAGAGGCTAGAACCCAAAGATGTATCATTCTCTGATCCGGAAGATCTGACCTTGTCTGTGGCATTTTGAGTAGGATCATAAAGAAGAATAGATTGTGCGTGCTTCACCCTCAAGTAGAGATGGATCCACACTAAACCCGAGGTTCAGATCCGGAGGAGTATTAGAAGCTGCTCAAACCAGTGTCAATCACATACAGTCTGCCATAGAAAAAGATCATTCACAAGCAAATAAGACAGTAGTACCAGAGTTAATTCAGAAAGACAATGCAACTCCAGCTCTCTACTCTATTCCCAGCATATAATTCGTAATAGCTAACTTAATTCAGCAACTTCTGTTTCCGCCTGACTAAGACCTGCAAGAAAACCATAGCTTGCTTCAAGCCACAATCCTCGTGGGATCGACCCTGACTCACTCAGGTATTACATGGACGACCCAGTGCACTTGCTGGTACTGCTGTTGTACGAAATAGTGTGGGTTTTGCGTACACGCGCACCAAGTTTTTGGCGCCGTTGCCAGGGATTGTTGAGTTTGGACAAACTGTCGGATTGTTTTGCTCTTTAGATCAGGTAAGTTTATATTACATTATTTTAATTGAGTCTTTTATTTTTTTATTTTCTTCTTCTCAATTTTCGAAAATCATTAAAAACCTTTTCAAAAATATTTTTCTTTTCTTTATTCAGTTTATGTTTTTGTTAAGTCTTTGATTTTTGCAAGAGTATAACTTTGATTAAAGTGTTTTATTTTTATTTTCTTCTTCCTCAAACTTTCAAAAATTTCAAAAGCTTTTTCAAAAATAATTTTCTTTTCTTTGTTTAATTTTTGTTCTTGGTTTGAGTCTTTTGTGTTTGTTCTTGTTGAGTTACATGTTTTTCTTGAGTCCTATTTTCTAAAAATATTCAAAAAATAGTTTCTTTGTTTAATTCATGTTCTTGGTTTGAATCCTGCCTGTTCATACTCTTCAATTACAAAAATTTTAAAACATTTCAAAAACCTTTTTCATATAGTTTATTTTTAGCATACTCAGAATTGTCTTTGAGTTCTTCTTTCAAAAATTTTTCAAAAAATTTTTTTTTTCTTTGGTTAAATCTTGATTCAAATCTTTAAGTTTGGTGTTTTCTTTTATTTTTCTTTATTTATTTTCAAAAATTTTGTTTGGTTTTCTAAAAATTTTAGGTTTGGTGTTCTTTTTTTTATGTTCTTGAGTTCTTTGAGCCTTTAAATTTTGTTCTTAGTGTTCTTGTGAGTCTTCAAAGTGTTCTTGAGTTTTGTATGTGTCTTGAACTTAAAATTTTTAAGTATGGTGTCCCTTGGGGTTTCCCTTAAAAAATTTTCGAAAAACAAGGGTGCTAAATCTAAAAATTTTAAGTCGTGTGTCTTATTTGTGTTTTTCTCTTTCATTAGTAAATTCAAAGATAAAAAAATATCTTTTCTAACTAATCTTAACCTTAATTTTCGAAATTTTTCAAAAAAAATTCAAATTTTGGTTTTCAAAATTTTATCTTATCATGTCTTAGTTTACAAGTTTCCAAAAATTAAAAAAATTATATCTTTTCCTATCTTTTTACATTATTTTTAAAAATTAACAAATAAAATTTAGATTTTGATTTTAAATTTTTTATCTTATGATATCTTAGTTGTCAAGTTTTCAAAAATAAAAAATTTTCAAAAAAATAAAAATCATATCTTTTTTCAAAAAATCTTATCTTTTTCAAAATCTTATCATATCTTTTTCAAATTTCAAATTTTTTAATCAAATATTTTTCAAAATCAAATTTTCAAATCTTATCTTTTTCTCATTTCAAATTTCAATTTCAAATCTTTTCTTATCTTATATTCTATTTTATTTTTAAATTAAAAATCTTTTCTTAATTAATATCTTATCTCGTCTCTCTTATTTTTCAAAACTTCCTAACTAACTCATCTCTTCCTTAATTTTCAAAAATATATTTCCATATTCTCTATTTTCTTTTTCAAAACCTCCTAACTAACTATTCTCTTCTTAATTTTCAAAAATCATCTCTCTTCTTCTCTCTCTTCTTTTTAAAACTACCTAACTAACTCTCATCTCTTTTAATTTTCAAAAATTTCTTCTTTTCTTCCCTCCTCTATTTGAACAAGAATTGGAGGACATGACTGAACCACATGAGGAGCCAAGAAAGGTCCTTGGTGAGTTCACCATGCCTACCTCTGGCTTTTATGGCAGAAGCATTGTTGTACCTGCCATTGGAGCTAACAATTTTGAGCTTAAGCCTCAGTTAGTTTCTCTTATGCAGTAGAATGGAAAATTTCATGGACTCCACTGAATGAACCACATCAGTTCTTAGCAGAATTTTTATAGATCTGTGATGCTGTAAAAACTAATGGAGTAAATCCTGAGGTTTATAAGCTTATGCTCTTTTCCTTTGCTTTAAGAGACAGAGCTAAGTTCTGGTTGGATACCCAACCTAGAGAGGGTCTTGACTCTTGAAAAAAGCTAGTTAATGCTTTTCTAGCTAAGTTATTTCCTCCTCAAAAGATGAGCAAGATTAGAGTGAAAGTTCAAACCTTCAGACAAAGAGAAGGTGAGTCTCTCTCTGAAGCTTGGAAAAGATACAAGCAACTGATCAGGAGATATCCTCCTGGCATGCTCTTAGAGTGGTCCATCATAGGCATGTTATATGATGGTTTGTCTGAGATGTCCAAAATTTCATTAGACAGCTCTGTAGGTGGATCTCTCAACTTGAAGAAAATGCCTGCAAAAGCCAGGGAACTCATTGAGATGGTTGCTAACAACCAATTCATGTACACCTCTGAGAGGACTTTTGTAAACTATAGTACCTCTCAGAAGAAAGGAGTTCATGAAGTTAAGACTCTGAATGCCATATTGGCTTAGAATAAGATTTTGACCCAATAGGTCAACATGATCTCTCAACATCTCACTAGGATGCAAACTGCAACTGGCAGTAATCAGGAAGTTTCTCTTGAAGAAGAAGCTTATGATCCTGATCAACCCACCATGGAGGAGATGAATTACATGGGAAAAGCCTATGGAAACACTTACAACCCTTCATGGAGGAATGATCTTCAACATAGGAGAGGATGAGTATGACTGTGTCATTCTTGGAAGACCTTTCTTAGCTACTGCAAAAGTTTTGATTAGTGTAGCTAAGGGAGAAATGGTTTCCCAATTAGAAGAGGACTACATCTTATTCAAGATGTCCAATCTTCATTTTCCCTCTGATAAGAAAGAGACAATTGTGCAACACATAGTGTTCCAACCCTCTCTTTTTGTGCAGAGCTCTACAGAGCCCCCAGACATCAATTCTAAGTTTGGTGTTGGGCAGCCCTCAACATGCTCTAAGCACAAAGGTACAAAAAAAAGTACCTATAGGGTGGAGGGACAAGAAAGTCCCTATTGAAGGCCTCTCACCTGGCATGAGAGTTGTCTTCACTAAGAAGCTAGCCTTACCACATACAGTGAGCCGTGTCCTATCTCTAGAGCATGTAAAGCTCATTCATGAGAGGACAGGCAGAAAATTCACTGTCAAGGGCGAAAATCTAAGCCCATACTCACCTCCGTAAGGAGCTAACGGTCAAGCCAGAGACTCTAAAAGAGCGCTTGTTGGGTGGCAACCCAACTTTACTCAACCATTTATTTTCATGTTGTTTTTCTTTTCAATTATCAGAGTCATGATCATATGTATCAGCCAAGAGACAGAATTCATAGCAATGAAAATAGAACACTCCAGAAAGAGTGTTAAAGTTTAACGCCAGTGAGGAAGTAACGGGCGGAAATTGTCTATCGGTAAAGAATTTCACAAATGAAAATCTCGTTGCAAGTATAGTTCTAAACCAACAAACAATTTCCTTCAATAAAAAATTTTGTTTGTCACAAGTAACAAACCCCAATAAAAATAATAACCGAAGTATTTAAACCTTGGATCGTCTCTCAAGGAGTTGCAGGAAAGTGTTCTTGTTATTGGTTATGGGTTGTGTGTTTTGGGGTTTGGAATACGGGACAAGAGATGTAAATTACAAGAAAAGTAAATGAAACTTAAATGATAAAAAGGTCTTGGCAAAGGTTGATGGTTAAGGATGTTTATCCTTATTACTAACCACAATATGATAATTGCAAGCGTACGCGTCGCTTGGCAATTTGCTATCCACGCGTACGCGTGGTGCAGGCGTACGCGTCACCATGCGACCTCATCTTCTACCCGTGTGCGTCTATTGGGCGTACGCTGATAGAAAGAATCTATTCCAGTTTCAACAAAATATTTCAGTTATTAGTGTAGTCCAAACTGATAGTCAATCCTCAAATAAAATTTAATTTTGGTTTTGTCACAAGTACAAACGCCAATGAAAATTAATCGAAGTATTTAAACCTCGGGTCGTCTTACAAAGAATTGCAATGAAGTGAATGATTATTGGCTATAAAGGAACAAGGGGTTTGATTGATAAAGGAGCAAGAAATCAAATGGGAAAGAATTTAAATGACGAGAAAAGTAAATCAAGCGAGCAATTAAAGAAAGCAATTAATAAAGAGAGACATTCATAGCAAGGGTTGAAAATGTAGGCTTTCTATCCTAGTCATACAATGATTAATTCATCCTATTTAGTCAACTCCGGCAAATGGAAAAATGTATCATGTTATGTTCACATAGGGAGAATGTCAAACAAGACTAATCAATCATATCATAATAATAAATAAGAATCTATCTTAATACGTCATCCCCGATGATGGAAGAAGGTATCATGTTATCCTCACACTCGAAGAAAGTCTAATAAGACTAGCTAATCTCAATCCTTAAGTCCTAATCACCTACTAATTGAATTAGCAAGAGGTTAGAGTCAATGGAAATCATATTAACCATCAATTCTAGATCAGCAACATACGTTGGGTATTCATGACTCAAGATTACCTAATTACTCTTTCCAAGCCAAGAATGCTCAAAATCTACTGTAAAGCCCAACCAAGCATTTTGTCAAACACTTGGTGGGTATAAATAGAAAGCATGGTAAATTGCAAGGAAAGATAAAATCTACCAACTACAGATTGCAAGAAAAGTAAATTCACAACTCAAATCAACAATAAAAGAACATCAAACATTAAATTTCATTATAAGAGATCCAAATCTAACATGAGTGCATGAACATAAAAGAGGCATAAAAGTAAAATTAACATCACAAACTAAGAGAATTAAAGTGTAGAAACAAGAAATTGTAGAGAAAACAAGATGAAATCAAGAAATTGGACTTAGATCTAAGATGCGATATAGCCTAGAACCCTAATTCTAGAGAGAAGCGGGAGCTTCTCTCTCTAGAAACTAAACTACATGATGCCAATTCTACAACTAAGTGCTCCCCCTTGCTCTAGCTTGAATTCTACATGAAATAGCCTCAGCAATCAGTTGGATTTGGGCCTGGGCAGCTCAGAAATCGCCCCCAGCGTTTTGCCTTTAAGTGAGTCACGTGCGAGCATCGACGCGTACGCGCCATGTACGCGTACGCATCGCCTGGCAATTTTTCTATCCACGCGTATGCGCTATGTACGCGTACGTGTCTCCATGCAACGTCACCTCTACGCGTGCACGCCTGGTATGCGCGCGTCCATTGATGCATTCCCAATCCTTGTTTTCTCATGCATTCTCCACTTTGCATGATTTTCTCTTCACTTCTTCCATCTAATACTTGTCTTATGGCCCTGAAATCACTAACAAACACATCAAGGCATCGAATGGAATTAAGGTGAATCAAAATCATTAATTTAAGGGCCTAAAAAGCATGTTTTTACACTTACGCACAAAATCAAGGAGAATTATAAAACCATGCTATTTCATTGAATAAATGTGGGAAAAGGTGATAAAATTCCCTAAATTAAGTACAAGATAAACCACAAAATTGGGGTTTATCATGCGCGTCGATGAGTGCTCTCCAAATTTTTTATTTTTCCAAGTGTTCTCCACATTGCATGCTTTTCTCTTCACTCCTTTGATCCATTCTTAGCCTTTTCAACCTGAATTCACTAACAAACACATCAAGCCATCTAGTGGAATTAAAGGTGGATTAAAATTAGCAAATTATGTCCTAAAAAGCATGTTTTCACTTTCAAGCACAAATTATGAGAAAAGGTTGGTAAAATCCCCCAAAATAAGCACAAGATAAACCCTAAAAATGGGGTTTATCAAACTTCCCACACTTAAACAATAGCATGTCCTCATGCTAAATCAAGAAGGGAACAAGGGGTATGACAATTATTCAATGCAAATAAACTATATGCAACCTACCTAAATGCAACTATCTATATGAATGCGAATGCTTGGTCAAAACAAATAATCTTCCAAGAGAACATATATGAGCATAAGGGCTAAAGCAATAGAAATCAAATCAAACCCACAATTGTATTGAATTACCAAAAAGATTTGCAAATTTGCAAGAAAAGGGATGATCATGGTGAAAATATGTAATTGAGCAATCGAACCCTCACCGGGTGTGTATCCGCTCTAGTCACTCAAGTGTTTGGGGTTGATTCCCTCAAATCTCCCCTACTCATGCTTTCCAAGATTTGTTTTTCATCTAGCAATCTACAATCATTTCATGCATGCATACAATTATCATTAGGTCTTTCCATAAGGTTGTAATGGGGTTAGGGTCAAGGTAGGGTTATATATGGTTAACTGGACTAGAATTTGAATCTTTGATTAACCTATACTTCCCACCTAACCTATATAACAGCCTATAAAATTTTAAACAAACTTAACTACCCATAATCTTCATTTTTTTCACACACTCATGCATTTTCTTTTTACTTCTCAACACATATGAATTGATTTTTATTGAACCTCACTTTGGGGCATTTTGTCCCCTTTTTATTGCTGTTCTTTCTCTTTTTTTTTTTAATTCAAGTTAAATTATACATAAGAACATCAATACATAAGGTCTAAACATTTGATTAATACATGAGTATTCACCAAACTTCTCAATATAGAAATATAAGATACCGTTTTATCCCAACCCAATGTTCCCAATTTTTCCCACACTTGAATAATAAATACTTTCACTAGTCCAAGCTAATCAAAGACCCAAACAAGGGCCATTTATTGTTTTTTGCTTTAGGCTTGTAATGTGCTAAAATAAAGAACAATTGGGTTAAGTGATACGTGAGCATCTTTCTTATCTTTTTCTTGTGAATTTGTATTTAATTTGTTAAGTTTAATCAAGAATTAATTATCTTTTAGCCACTATGGATGCTACTTTGAGTCTTGTGCAAATCTATTTATTTTAGGTAGCATTTAGCTGGATGTGATGGAATTTCTGCAGCACAAGAATTAAAGGAGATGACAGCGAGGAGCGACGCGTGCGCGTACCCAATGCGTGCGCGTGATTTGGAGCTTTCCATGGTGACGCGTGCGCCTACCTGACGCGTACGCGTGACACGCGAAAAAAGACCATCGACGCGTACGCGTGACATGCGCCACGTGCAGAAAACGCAGAAAACGCTGCGGGCGATTTCGGGGCCCCATTTTGGCACTCAAGTAAGGCGCAGCTCTCTGCCAAGTTAGGCGCGGATCCAGTGAAGCCACGTGGTCCCCACGTTACAAGGCGTAGATTATTTAATTGATTCTGATTCAAATTTGAATTTGAAAATAGAAAAAGATATTATCTTAATTTTAGATATTAGATTTTAAATTAATTAGGATTAGATATAAAAGACAATTTCAATTCTATACCAATTGACAGTCGGTATTCCACAGTTTACCTGTATCCTATTTTTCTTCTCTGAGTTTTGAGTAACTAAACCTCCATTGTTAAGGTTAGGAGCTCTGTGTATTGTATGGATTTACATTATTACTTTTCTATTTTAATTCATGTTTTGATTTATATTTGAAGAATTGTTTTTGTTCTTTATTCTATGAATTTGGGTGGAATGGAAGTATGACCCATGTTCTAATTGAGTTCTTGTATAAATTGAAAAAGCTCTTTACATGAACAACAGCTTGAAAACATATTCTCCTGAATTTCTAATTATTTGTATTTAACAGGATACATGACATATAATCCCCTTATATCTAGATAATTAGGATTCTTGTGGCATATAAACTGGAATTTGATCGTTACCCTTTAATAGGAAGTAATTGACCAAGGAATTGGCAGTTAATGAATTTTAAAGGAGACTACGAAGGTCTAAGGAATTAGGGTGTAGTCACATATAGTTTGCCATGAATTAAATCTTGCATGATTAAAATAGTTAGTAAGAAAAATTAATCCAGAAAATAGATAACTCTGAAGCCTTAACTATTTTCTCCCATATTTGATTCCCAACTTATTCACCTGCTGTCTTCAAACTCTTAATTTACTGTTTAATGATCTTTGAACATCCAACACTCTTTTCTGTTTACCTAACTAAGTGGTTTAACCAACCATTGTTGCTTGATCCATCAATCCTCGTGGGATCGATCCTCACTCACCCAAGGTATTACTTGGTACGACCCGGTGCACTTGCGGATTATTTTGTGGGTTATAAATCCCACACCATTAAGCATAGGCTCAAAAATAGTTAACAATGGAAGGTAAAGGGTAGGATATTTAGGTAAGTGAGCTTTATAAAACAATTGCCTCAATCATATAAATACATGTATACATGGAATAATGGACATAAAGAATTAAACAAATCAAAGATCACAATCATAGAAAGAGAATAATCACACACAAGAATGAAAATAAGTGGTCATATAATGTAACCACACCATTAGGCTCAAATCTCACATGCTTGTGTTCTTAGCTCAAAACATGATCCACAATATATATATATATATGATTCAAGCAAGTCCAACATAAAAATTTTCAATCAAATGGGGTGGTGCCCTATAGATAAATTCCTTGGAGAAATTCATTGTTTTGACTAAGCTTATTATATGTATCCTAAGTGCAATATTGTGATTGAGACAAGTAAAAATTTCTTAGTTTAATTTCCTTTTTCAATCAAACCAAATTCTCATATGCAAAAAGGGTAAACTAAGCTCAATAATCCATATTTTCCAATCACACCAAATGAGCTAAATTAACTATATATATATATATATATATATATATATATATATATATGCTAATGACTAAAAGTGCAAATCAAATTAGAAATCTGAATATATATATATATATATATATATATATATATATATATATATATATATATAAACAAAAGATGCCAAATGTAAGAAACTAAAACAGAAGTACTCAAAATAGCTAGTATATACAATAATCTCAAAGAGTGCAATAACGTAAAATGTGCAAATACGAAAAATAAATAGAATAAAGCTAAATAAAACAAGAGTCTGAAAATGGTCACCCAGAGTATAAAATATCGCCGACGTTGACAAGGCGACCTCCCCACACTTAGAATGAAGCATCGTCCTCGATGCTATGGCTGAGACTGGGTAGGTGGGTCGACGTCTGCTGCTGGCTCCAACTGTGGCTGTGGCTCTGTGGGAGCCTGGGTTTGGGTAAGTGCCTCTGTCGGCTGAGTCTCCTCCTCCTCCCAAGATCAAAGCGGCATTTGTTGCGACGCTCGCTCTGCTCCAAGAGCCCGATCAGACGCTGCACAAGTCGATACGTCGGCTGGGGGCCTGGTGGTGGTGGTGCTGCTGCTGGTGCTAGTGGTGCTACTAGTACAGGTGCTACTGAGGAGGAAGATGACATAGGATTCGCTGCTGCAGAGGCTCGAGAGCGACGCAAGACTGGCGGTTTGTCATTCACCAACGTGCCCTTCGGAATAGTCCTCTCATTTCTATGGACTGGGGCTGGTGACTCATCCTCTGGTAGCCGTGGAACTCCAGCTCGCTAAGCCATCTCTGTGTCCATCGCATGGAATGGGAGTGTGCCACGGACATGAGCTTGCCACATATATTTCCTGATCAATTGGGGAAAGTACAACTCTCTCCCCTCTTGGATCTCAGTAAAGTGCGTGGTCGGCATGACATAGTGGGCAAGGATCTGCTGCCATGTCCTAGCCTCCCGCGTTAGATAATCAAACACCGTCCCCCTGGGTTTTATTTTGTTGGCATCCATCTTCCAAGGGGCATCTGAATGGGCAATAATACTCTTCAGTGCATCATAATCATAAGTAAGGCAGTGCATCTCCGCTTCAGCCCTCTGAAACGCATCTTTCTCACTAACTTTGGGCCGGTAGTGGAGTGCTTGCTCAATATCCACCTCAGTGATCAGAATCTGTCCTCCTCTCAGGTGAATTAACTCAAGGATTAGTCTGAAGAAATTACAATAAAATTCCCAGTCCCATGACTCGTTCACCCGAGGTAAGTCCCTATCCAGTTTCTTCTCTAAGTTGAGATGCTGCTTCTGAAGGAGATGGAAGCGTAGCTCACGGTACAAATTAGGGAACCTTCCTACTTCGGTAGGAGGTAATTGCTGATTTGCTTTTTCCTTGTTAGATAGAAAAATCTTGGCATAACTGGAGAGGGCAGAATCAACAAAAGATTGAGATTTCTTCCTTTTTCGAGAGGTTTCCTTTGCTTTCCCTTTTCCACTGTCAGACATCCTGGAGAAAACAACAATCACAGGATATAAACAATTAAGCAAAGCAGATGAGTGTAAAACAAGGAATGAAGCAGCAGATAGAAGACAGTCAATAAGAGGATATTGAGATAAACTCATGATGTGAGTTGAAGAAAAGAATTCATGCAATATTAGCCAAGTGCTTGTTTGTTAAGCAACACAATTATCATACCCAAAAGAATGTGTAAGTGTTAAAGTGAAAGCTAAAAAGTAGAGTTAAAAAGTCTGTTAGGTCAGAAGTTAGAAAAGCAGTTAGAAATTAGTGGCATGACAATTATGGAGCTTAACCAAGAGAAGTTCAAAAAGCATAGGTACAAGAACACTCACATTCATGAGGATAATGTAAGACATTGATGATGAAATATAAATTGCACAAAAGCAGAGAATAGAAAAGCAAGTCATCATCAATGCTCATGGTCACTAAAATTGTAAAAAAAAATTGGCGCTGAGAAAAAAAATTGAGGATTAGCACTTAGTGTAACCAAAAGATGGTTGAAAGCAATTTCAATAGAAAAGGGTTACACTAATGGAAAGTACCAATTATTACAGCGTAAGAACCTTAACAAAAAAGGACAGGTTCAAATCAAATGGCAAAATCATTGAAAGAGGCTTCATGGGTTAAGTAAGGTGAAATTGAACTTAAACCAAGAATTCATAAAGCATTTGATCTAACCAAGGGTCTATTTAACACACCAATCCGTCAAATAGTTCCTTGATCCTGTCAATCATCAATATACATGAAAAGGGAACCGAAATGAAAACGAAAATGCTGATGAAATCAACTTATGTATTGAACTTGGTATAAGTCAAGTGAATTCTCAAACAAAGAGTGTTAAGTTCAATCCTTAAGTTGCAAGTTATCAAGCGGGTATTTTCCAAAAATTTTGGCAGCATTTCGGCAGTAATTTGGACGTTCCCAGATAACAAACTGTAGCAAAACACTCATATGAATCAAGATTATACAAACATGTTAAAACAAGCAATCAATTCATATGGTTCAAACAACATCTAGCAAACTAAAACAGCTTGAGTCAGCTTTGCAGCAGTCAAACAACATACAAGCAAGTAGCTTCAAATTATAGAATGGAAAAATAGAAGAGCAACATCATCATCACTCAGCAAACAGTGTTACAATCAACCATTTCAGAAAACAAGAACGGAGCAATTATCAGGCCTAAATCCTCTAACCACATCCTAGCTACCTAACCACCTAAATTCAACTAAAACATGCATCTCTAACTAATCATAATCAAACAGAACATAAACTAAGCTAACAAAATTTTCTAAACAGAATAGTAAAACAAGAAAAGAAATGAAGGGGGAAACATGGGAACCTGAGGAAAGCAGAAGCAGAACTGGAAATGGAAAGGAAGGGAGATGACAGTGCCGCCCAAAGATACCGGCAACCTGGCAGCTTGCGTTTGTGCCGAGAAGGTAACGCAGCAGCAAGAGACAGAGTAGAGAAGCAAAGTTCTTCTCTGGTTGCAGTGACGAGGGGGAAAAGAAAGCGAGCTAGGGGGAATAGAGGTTGGTGATGGTGGTATGATGCTCTCCGGTGGCAATGAGAGGGCCACAGCGGTGCTTACGGTGGCAGAGTAGAGAAACGGTCGAGAGAGAGAAAGAGAAAGGGGAGGAAGGAAGAAAGAAGAAAGAGAGAGAGAAGAGAAGGGGTGGTCGCGCGGCGGTACGGTCGCGGGAGGGGTGTTTGGAAGAAGATCAGGGTGGCAGGAATGGTAGTTTATTCGTTCTGGAGGGAGAAGAAGATGATGTGAAATGTTGAAGGGAAGAAGAGAGTGAAAGGACGCGATGGCTAGGGCTTATACGTAGTGTACGCGTACGCCTGGGTGGACAGAAAGCGAATGGATGCATAGGCATCTTGCACGCGTATGCATAGATGGGGTGAGTGCTCAATGACGCGTATGCGTAATGCACGCATACGCGTGGAATGAAACTTGTGCTAGAAGCACAATGCTTGCGCCAAGTTCGCACAACGCTCGGGTAGGATGTATGGGGGTTGTGTTGACGCATCTACGCGTACGCGTGAGGTGCGTATACGCGTGCCTTCCCCTTCCCCCTTTTTTTTGAGGTTTTCCAAACATAAAACAAGTGAAACTTGCACCCCAAGCAAAGTGCAATCCAACATAAATGAGAAATTTAAACAAACTAATAACCAAATCATTAAAGCAAGAGTATGCAAGGAAGAGAACTTCCTACAATGGCAACTCAAATCACTCACTGATTATATCTACAAGAGAATGGAAATAGTTTACCATGGTGGGGTGTCTCCCACCTAGAACTTTTAATTATTGTCCTTAAGTTTGACTTATGAAGAGCTCTCATCAAGGTGGCTTGTGCTTGAACCCATCCTTGAACCACCAAGGATGCATGCTCCTCAAATGGTTGTCATAATTTCCAACCATCTTCACCAAGCTTGGGTGAAGTTCTACCCAAGATATGAGCTCCCAAAGTTGATCTTCATGTTGTGATCCGGGATCCCACACCTTATTCTGACACCCGTCTTCAAGTTGATTTCGGTGCTTTCCTTCGGGTGATAGGTTCTTAGAATTCTCAATTGAGCACCCAAACAACTTCCTAGACCCACTCAATATAGCATGACTCCAACCTCTACAATTCAACCTTAACGGTCCAACCATAATGAGCTTGACATCAAACTTCCAACCACTACACAAATCCCTCTTACTCTTCAATCCACAAATTTTTCTAAGTTGACCATCCGTCTCAAGCAAACCATATTCAAGGGGAATAATAAAGCTCAAGGATAAGGGATTCACCCACTTGAATGAAGGAATGGATGGTGATGGCTTGGGAAGAGGTATTTTCAACAATCTTGTAACTTTCACTCCCTTGTGCACTTCTTGGATTATCTCTACCTCTTGACAACTCTCTTCAACTTCTCCTTGCTTGTTAACTTCCTCCAACTCCTCATCATCATGAATCAAATCAAAATTTGGAGGTTGTGTGAAGTCCACTTCAACATCAACTTCACACCCATTAGAAGAATCTTCAACAAAGTCACCAACGTCAATTGGTGTAGAGTTGTCTTCAATGATTTCAATTTCATGTCCAATAGGAGAGGATTCGATTGTGGATAGGAATTCATCAATGATTGAATCCATCTCTTGATTAACCTCTTCAAAGTCTCTAACTATGATATGCTTTGGAGGGTGTCGAGACTCCCATGGTGGCTCCGTATCTCCCAAATCTTCAACCACTTCTTCCTCTTCTTCAATAATCATGGCTTCCTCCAATTGCTCCAATACAAAATCTAACTCCTCATCCTTCCCCGGATTTTCCAATCTCTCCTTCATGCTATGCTCTTCTTTGTATTCTTCACATGTGGCCAAGGAAGTACCTTGAGTTCATGAGTATTGGGAGGCCAAAGAGTGTACTACCTTGATCAAGTTAGTCACAAGTTCTAGTGCATTCCTTTGCATATCCTCTTGTCCTTAAAGCAGCAAAGTGAGAGAATTATCTATTGGGGCTTGGGGTGGATAGGAGGGTTCACTATTTTTGAGAAAGGGTTCATAATAGGAAGGCGGTTCTTCTTAGTAAAGATTTGGGGATTGTGTGTATTGAGGTGGTTCTTGGGAGTAATTGTGTTGGAATTATGGTGGTTCTATGTGTGGTTCATATGGCTCATATGGTTGTTGGTATGCTGGATAAGGATTAGGGTCATATGGAGGTGCTTGGTAAAAAGAGACTTGTGAGTATGGTTTAGGGTCTCTGGGTGTTGATTGTCATGAAGAGGTCCACCATAACCATTGCCTTGGTATGCATCTTGGAATGGATCTTGCTCATGGTACATTGGATGGGGTTGTTGCCAAGAGGGTTGATCAAATCCTTGTGGCTCCTCTTATCTTTTATTGCTCCATCCTTAATGCATGTTATCATTGAAATTCACATTTCTTACAACATAATTTGAACCAAACTCATAGCCGAAGGGGTGAGAATTCATAGTAAAAAGAGAAAATAAGAACAAAACTAATAGGGAACAAAGACAGATAAAGTCCTACAACTAACAAACCAACAAAAAAATCAAGATATTTACAATATATAATACAATAACCAATAACAAGGCACACAATTGCAACTCCTCGGCAACGGCACCATTTTGATGAATGGAGATTGTCATGTTGGTTAACAATTTCATGAATGAATTCTCGTTGCAGGTATAGTCCTAAATGAACAAACAATTCCACAATAAAAAATTTGGCTATCACAAGTAACAAACCCTAATAAAAATAAACCGAAGTATTTAAACCTCGGGTTGTCTCTCAAGAAATTACAGGGAAGTGTTCTTAATATTGGTTATGGGACAAGTATATTTGGCGTTTTTGGAATAAGGGACAAGAAATGTAAATGACAGGAAAGTAAATGAATCTTAAATGATAAAAATGTCTTGGCAAGGGTTGATAGTTAAAGATCTCTATCCTTATTTCTAACCACAATATGAAAATTTCAAGGATCAATCCCATTAAGTCATCCTCCATCAAGTGAAAGAAAGTCAAATGAGCTTTATCAATCCTAGTCCATAAGTCCTAACCATTTCAATAATTGACTTAGTGAGGGCTAGTGTCAATGGATCCCAATTATCAATCACTTGGCCATTAGTAACTCAAGTGTTCCTAAGTTACCATCCCAAGCCAAGAACACAAAAATCTACTCTAACATTCTTTCAAACATTTTATCAAACACTTGGAAGGAATAAAAGAAAAGCATACTAAATGGCAAAGAAAGATAAAATCTAGCAACTACCAATTGCAAGGTAATAACAATAACAAAGCAATTAAACATAAAGAAACATAAAACATGAAATTGCATTAAAGGAAATTGAAATTGACAATAGGATTCATAACTTAAACATATCCAAAATGAGAAATTAACAAGAGAGGAAAGGGAAATCAAGACACTACAACTAGAAATTGTAAAGCGAACAAGATGAAAACATGAAATTAAACCTAGATCTAAGAGGGATTTAACCTAATCCTAACCTAATTCTAGAGAGAAAATGGAGCTACTTTCTCTAGAAAACTAACTAAAGGCTCACCATAACTACTCTAAGTGCTCCCCCCTTGTCCCATCTTCAATTCTGCATGAAATAGTCCTTGGAATCAGTTGGATTTGCACTTGGGAAGCTCAGAAATCTCCCTCAGTATTTTCACTTTAATGAGGTCACGTGCGAGCATCGACGCGTACGCGTGGGTCACACGTACGCATCGCTTGGCAATTTGCTACCCACCCGTATGTGTGGTGCATGCGTTCGCATCGCCATGCGACCTCATCTTCTACACGTGCGCATCTGTTGCGCATGCACGTCGATGAGTGCTCTCCAAATCTTTGATTTTTCCAAGTGTTCTCCACTTTGCATTCTTTTCTCTTCACTCCTTTATTCCATTCCTAGCCTTTTCAACTTGAATTCACTAACAAACACATCAAGGCATCTAGTGGAATCAAAGGTCGATCAAAATTAGCAAATTAAGGCCTAAAAAGCATGTTTTCACTTTCAAGCACAAAATAAGGGAGAATTACAAAACCATGCTAATTCATTGAATAAATGTGAGAAAAAATTGATAAAATCCCCCAAAATAAGTAAAAGATAAACCCTAAAAATGGAGTTTATCAGGAAGCCCTCACTGAGCGTTCAACACCCCAAGAGGATAGCATTGCTGGCGTTGAACTCCAGCTAGGGAGCCGCCCCTGGGCGTTCAAACGCCAGTGGAGAAGAGCAGGGAATCTAGAATTCCCTAGCCTCTCAGGACGAAGAAATCCAACAGAAGCTCCACCTACCCCACCTTCTTCTTCCCCATTGATCATATTTGCTCGAGGATGAGCAAAACTCTTAAGTTTGATGTTGCAAAAGTTTTGCTTTGTGACTTCTACCACTTTTAATTATAGAAGAAGATGATAGAGCAAATTAGAAAGCATGCATATGAACTTGTGCAGCCGCCTCAACAAAGTCAAAGGAGTAGCGTTGAAGAGATCAAGCATTACATTGGATCCTCAAGGAGGTGTAGTAGCCATGATCATCAAGGTGCATTTGTTCTCTTTATTTCATTCTTTGTTATTTTTCTGTTTTCTGTCTGTTTTATTATCTATTATCTTTTTCTTACTGCATGATCATTTGCATTGATGTCTTAAAGATGTAAAATGTTTCATATATCTCTCACCTTGCTTAAATGAAAATTTTTATTGAAAAGAATTGAGATACATGAATTTCAAGTTTAAAATAAGATTAGTTTAATTATTATGATGTGGTGTCATTTGCTTTTGTTTTCTGAATGTATGATTAAACAATGCATATTTGAAGTAGAAATTTATGAATGTTAGCTCTTCAATTAATGATGATGATAGTAAAGTATTATTTATAATATAAAAAATCTAAAATTTGATTCTTGAAGCAAGAAAAAGCACCAAAAATAAAAAGAAAAGCTTGCATGCGAAAAAAAAAGAAAAAGATAAAAAGCAAGCAGAAAAGGCCAATAACCCTTTAAACCAAAAGGCAAGGGTAAAAGGGCCCAAGGCTTTGAGCATCAGTGGTTAGGAGGGCCCAAAGGAATAAAATCCTGGCTTAAGCGGCTCAATCTAAGCTGTCCCTAACCATGTGCTTGTGGTGTGATGGTGTCAAGTGAACAGCTTGAGACTGAGCGGTTAAAGTCATGGTCCAAAGCAAAAAGAGTGTGCTTAAGAACTCTAGACACATCTATCTGGGGACTTTAGCAAAGCTGAGTCACAATCTGAAATGGTTCACCCAGGTAAAGTGTTTGTGGCATGAATGTATCCGATGGTAATATTGGAAAACATAGTGCTTAGGGTGATGACTTGCCTCATTTACCCTTCTTTCTTGCATAAAGAAGACCATAAAAGAGCACAAATCTCATTTGATCAGTACAATTCATGTATTATTTGGTGAATATTATGGTACACTACTTTGAGATGAGTTGTGCTGAATTTCAGGTGAAAAAGGCATCAAGAACGGGAAGAAGACAAACAAGAAGCTGGGCGTGTGAAACTGGCATGCCACTTGGGGGCAAATGTCACAAAAATGTACTGGCGTGGCACGCCAGGAGCTAAGCGTGGCACGCCAGTACTAAATTCCAGAAGGGAGATCCAAGCATGCATGTGGGCGTGGCACGTCAGGGAATGAGCGTGGCACACTAGTACAAAATTCCAGAGAGCAAAATGGAGGACACGAAAGGGGCGTGGCACGCCAGGTTGGGCGTGGTACGCCTGACCCATCATCTACTATGGGCATGCCACTTGAAGTCGAACGCGTGGCACGCCAATTCACCATCTCACGAAGAACCTCCACTACGGCGTGCCACTTGGTGTCAAAGGCGTGGCACGCCAGTTCCAAAAAGTCACTTTGGCGTGCCACTTGAAGATCCAGGCGTGGCACGCCAAGCTTGAAGAGTGCACAAATACATGGCGTGCCACTTGAGCAACATGGCGTGGCACGCTGGTACAATGATCCAGAGAAGGGCCTCAAGGCAATTGAGGACTGGGCGTGCCACTTGAAGTCGACGGCGTGGCACGCCAACCCCTCAACCTCACTTCGGCATGACACTTGAGCAACCAGGCATGGCACTCCACTGCATAAGATAATATGAGCAAGGACTGGGCGTGCCACTTGATGTCGAAGGCGTGGCACGCTAATCCGAACATTTCACTTAGGCGTGCCACTTGAAGGTCGAGGCATGGCACGTCAACTACTGGAACAAGACAAGATCATGGGCGTGGCACGCCAACCTTTAGGCATGCCACGCTGGTGTAAGTTTCCAGAGAAGATGGATGAGGCCAATTACATGGGGCGTGCCACTTGGTATCGAAGGCGTGGCACGCCATTCACTATTCTTGACTCAGGTGTGCCACTTGAGCAACCAGGTGTGGCACGCCAGTTTCATTCAGAGGCCAGAGAAGCATTGGGGCGGGTCACTTGAGTTTGTGGCATGGCACGCCAAACAAAGGAACCACTTACTCACAAAGGGGCGTGGCATGCCAGATCCTGGGTGTGCCACACTAGTGCAACTTTCCAGAGGAGCTTAGGCAAACACACAACAAGGGCGTGGCACACCAAACCCTGGGCGTTCCACGCTAGTTCATGTTTCTAAGGGCAAAGGAAAGTGGAAAAAGCAAAGGGTGTGCCACTTGAGCTCGAAGGCATGGCACGCCAACACAAGAATTCCACTATGGCGTGCCACTTGAGTTCGGAGGCGTGACACGCCAAGGTTGATAAAGGGATGAGCGTGCCAGTTGAAGGATTGAGCGTGGCACGCCAAGCTATTTTGAAGGGCACGTGACACGCCGGTGAAGCGCCAGCCACACGCCAGTTAAGGAGTCACGCTTATTGAGTGTTTTCTTTCCCTCCAAAATGTAATTTTCCCTTTTTCACTTTTGTAATTCTTTTAATTTTACTAGGAGTAGTATAAATACCCCCAAGGAGTACTGAAGAGGGGTTAAGCAGTTTGTTCTAGATCTACTTTTACACTCCACTTTTGAGTACTTTTCAAGCTATGAGTAGCTAACTTCGCTCTCATTGAGAGAGGGAGCTCTGTTGTACTTGATGGATTGATAATAGTGAAATTCTTCTTCTCTTCATCTTCTCTTGATTTGTTAGAAGGAATTTCGTTCTTCTTGCTTAGTGTTCAATTATCTTGGGAAAGAGATTTAATGCAATTGGGTTTCATGGGAACCTTGGGAAAGGAAACATGAAATCATGCTTGAAATCCCTTCTCACACTTAAGTAGAATCTGGGTTTTGGTGATGGGATACGTGACATATAATCCCCCCTCTACCTATACCTATGAGGGTGTGTGGTATAATCAGGGACCAAGCATATCTCTCTTCATGAGCAATTAGACCAAGGAATTGGCTATTGATCAAGATCTGAGAGATTGAGTCACCAAGGGATGGGGCTCAATCAATCATGATTGCCAAGAGGTCAATGAGTTGCATGATTGAAGAAGATCTAAGCTAGATTTGATCCAAAGAGACAACATCTCCAAATCTCAATGAATTTCCCTATTCTTATCTATCCATTTCTTTACAGCTTAATTTTACATTCAGCAATTCCCTACTCCCATTTACATTCAAGTCATTTATGATTTAGCACTTTACATTCTGCAATTTCCATTTTCGCACTTTATTGCTTTTCTTTACATTCTAGTCATTTACATTTGTGCCACTTACAATTTTGCACTTCACAATCTTATTGATCTGCTTGACTAATTCATCAATCAATTAAAACTGCTTGAATTTGCCAATCTCTATGGATACGATCCCACTCCAATATGGGTTATTACTTGGCGATAATTTTGGTGCGCTTGCCAAAAGAACTAATTCACTAATTTTTGAATGGGGTGTGAATTAGAGGTCATCATAGGGTCACGGCCAAGACTCAGAAAGCTGTGTTCAAGAATCAAAATAAGCTTAACTATGAGAGTCAATAATATCATCTGGATTCTAAATTCCTAAAGGTGACAACATCTTTGAGTTTCAATGGATAGTGAGATGCCAAAACTATTCAGAATAAAAAAGCTACTAAGTCCCGCTCATCTGATTTTTACTAACCTTCACTTGAAATTTAGAAATTTATTATATCTTAATTTTCTTTTTTATCCTACTGTGTTTTTAATTACTTGGGGACAAGCAACAATTTATGTTTGGTGTTGTGATGAGCGGATATTTTATACGTTTTTTGACATCATTTTTATATAGTTTTTAGTAGTTTATATTTAGTTTTTAAGAAGTTTTTATAGGTTTTACTGTTAAAATCATATTTTTGGATTCTACTATGAGTTTTTATGTTTTTGTACAATTTCAGGTATTTTTTGGCTGAAATTGAGGAATTGGAGCAGAAGTCTGGTTCAGTGATAGCGAAAGCATTACAGATGCTATCGAGATCAAACCTGCCTGCACTCGGAAGAATTTTTCTGGAGCTGCAGAAGTCCAAATATATAATAGTCCATAATTTGCTTCGAATTCCAAAAACTGGCGTCCCACGGCAGCTACTTGCCCATTTCCTGGCATCCAGCGCCCAAAAAGCAGAGACCAATGTACAAACGCCCAGAAAGGACCCACTGGCTGGTGTTCCACACCCAAGGAGCCTCACAGCACGTGGGCCTCATCAAAGCTCAGCCCAAACACTCACCAAGTGGTCTTCAGAAGTGGATTTTAGCACTAAATAGACTGTTTTACCCTTTCTGTGTAATCCTTAGTCATTAACATAACATTTAAAGAACTTTTACACCTCTCACTAAATAAGGTATGTCATATTTTTGTTTAATTTGTGTTTTTACTTCAGTATGAGTTTCTAAACCTCCTAGGTTGAGGTGAGGAGCCGTGCTGAGTCCCATGAATTAATAAAAGTACTATTGTTTCGTCTTTGATCCGTGTTTGATTATTCTAAGATGTATATTCGTACTTCCTCATGGTGAATAGAATGATCTAACCAGTTAGCTCTGTTCATCATATTAAGACGAACGTGCCTAACAAACACTCACGTATTCTTGGGTCAGAATGCGTCTTTCACCGGACAAGGATGACCAACAGCATGGATATACATCTCTCATATGGGTAATCCACGATTTTGTTGGGGACTTCTAGAGATATCAGTTCAACCGATTTTCGGGGAGATGATGACAAATCATCATATACCCATTTTTCAAGCTAATTTCACTTGTTTTGTTAGCATTTATGCACTTTCTTGCATCCTAAGTAAGTGATTTGGAGTGAAAATGCATAACTTCTTTAAATCAAACAACCACCATGAAATTAATGTTAAATCATGAGGTTTAAGCTAATTTTAACTGATTTTTAATTGATTTATAAGCCTCTTGAATTTAGTGATACTTTGAGTGGTTGTTTTGGTTTATTGTAGGTGAAGAAAAGAAAAAAAAGGAAAAGCGTGGCCTAAGGAAGTGTGGCCCAAGGAGAAGAAAGTGTGGTCAAAGAGAGAAGAAGTGTGGCGCACAACATGAGGAAGGCAAGCATTGCCCTCCACAAGGGCACACTGCCCTCTAGGAGGGCAACATAAGGGAACCAAGCATGAAAGGCAATTCTGCCCTGCCCACTACAAAGGCAGAGCACAAATTTGTGCCTTGGAATCAAGAAGAAGAAAATGTTGCCCTGCCCTCCACAAGGGCAGTATCGGGCTCACAAGGGGAGAAAATCAAAGGAAAATGTCTCCAAATGCTTGCCACAAGAGTTGAACACGGGACCATGAGGAAGCAAGGAACTAAGTGCCATCACCGTGCCAAGAAAGCCAAGGAAATTAAGTAGCGTGTGTTTCGGCCATGATTCGAACTTGGGACATCAAAGTGAAAACACTGCCCTGCCCTCCGCGAGGGCAGGGCAGCATTTTGTGTGGCATGATTCTGGCGCACCAAGGAATGAATCTGGCAGCACCAGCGCGCACCACAGCATGATCCTGGCAGCACCAGCGCGCACCACAGCAAAATTTCTGGCGCACCAATTTTTTCTGCCCTGCCCTCCACGAGGGCAGGGCAGCATTCTGCGCACCAAGCCGAACCATGCACGCACCAAGCACCATTTTCTGCCCTGCCCTCCACAAGGGCAGGGCAGCCTCCTGGAAGCAACTTCTCATGGGCCAAAAATTGAATTAAAAATCCAATTTAATTCAATTCTTCACCAAATCAAAAGCCCATCCAAATCCCAAGATCCAAGAATAGAAAGTGTATAAATAAGAGTTAGTTTGATGTAAATAGGACTTTTGAACCTTTACTTTCACTTTTGAACTTTTGACATTTACCCTTTACTTGATTTTTGAATTTCATACTTCCTTTGGAGCTTTGAACTCTGCAACTTCTCTTGGTGACTTCACTGATATTTTAGAGAATTGGGGAGGAGAATTGATCTCTCTTCTTCCTCGTTCTTGCTGGAGCACTTTTATTTTTCTTGTTTTGAGTTTTGGGTGTGAAGAGTTGAGGAAATTCTGTCTCAACCTCCATTCAAAATCTCTTTAATTCCTTTCTGCACAATTAAATTTAATTTCAATTTCCTATACTGCTTCTTCTTCAATTTCTTGTCAATTGCTTTGTGAACTTGGATCTGGGAAGGCAATTGAGATCTAGGCTTTGCTACCTAGTCTCTGGAGACCTGAGATCCCAATTTACTTTTGGTTCTTCTGTGAACCTCTGCTGCACTTTATTTCCTTACTGCTTGAATCATAATTGTTTCTAATTCAATTTCTGTTCTATTGATTATTGCAACTCAATTTCTCTTGTTTACATTCTGCAATCCCTGTCCTCAAATCCCTTTTACATTCAAGAAATTTATATTTCTTGCAATTTAAGTTACTGCAATTTACATTTCTTGCACTTTAAGTTTCAGTCATTTACTTTCTTGTTCTTTAAGATTAAGTCCTTTTACTTTCAGTTTCTTTTAATTTCTGCAATTTTACCCTTCTCCCTTTACATTTACTGTCATTTACTTCCTGTTAAACACAAATCACTCAACCAATACTTGATTCGCTTAACTAAATTAACCACTAAACTAAAATTGCTCAATCCTTCAATCCCTGTGGGATCGACCTCACTCATGTGAGTTATTATTACTTGATGCGACCCGATACACTTGCCGGTGAGTTTTGTGTCGGATCGTTTTCTGCACATCAGGAGATTAGGGTCTCTATGGTAGAGGCTAGAACCCAAAGATGCAGCATTCTTTTATCTGGAAGATCCAACCTTGTCTGTGGCATTTTGAGTAGGATCATAAAAGAGAATGGACTGTATGCGCTTCACCCTCAAGTAGAGATGGATCCACACTAAACCTAGGGTTTAGATATCGAGGAGTATTGGCAGCTACTCAAACTAGTGTCAATCACATACATCCTGCCATAGAAGAAGATGATTCACAAGCAAAGAGGACAGTAGTACCAGAGTTAATTCAGAAAGACAAAGCAACTCCAGCTCTCAACTCTATTCCTAACATATAATTGCTAATAGTTAACTTAATCCAACAACTTCTGATTCCGTCTGACTAAGACCTGCAAGACAACCACAGCTTGCTTCAAGCCACAATCCTCGTGGGATCGACCCTAACTCGCTCAGATATTACTTGGACGACCCAATGCACTTGCTGGTACTGCTTCTGCACAAAATAGTGTGGGTTTTGTGTACACGCGCACAACATGCTTATTTATCTTCTTGCTATTTACATTACTTGCTTCTCTTACCTCTTATCATCAAAAACCCATTTTCCCCTCACAGCCGATAATTGAGCACTTCATTTGTAACTCCTAGGGAAGACGACATAGGATTGAATTGTGACATATTTATTCTAAACTTTGATTGAAAGGATCCATTGCCGGTTTAGACTATACTTGCAATGTAAGAAATTCTATTTTGTCTAAATTTCCAAACCGGCAAAAATCTTCATCCATCAAGTTTTTGGAACCGTTGTCGGGGAGTTGCAATATGTGCTTATTGTTGGCTATTGTAAATATGTTGGTATGTAAATATCTTCCTTCTTTTTAATTGTTTACTTGATTTTGTTAGTTGTTAGGAGTTTGTTTTAGTTCCTCTTAGTAGCTTTTACTTTTATTTCCTCTTTGCTCTATGAATTCTCACCCTTTTTGCTTGGAGTTTGGTTGTTATAATGTTGTAGGAAATGAGAACCTCAATAATGTAATGCATCATGAATTGTTGGATCAATTGAGTGAGGAGCTATATGCTTCTAGGCAACCCTCTTGGCAAGAACCTCCTCCATACCTTTATAACTACTATCCACCTCTTAATGCACACACATACAACCCAAACCCTCAATATTATGATCAACTCTACTCATAAGCCATATCACACTATTAACAAACACCTCCACATGAGCTTAACCTATACTCACCATACCATCAACCTTATGTGCGTTATGAATAACCTTATTGATGAGCGATATTTTGTCGGTATAGAATTTTACGAAATATGTTCGTCGTGAGTATAGTCTAAACCAACAAACTATAACGCACCAAACAAAAAATGTGTGTGTCCACAATTCAATTCAATAACCGAGAGTATTAGTCCCGAGTCATTTTCCCTAGGAGTTGCCCTAAGGTGCACATCATTGGCTAGGAGTCTCTTGGTGTTTGAGGTTGAGTACGAAGAATGTAAACAAGCTTGCATAAAAGTAACGAACAAATAGCAATAAAACTAAGGGACATAAGAAATTGAAATCAAGCAAGAGTGAATAACAATCAATCAATATAAAAGCCTTGGCTAGGGTTGGGAATTGGAATTCCTATCATTATTATCTCTATCAATTGTGATATCAATTGGTTATTGCTCCACTTAGTCAACCTCTAACTATGAAGGAAATTCAAGTGGAAATAATCAACTTGATTTCACAAGTCCTAGTAAAATCCTAAGGAGAGACTAGAGTTAGTGTCTTTCAAGTCATTTAGCAATTTCCAATTATTAATCAACAAAAGCTTTGACAATTCAAGTGTCTCCAATTATCCAACCCCTAAGCCAAGAGTAAAATTTTACTCCATAGCTATTGTTGACATTTTCTCAATCAATTGCTGAGCAACAATGGAAGACATCATGAAATATAGAAAGGAAATTGAATTAAAGCTATCTATTGCAAACAATTAACAACAATTAACAGTTAACAACAATTAACATGAAATTCCTCAATTCATTAATAGAAATCAAAGTAACAAGTTCTTGATCCAAGATCTACAATACTAGAGTAACAAAAACACTAAATTGAGAGTAGAAGAAGAGGATCTATAATCTAGAGCAATGTAAAATTGAATCAAATTCAGATCTCACCAAAGAATCAAAGTACAATTGAGATTGAGAAAGCCAGAAACCTAGAGAGAAGTTAGATTTTCTCCCTCTAAAAGTGTAACTTCCAAAAACTAACTCTCAAAATATCTAAATGTGTGAAAAGTGTCAATTCCCTTCAATCCTTGGCTCTTTTAATCTTTTCCGTCAGAATTCCACTCAGAATTGGGCCATGAGCTTCTCTGAAATCGCCAGGCAGGTTTTCATTAAAGAGGTCACATGCGTGCATCACACGTACGCGTAGGTCACACGTACGCGTCGATGGGCTTTTGCAATCCACGCGTGCATACGCCTCGGTGAGAATTCTACCCAGCTACGCGGAAGCGTCGACTTTTGCGCGCCAATTCCAAATCCGAGCTCCCACGCATGCGCGTCGATTGTGCGTGCGCGTCAGTGCTTGTGCTCCAAAGCTCCATTTTTATGCTCCTTCCACTTATGCATGCTTCCTTTCCCTCTTCTAGACCATTCTTGCCCCTATAAGCTCTGAAATCACTTAACAAATAGATCACGGCATCGAATGGTAATAATGAGAGATCAAAATATAGCTTATTTAGAGCCAAAAAGCATGTTTTCAATCATTAATCAAAATTAGGAAGGAAACATAAAATTATGCATTTTATGTGAATAAGTGTGAAGGAAGTTGATGAAATCCTCTAGAATACGCACAAAATATACCACGAAATAGTGGCGCATCAAATCTCCCCACACTTAAACCAAGCATGTCCTCATTCTAAAGATTAAAGACCAAAGAGCATAGGAGAAGGAGTTTATTGATATGCAATCTACCTATATGCATGCAACTAATGCAAATGTATCTACCTACTTGGTTAGAGGTGAGTCAACTCCTAAGAATATGCATATGAGCACATAGGGCCCAAGTGACAAAAAATATTTAATGACTCTACCAATTCAATCCTCAAAGTAAAGTGTATGTAACTTACACGAAGAAAGCTTGTGAAAGCCGAGAACAAGGAGTTGAGCATCAAACCCTCCCCAGAAGTATTTGCACTCTAGTCGCTTAAGTGTTTACGGTTGATTCACTCAATCCTCCTCTAATCATGCTTTCTAAGATTTATTTTTCATCTAACAATCAACACTTATTCAATGCATGCGTACACATATCATGAGGTCTTTTCTTAAGTTGTAATGGGGTTAGGGTTAAGGTAAGTTTATATATATGGATAAGTGAGCTCAAGATTTGAATCTTTGATCGACATAAGCTTCCCACCTAACCTATACACCCTCTAGAAATCTAAGACAACCCTAACTACCCATTCTTCACTCTTTCACATACTCATGCATTCTTTCTTTCCATCACAACACATATGCATTGATTAATATTGAGCATCACTTTGGGTCATTTTGTCCCCTTTTTATTACTTTTCTTTTTTTTTCTTTTTCTTTCTTTTTCTATATTTTTTCTCTTTTTTGTATATATACATTTTTTTCTTTTTTTTATTTTCTCATTTTTTTTCTTTTTGCAATAAAGGATATACAAAAGTATCAATGCATATGGCTTTACATTTAATTAACACATGGGCATGTACCCAATTCCCAAAATTTTCAACAAAACTACAACACACACACTTTTTCTCACCCAATGTCCCAAGTTTTTCCACACTTGAGTAATATACACACTCACATGCCTAAGTTAATATGTAATATGCTAATATTGAGAACAAAGGGGATTAAAATAAGCTCAAGGTTGGCTAACAATGGTTGATGAAAGGTAGGCTTTTTGGGTAAGTGAGCTAAATGAAATGACGGCCTCAATCATATATATGCATTCATACAAGGAATAGTGGATATAAAGAATCAAAGAAATCAAATATCACACTCATAGAAAGGGAACGATGCACACAAGAATGGAAATAAGTGGTTATAAGATGTAACCACACAATTAGGCTCAAATTCTTAGCTCAAAACCATGTTCCAAAATACATTCTTCGAGAAAGATTGACACAAAATTTATTTTCAAATTGGTAGGGTGCCCTATAGATGATTTCTTGGAAAAGAAGTTATCATCCTAACAAACCAAGTAGTCTGATGAGCGGATAATTTATACACTTTTTGGCATTGTTTTTAGGTAGTTTTTAGCATGATTTAGTTAGTTTTTGGTATATAATTATTAGTTTTTATGCAAAAATCACATTTCTGGACTTTACTATGAGTTTATGTGTTTTTCTGTGATTTTAGGTATTTTCTTGCTGAAATTGAGGGACTTCAGCAAAAATCTGATTCAGAGGCTGAAAAAGGACTGAAGATGCTGTTGGATTCTGACCTCCCTACAGTCAAAGTGAATTTTCTGGAGCTACAGAAGCCCAATTGATGCGCTCTCAATTGCGTTGGGAATTAGACATCTTGGGCTTCACAGCAATGTATAATAGTCCATACTTTTGCACTTCAACATGATGAATGTAATGATCAAGTGACACTCATCACCATTCTCACTTATGAACGCGTGCCTGACAACCACTTCTGTTCTACCTGAAAACAAGCTTGAATGCACATCTCTTGGCCTCCTGGTTCACGACGTATAATTGCCTCTCCTGACAACAGAGTTTTCCATTCCGTGCGATCAGAGTCTTCGTGGTATAAGCTTGAATTAATTGGTAGCATTCTTGAGATCCGGAAAGTCTAAACCTTATCTGTGGTATTCCGAGTAGGATATGGGATGGGATGACTGTGACGAGCTTCAAACTCGTGACTGTTGGGCGCAGTGACAATGTGCAAAAGGATCAATGGATCTTATTCTGACACAATCGAGAACCGATAGATGATTAGCCCTACGTAACCCGTAGCCGGACCATTTTCACCGAGAGGATGGACGGTTGCCACTAACAACGGTGATCCCCTAACATACAGCTTGCCATGGAAAGGAGTACGCATGACTGGATGAAGGCAGTAGAAAAGCAGAGATTCACGAAGAAGAAAGCATCTCCATACGCTTATCTGAAATTCCCACTAATGAATTATATAAGTATCTCTATCTTATTTTATGTCTTATTCATCTTTTAATTATCAAAACCCCATAACCATTTGAATATGCCTGACTGAGATTTACAAGATGACCATAGCTTGCTTCAAGCCGACAATCTTCATTGGATCGACCCTTACTCACGTAAGGTATTACTTGGACGACCCAGTGCACTTGCTGGTCAGCTACGCAGAGTTGTGAAGAAAGTGTGTGTATCACGATTTCGTGTACCAAGTTTTTGGTGACGTTGCCGGGGATTATTCGAGTTTGGACAACTGACGGTTCATCTTGTTGCTTAGATTAGGTAATTTTCTTTTTATTTTGTTCTTCAGAATTTTTAAGAACAAATTCTAGTGTTTTAGATGATGCTTTTATCATCACAGGAGCTAGTTGTTTCTCATCAATTTGGTTGTTGTATGTAATGTTTTCCTGAAGCTTGGCTGGCCATGTCTAATCTTTTTTTAGACGGAAGCTTTAGACTAACATTGCATGATTCCTGGAATTCTTATTTTCTTTTTCAAAATAATTTTAAAAAAAATTACAAAAAAATTAATAAAATCATATAATCAAAAATATTTTTGTGCTTCCTGTTTGAGTCTAGTGTCAATTTTTAAGTTTGGTGTCAATTGCATGTGTTTACTGATCTTGCATTTTTCGAAAGTGTGTTCTTGTGTTCTTTATTGATCTTCAAGTTGTTCTTGATGATTTTCTTTGTCTGATCTTTAAACTCTCTTGTTTTGTGTCTTTTGTTGTTTCTCATGTGCATTTTCAATTTGTTAGTGTCTCTAGTATGAAGATTTCTAGGTTTGGTGTCTTGCATGTCTTTCTTTTCTCAAAAAAAATTTTCAAAAATATGTTCTTGATGTTCAAACTGACATTCAAAGTTATTGCATACATTGTTTGTTCGATCTTAGTTTTCCATGATTAGTTTTATTTTGTTTTTTTTTTTCTCATCATTAAAAATTAAAAAAATTACAAAATTATGTCTTTTCAAGTCAAAAATACAGAGAATTGAAGATTCAAAACATACAGTAGAGGAATCACAGAGAAAAAGCTGGGCGTGTAAAATGCACAATGAAGAACGAATTTTGGCGTTTAAACGCCAGCCAGGGTACCTGGCTAGGCGTTTAACGCCCAAAGAGGTAGACAAGTGGGCGTTAAATGCCAGAATGGATACCATTCTGGGCGTTTAACGCCAGGATAGCACCAAGGAGGTAGTTTTGTTTTCAATTCGAATCTTTTTAAATTTTTCAAGTTTTAAAACTAATTTTTCAAAATCTTATCTTTTTCACACTACAAGAAAAACACCCAATCAGGTACACTTGAAAAGTGTAGGCGAAAGTAAAAAAAAAAAAAAGATGCCTTAGGCTATGGCTACGCTTTTTGGGCTACAGCTACACTTTTTGGGGTGATTCCTATTCGGCCGTTGCCTATTCTCAAAGGCTACGCTTTTCTGCACTAAGGGCTACGCTTTTGGCGTTTAGGAATAGGCTACGCTTTTCAAGTGATGCTGTGCAGGACCAAAGGCTACGCTTTTCAGCTTCCATTTTTACTAGAATAGGCTACGCTTTTCAACACTATTGCATCACCTGTCAAGCGTAGCCACATTACATTCCATGGCTACGTTTTATAAGTGTAGCCTTAGGTCCCTCATTTTTTTTGTATACTATAGCTACTATATATAAGTGTAGCCTTAGGTCCTTTATTATTATTTTTATTTTATATATATATATATATATATATATATATATATATATATAATAATAATAATAATAATAATAATAATAATAATAATAATTCTGCATTTTTAATTAAATGAGTTAAATATTATAAAATAAAAATAAATACATAATTATACTAAATAATTTTTTTAAATAATAAAAATTATCTGTAACCAAAATATATTTATAATAATGATCCAAAAGTACTAGAATAATGTTAATTTTAAATATTCATATATCTCATATTAAAATAAACATAGCCATATTAAAATAACTATGATATCACTTAGAATTTACTACTAATACTCTATAAAAAAACTAAAATATTATATCCTACATAAGTATCTTCTAATAAAAGTCATTAGTCAACTATACATGTATCCATTCCCAACACTACTCTATCTTAGCCAATAAACCACAATAATAATCAACTTAATCTTCATTATTATCATCATCAATATTATCCTGCATAATTATATAGAAAAGTAATTAGAAAAATATTTATAATGACATTCGCGATTATAAAAATTAAAAAACCAGACTCAAAACTATCAATGACTTATATCATTAATCCTTTCTGTACCGTGTACAAGTTTCACCAATGCATAGTAGTGTTTCACAAATCTAAAATTAGAATTTAAAGATCAAAAAAGCATAAGCTATAAACCATAAGATAAAGAGCTATAATTTAAAAAATCATCACCCTAGCAGCTAGACAAAAATCCCCTACCTCCCACCACAATGCCAAAATCAAAATTGTTGCCATAAAGTTTCCCTATTCTCTTCACATTTGAAAAGTTGAACTCTCCTACACAAGCCAATCTTGAATTATTACTCCTCCAACTGCTACTACTACATGCAACAGCAACATATAGAACATGATTAGGACTAGCACCTAATCATGGAGAAGCTTGTCTAGCTTTAGTGCTGATGCTGGAGTTGGACCCCCTGTTCCTTTTTTGTTTTTTAATGAAAGCCTTTTGTCTATATAGCTCTTTTTTTTCTTGATGATATGATTGATCCACTTGCACATCAAAATTTACCTGCTCACAGATTGGATAATACACCACTTAACCGTTAACAACAACAACAGCTGCAACAATAAAAAGAAGAAATAAGAATGAAGATTTGTACTTAATCAAAATTTAGACAAGTTAGACTTTTAATGTTACTACTCTTTGTTATTCTGTAAACTATAATCTGCATTTGAGAAGATTCAATCATTTTGATAGTTTATCATTTGGTAATAGTAGTGATAAAAATAGGTCAAAAATCTATATATTAGTCCAGACCAAAAAAATCTCCAATATTTTAGTGCACAACTACTATGTTCTACTGTGATTAATTTATCATTGAATTCTGCATCTAAATTTCCTGTGATAGTTAACAAACTTTTTCCATAAAATGACACAACTGCACACAGCTAGCCCTGTCCTTAGCAACCTTTTTTTCATATCAGAAAAGGAAAATAAAGTAGAGTTATGAAAATATATAATTGTGTGTCAAATGGAGGATGTTACCTGATTTTTTTCCTTCGTGAATTCTTTTCCTTTTTGCTTTTATCTTCGGGTAGTATTAAATTTTCTGCTTTAATAAATACATGGGTCTATACCACTCCCGATGTATAGGATATTTTATTTTTAAAAAATGAAAGAAGCACTCAAAAGACTAACAAGGATATGACGATAATGGAGCTACGTTTGAAGAGCTACGTTTGAAGCACTTTAACTAGAGAAGGAAAACAAGGATATGACGATAATGGAGCCATGGTACCTGATTATACGTTTAAAACATTCACAATGATAAGCATGAATGGATTGCTTTAAACAGTTCATGATTGCAAGAGAAGAACAACTTCAAACATCACTCAACGCAATGTCTATATACTATTTCTATCATTCATAAACCAAGTATATTTGTTTTATGTCAGCAGTACTCATCATATGTACCATATGTGAAATTTTCACAAGCTTGGGATTCACAAGGCATGCTAGAATGAAAAGAAGTCCGATAATCCTTAAGCATCTAATCAAATAGCTAAACAGCATTGTATGATAAATTCAATTAACAACAACAAATCTCTGAAATCATTATATAATCATCCGTATTATACATCTTAGAGCAGTGTATTGAAGTAAAACTATTAGAGAACTAAATATGATCCCTTAATAATTTTAAGCCATTCAGTTTAGCCTAATAGCTAGCAGAGGATAAGCCATTATCCATTGTTAATAATGGAATATAAGCAACTTGATATAAGCCATTATCCATTGTTAATGGGGTATAAGCAACTTGATATATATTATATAAAAGAACTTTACTCTAAAATAAACCTACAGCAAACCCAAGGAAATCCGTTGTCCCTGGCCAAATCAAGAATAAAATGGAAGGCAACAACATGAAGCACGAAAGAAATCAGAGAAGCCAAAGAAATCACCACAACTCTGCTGTGTCGATATCAACTCCTAGTTTTAGCATAGAATACTAGTTCAAATCCTAAAACAGAACATCTTAAGTGTACCAAACTTCCACTTAACTTCTTAACTGGCATTGAGTAAGGCCAAAATAAATTAATAAGCAAAATAAAATAGAATGATGGTTGAAGTTACACCCTACCTTATTCAGCTTTGCTTTACTCTCAATACACCACGTGATTTCTTGTCTACCTTTTGTACTTTTTCTCCCCCCCCTCCCCACAAACATCCTAACCAGAGGTCTTAAAAATTCGAGCTAACGAAAATTGGATTCAAGAAACCTTCTTTTTTCTTCAAATTCTAAGAAAGAAAGAAGCTAAAATTTAAGAATTTTCTGCACAGAAAATGAGAAAAGTATGTACCTGAAGATCTCAATGTGCTCAATTTCTCCGGAGAAAGAGAGGTTGCAAATTAAACTAATGTTCCAGAGTTGTTCATGTAGGCTATTTCACAAAGCAATGACTTCACACTACCCGTTGAAGATAGCCTGAACAAAACAATAATTATTCAGATTTAATTTAAAACACAAGAAAAGACATAATTAAATAATTTAAATTAATCAATCAATGCTCAAGTTGGTCAAGCAAAAAATAAATAAATAAACACAAGGTTCTCGGTAACTGTATAGCATTATTTTTCATTATTCAGCAATAATTAGACTAAGCTTCAATTCAAAAACAAGAATATAATGATTATGTTAAACATCTTTCTTGGGGGTGAGGCAGTGAGCATTAACTTCTTGGGGGATCACACAGCTAGAACTTGTCTCAAGATTTCGTTGCTGAACCCCACACAGCTAGTATAGCATTATCAAAAATAGTGTGGCCAAGAAATTCTTATATTTTTCTTGTACTCCTAAAAGTGAGGCCAGGAAATTCTTGTATTTTCCTCCAAGACAGAAAATTCTTGTATTTTCTTTTACTCCTAAAAGTGACGCCAGGATATATTCTATTCTTTCTCTGTCTCTAAAATTCTAAGTATCATACATGACATGATCACTAGTTGTCATCAATGAACCAATCCCTTGGATTCATGAAACCTTGCTTCAAATCACTATCCATTACCTATATATTGAGTTTAATGAAGACTATAACATAACAACAATAAATAGAAATTAAAAGAGCAAGATATGTCCGATGAAAATTAATTCAGAAACATTAGAAATTGGAAAGCATACCTAGGTTACCAAGTTGATCTATTACAGCCTGACCAACAAAACCTTCCAGCTTAAGCAGCCGCAAAACTCCAGCAGTGATTTGACCACTTGAATCAAATTCAGATTTGAACAGCAAAGCGAGGTGCTGAAGCTCATCCTTGGTTATTGCTGCTTCAATCTGCAAGGTACAATCATCATCAAACAATAAATAAATAAACAAATAATAACTACTACTGTAAATCATTAAGAGCTTGAAGAAGAAAAAATTGACCTCCAGTTAAATCACAATCCTATAGTTTCACAGATTAAAACTCCCAAATTAAAACCCCTAAAATCGAAACCCTAAACCTCTGAAATTTTAGAACCAAATAGAAATCAATACATACATATTCAATGATGTGAGCACAGTGAAGACGATGATGAGATGCACGGAGATGATGATGGTGACGGTGGCGCAGCAACAACGATGCTCGGAACAGCGACTGTCATCAGCGATTAGGGCATGGAGAAGACGATAAAGGTAGAACCGAGAAGAAGAGTGATGGTCAGTGCAACAACAGCGACGGTCATCAACGAGGTGAGAATGGCGAAGGTGAGGGTTGTGTGCAACAAGGTTGGCGAAGGTGAGAAGCGCATAGATGAGGGCGAACAGGAGTGACGGTCAGTGGTGGGTGGTGATAAGTGGGTTTCTTCGTGATGGTGAGAGGGTTTCGGCGTGATGGTGAGTGGTCAGTGGCGATGGTGAGTGGTGAGACGGTTTCTTCACGAGGTGAGTGATGACCTTTGGAGGGAATTAAAAAAAATTCACTAAGTGTAAGTTTTCTTTCGGGAAAAAGAGGGTTATCAATTGTCAAGTTTTTGCCTCTAAATACAATAGGCACCCTTTAAAAGCGTCTCCTTTGATACGAAAGTGAACCTATATATATCAACCTACGGCTACGCTTTATAAGTGATTTCTATAATACCTAAGGCTACGCTTTTTAAATGATGCCGCATTTGTGTATCCTTTTCTCTTATAAAAAGGCAACACAGAGAAAAGCGTAGCCTCATTTTCAAATGTAGCTTAAAAAAAGTGTGGCTGAATGGGTATTTTTCTTGTAGTGTCATATCCTCTCTTATCAATCATATCTTTTTCAAAATCAAATGTTTTTCCTTTTTCTTTTAATATTTTCAAAAATCCTTGCTAACAATTAATGTTGTGATTCAAAAATTTCAAGTTTGTTACTTTCTTGTTAAGAAAAGTTCAATATTTGAATTTTAGAATCATGTCCTTTAATTTCTTATTAGTCAAGTCATCAATTTTAAAAATCAAATCTTTTTTTTAAATTGTTTTTCAATCATATCTTTTCAAACATATCTTTTTCAATCAAGTTTTTTTAAATCATATCTTTTTCAAATTTTGATTTCAAAATTTTTTTCTAACTTCTTATCTTTTCAAAATTATTTTCAAATCTTTTTCAACTAACTACTATTTCTTATCTTTCTCAAAACCACTTAACTACTTTTCTCTCTCCAATTTTTGAAAACCATTAACAACTTTTTCAAAAATCTTTTTAATTAACTAACTATTTTAAACTCTAATTTTATTTCATTTAAAAATTTTCGAAAATTCTCTCTCTCCCATCTCTTTCTATTTAATCACTAAAACTCCTCCTCTCTTAATAATTCGAACCCTCTCCCCTCTTTATATGTTCGAAGTCTCCCCTCTCTACCTTATCCTTCTATTCTTCTCTTCCTCTGACACATCAAGGAATCTCTATACTGTGACATATAGGATTCCATACTTTCTTTGTTTTCTTGTCTTTCATATGAGTAGGAACAAAGATAAAGGCATTCTTGTTGAAGCTGATCCTGAACCTGAAAGGACTCTGAAGAGGAGCTTAAGAGCAGCTAAAGCACAACTCTCTGGAGAGGACCTGAAAAAAATTTTCTAAAAAGAAGAGGACATGGCAGCCGAAAATAACAACAATGCCAACAATGCAAGGAAGGTGCTTGGTGACTTTACTACACCAACTCCCAACTTCTATGGGAGAAGCATCTCTATTCCTGCCATTGGAGCAAACAACTTTGAGCTTAAGCCTCAATTAGTTTCTCTGATGCACCAGAATTGCATGTTTCATGGACTTCCATTGGAAGATCCTCATCAGCTCTTGGCTGAATTTTTGCAAATCTGTGACACCGTTAAGACCAATGGAGTTGATCCTGAAGTCTACATGCTTATACTTTTCCCTTTTGCTGTAAGAGACAGAGCTAGAATATGGTTAAACTCACAACCTAGAGACAATCTGAACTCTTGGGAAAAGTTGATCAATGCCATCTTAGCTAAATTTTTTCCACCTCAAAAGATGAATAAGCTTAGAGTGGAAGTTCAAACCTTCAAACAGAAGGAAGGTGAATCCCTCTATGAAGCTTGGGAAAGATACAAGAAATTGATTAGAAGGTGTCCCTCTGACATGCTTTTAGAATGGAGCATCATAGGTATCTTCTATGATTGTCTGTCTGAGTTATCCAAGATGTCATTGGACCATTCTACAGGCAGATCTATTCATTTAAAGAAAACACCTACAGAAGCCCATGAACTCATTGAAATAGTTACAAATAACCAGTTCATGTACACTTCTAAAAGAAATCATGTGAACAATAGGACAACTCAGAAGAAAGGAATTCTTGAGATTGATACTCTGAATGCCATATCGGCTCAGAATAAAATATTGACTCAGCAACTCAGTATAATTTCTCAAAATCTGACTGGATTGCAAGCTGCATCTGGCAATGCTAAAGAAGCCTCCTCTGAAGGAGAAGCTTATGACCCTGAGAATCCTGCAATGGAAGAGGTGAATTACATGGGAGAACCCTATCGAAACACCTACGATTCTTCATGGAGGAATCACCCAAATTTCTCATGGAAGGATTAACAGAAGCCTCAACAAGGATTCAATAACAATAATGGTGGGAGAAAAAGGTTTGGCAATAGCAAACCTTTCCCATCATCTTCTCAGCAAGAGATAGAGAATTCTGAGTAGAGCCTCTCTTGCTTAGCAAGCATAGTCTCTGATCTATCTAAGTTTCATAAATGAAACAAGATCCTCGATTAGAAATTTGGAGGCACAAGTGAGTCAGCTGAGTAAAAAGGTTACTGAAACTCCTCCTAGCACTCTCCCAAGCAATACAGAAGAAAATCCCAAGAGAGAGTGCAAGGCCATAACCATGACCAACATGGCCAAACCTGGAGAGAGTAAGGAGTTCCCCTTTGAGGAACCAAGGAAATATGAGGCTCATACAGAGACCACAGAGATTCCATTGAACCTACTTCTGCTATTCATGAGCTCGGATGAACATCCTTCCTCTGAAGAGGATGAAGATATTATTGAAGAGCAAGTTGCTAAGTACCTTGGAGCAATCATGAAGCTGAATGCCAAGTTATTTGGTAATGAGACTTGGGAGGATGAACCGCCATTGCTCATTAATGAACTAAACGCCTTGGCTCAGGTGAAGATACCTCAAAAAAAAGAGGATCTTGGAAGGTTCTTAATACCCTGTACCATAGGCACCATGACCTTTGAGAAGGCTCTGTGTGACCTAGGGTTAGGCATTGATAAACCACTATTTTATGGTTTATATTATGTTTAATTGAGTGGTTTTTATCAAATTCTTGCCCACTTATTCATACGATTAGCATGATATTATAATTCCTTCCCAAAGTTGTTCTATGGTTGAAAACTTGCTTTTTAGAGATCCTTTTATTGTATATTTTAAGTCTCCTTTATACCATTCAATGCCGTGATCTGTGTGTTAAGTGTTTCAGGATTCATAGGGTAGGAATGGCTTAGAGAATGGAGAGGAAGCTTGCAAAAATGGAAGGAACACAAGAAACTAAGGAGATGACCAGTAAACACCGATGCGGACGCATGGCTCACGCAACTGTGCGAAATGGAGAAAATCGCAGTGACGCGTTCGCGTGCCTAACGCGAATGCGTGGATTGGAGTCTGCACGAATGACACGAACGCGAGACTGACGCGTACACGTGACAAGAAAAAACTCCAAATGACGCGAACCCTGATAAACCCCATTTGTAGGGTTTATCTTGTGCTTGATTTAGGGGATTTTATAACCTTTTACCCACATTTATCCATTGAAATAGCATGGTTTTATAACTTCTCCTTTAATTGTGCTTTAGTGTGAAAACATGCTTTTTAGGGCTTAAAATAGCTAAATCTAATTCTCTTTTATTCCATTAGATGCCTTGATATGTTTGCTAAGTGATTTCAGATTTAGGAGGCAAGGATTGGACCAAGGGAATGAAGGAAAAGCATGAAAAGTTGGAGAACTCATGAAGAAATGAAAGAACCGGAAAGCTGTCAAGCCGACCTCTTCGCACTTAAACGACCATAATTTGAGCTACATAGGTCCAAATGATGCGGTTTCAGTTGGGTTAGAAAGCTAACATCCGGGGCTTCGAAACGATGTAAGATTTGCTATGGTTGAACCACGCATGGTGACGCGTACGCGCATAGTACGCGCACGCGCAGTTGCTGCCACCTGGTTCACTTAAAGCAAAACGTGGCCAGCGAATTCAAAAGCCTTGTGGGCCCAATCCAACTCATTTCTAATGCTATTTAACCGAAGGAATGAAGAGGGAAACATATGTTAGTTACCATTAGTTTAGTTTAGCTTAGTTTAGTAGTTAGAGTTAGTTTCTAGAGAGAGAAGCTTTCATTTCTCTCTAGAATTAGGATTAGTTCTTAGGTCTAGATTTTAATTCATCTTCTTCTACTTCTATCTTCTCAATTCCTTGTTGTTACATTCATTTTTCTTCCATTCTTTTGTTGCAATTTCCTTTGTGTTTTTCTTGTGTTTTGTTGTAGATCTACTTTTGTTTCTTCTACTCTCTTTCAATTCAATCAAGGTAATTCATAATAAATGTATTTCTTTTGATTTGTTGTTGTTAATTCCTTGTAATTGGGTAGTGTAGATTTACTTTTCTTGCAATTTACTATGCTTTCCTTTTATGCCTTCCAAGTGTTTGATGAAATGCTTGGTTGGATTTTTTAGTAGAATTTTATACTCTTGGCTTGGAAAGGTAACTTAGGACCTCTTGAGTTACTAATGTCCAAGTGATTGATGATTGGGAGCCATTAACTCTAGTTCTCACTAATTGAATTAATGGATAGTTAGGACTTATGGACTAGGATTGATATAGCTCATTTGACTTTCCTTTACTATTAGTTAGAGGATGATTTAGTGAGATTAATCCTTGCCAATTCTCATATTGTGGTTAGTAATTAGGATAGAGATCCTTGACCACCAACCCTTGCCAAGATCTTTTTAGCCATTAGTTTATTTTTTGCCATTTATCTTTCATGTTTCTTATTAAAACCCCAAAAATAACTCACGACTAATAACAAAACACTTCATTACAATTCCTAGGGAGAATGACCCGAGGTCCAATACTTCGGTTTATAAATTTTAGGGGTTTATACTAGTGACAAACAACTTTTTGTATGAAAGGATTAGTGATTGGTTTAGAAACTATACTTGCAACGAGAATTCATTTGTGAATTCTAAACCGTCAAAAAATCCAATCATCAAAATGGCGCCGTTGCCGGGGAATTGCAATGGTGTTATGTTATTGGTTATTGTATATATGTGAATATTGTGAATATATTGCCTTTTGCTTTATTTGCTAGTTGTAGAATTTTGTTTCTCTTGATTTCTATTAGCTTTTGAATTTTATTTTCTCTTTTCATTATGAATTCTCACTTTGGCTATGAGTGTAGTTACAACTATGTTGTAGGTAATGGGAACTTTGATGAGAATGTGTATCAAGGATGGGATAACCAAAGGTAGGAGGAGCCATATGCTTATGATCAATCCTCTTGGCAACAACCTCCACCAATGCACTATGAAGAAGAGCCATTCTAGGATGCATACCAATCAAATGGCTATGGTGAATCTCCTTGTGACTTTCAAGAACCACCACCATATGCCTATGAATCATATCCTCAACATGATCATCAACTATACTCACAAGCCTCTTTTCACCATATGACTCTAATCCTTATCCACCATACCAACCACCTTTTGAACCATATGAGCCATACATGAAACCACAATTCCAAGATTACTACTCCCAAGAACCACCTCAATACACACCTCCACCTTACCAAGAAGAACCACCTTCCTATAATGAACCCTTTCTCCAAGACAATGAACCCTCTTACCCACTCCAATCCTCAATGGATGAAATCCTTAGCCTTATACTTCAAGGACAAGGAGAAATGCAAAGGGAGACACTAGAATTTATGGCTACCTTGGCCAAGGTAGTAAGCATTTTAGCCTCCCAATGCTTGAGCACTCAAAGCACTCCCATGGTCACATGTGGAGAATCGATTAAAGAGCATAGCATGAAGGAGAGATTGGAAACTCCGATGGAAAATGAGGAATGCTACTTTGTGTTAGAACAATTGGAGGAACCTATGACCATTGAAGAAAAGGAAGAAGTGGTTGAAGACTTAGGAGATGCGAAACCTCCATGGGAACCTAGAGTTATAGAAAACTCCTCCAAGAAGATTGAAGTTGATGTTGAGGAGGAATGTGCACAACCTCCAAGGCATATCCCATATGAAGACTTGGAAGGAGTGAAGCAAGAATTGAGTTCCCTTGGTGATGAAAATCATGCATCCAATCTTCTTGGTGAAGAATCCTTTGAATTTGAAGAACCTTCTCCCAATGAATTTGAAAGTGATGTGGAGGTAGATTTCTCTCAACCTCCCATTTATGACTTGAGTGATGGAGAAGAGTTAGATGAAGTTGATGAACAAAGGATTGAGAATGAAGAAGTTTATGAAGAGGTGGAGATTGACAAAAAAGCAAACAAGGGAGTAGAGCTTGCAAGCACATTGGAAATACCTCTCCCCAAGCCACCACCATCCACTCTCTCATTCAAGTGGGTAAATTCCTTATACTCAAGCTTTATTATTCCCCTTGAATATGGTTTGCTTGAAACGGATGGTCAACTTAGATATATTTGTGGCATTAAGAGTAAAAAGGAGATGGTTAGTGGCTGGAAGCATCATTCTAGGTTCATTATGGTCACATGTCCAAAGCTTGATAGCAAGAGTTGTAGAACTAGATTGCTTGGGTCTAGAAGGATGTTTGGTCACTTTGTTGAGAATTCACTTGCTCACCGCCCACATGGATTAATGATAATCAACTTGGAGATGGGTGTGAAGACAAAATATGGGATCCGGGAACACATGAGGATCAACATTGGGAGCCCATGGTTTGTGAAGAACTCCATCAAAGCTTGGAGATATTAATCTTGAATGATGTAGCTTATTGGAAGTCCAAGCATTGGTGGGAGTTTCAAGATGAGTACAAGCACAAGCCACCTTGATGAGGAGCTCCCCATAAGTCCAACTTAAGGACAATAAATAAAAGTGCTAGGTGGGAGACACCCCACCATGGTAACATCTTTTCATTTTCTCTTTTGTAAATAGTGTAGAATTTAGTTGATTTCATATTTTGTTTAGTTAGTTGAGTATAGTTGATAGTGTAGTATGTTAAATAAGGTTTTAAGGTGTTTTGGTAGCTGTTTGGAGGTTTGGAATGCTTGGATTGGTGCAAAAACATAGAAAAATTTTGAAAAATAGAGCACCATCCACGCGTACACGCACTGCGCGCGTACGCGTGCATCAAGCGTTTTCGACCATCCACCCGCGCGCGCCAACCACGCGTATGCATGGATTGAGAAGTTCCACATTCCATACATTTTCCAGAGAGTTATGCCTAAGCTGCGCCTACGTTGTGCCTTTGGCACAACCCCACTCACGCGCACGCACACATGACGCGTACGCGTCACTCTCGAAATAAGCCATCCGTGCGCGTGCGCCATGCATGCGTACGCGTGGATGCCCTTCCTTCAATCCACTTCTTTTCTTCTCCTCTTTCCATTTCTTTCCTCCTCCTTTCTTCTTTCCCTCTCCTACCCCTCATCCAACATTTCCAAACACCATCGATAACCATTTATTTTAGTTAGTTATTAGTTAATTAGTTAGTTAATTAGTTAGTTAGTTTGTTGATTAGTTAGTTTTAGTTTAGTTTTCATTTTATTTTCTTTTTTTTTTATTGTAAGTGTTGGATTATTGACTTTGTTTACTACACATTGCTGCCCCTTATTGCCTAAATGCTATTTTAGCATGAATGTTTTTAGATAATCTTTGTTGGATTCTATGATTGAGGCTGTATTTTGCTACTTGGTTTTGAGTTTTTCATGCTTACCTTTTGAAAAATACCAAGTGATGAGAATTGCCTTCGAGCTTGTAATTCTTTTGAATTGCATGATTTGGCCACCATGTGATTTGAACCGTATTCTTTGATTAGGCAATCTCTTGATGGATGATGTTGAGCATTTACCTTAATGCATTGTATTTCATGATTATATGCATCTATATGTGTTTGACTTGAATGCTTTCATGCTTCTTTAATGCTTGTTTTACCTTACAAGTTTACTTAAAGCATCTCAAGCACACTAGGATAAGTGAAGTGCATGCTTCTTTTGTGACATCGCCCTTCTATGCTAATGTGTGTTCTAAAAGGCGCCTAATTTAGAATTCACACACCTATTTGTCATTAATGTCACACTAATTCACTCATTCAATTCTAGTGATTTACCTCACTCCAACAATGTATGCTTCCTTGCTTTTGTATTGTCTCATCTTATGATGTTATATTTTTGTCTTTCATGATGAATGCACCACAAGCAATAACGGAAGCAAGACTAAGAACACGTAGCAATTCGGAGAGTCGCCGTACCCCCCTTGCTCATCTTTGAGTGCACCGAGGACGGTGCAAACTTTTAAGTGTGGGGAGGTCGTCCGACCGGTCGGCGATTTTGGTTGACAAATTTCTAATCCCAACACTTTTGCATTTCATTATAGGATTTTATGGTTTTTACTTGCATTTTCTTATTTTTGCATATATATACACAGTAAGCTTGGTCAAAATAATTAAAATTTTTCAAGATTTCTATCTATAGGGCACACCAATTGATTTGAGTGAAAACTTTTCATTAAACTTGCTTGAATTATATATATCTTATGGAACATGAATTTTTGAGCTAAGAACACAAGCAAGTGAGATTTGAGCCTAATAGTGTGGTTACATCTTATAACCACTTATTTTTCCTTCTTGTGTGCATTATTCTCTTTCTATGAATGTAATCTTTGATTTGTTTGATTCTTTATGTCCGTTATTTTGTGTATTCATGCATTTATATGATTGAGGCCATCACTTCATTTAGCTCACTTACCCAAATGGCCTTGCCTTTTATCTTCCATTTTTAGCCAACTTTGAGCCTACACTTGACCCACTTATTCTTTAATTTAGCACATTACAAGCCTTAAAGCGAAAAGCAATAAATGTCCTTATGTGGATCTTTGATTAGCTTAGGCTAGTGTGTGTGAGTATCATTCAAGTGTGGGAACCTTGGGACATTGGGTGAATAAAAGGGGTAGTTTTGTATTATTATTGAAAATATTAGGAATTGGGTACATACTCATGTATTGATCAAATGTAAAACCTTATGCATTGAGGTTCTTGTATATAGAAAGAAAAAAAATGAGAAAAACAAAAGAAAAAGAAAAGAAAAATAATATGGAAAAGAAAAAAATAAAAAAAGAAAAGGAAAAAAATAGAAAAAGCAATAAAAAGGGGACAAAATGCCCCAAAGCGAAGCTCAATAAGATCAATGCATAAGTGTTGTGAAATGAAAAAGAAAATGCATGAGTATGTGAAAAGGTGAAAAATGGGTAGTTAGGCTAGCTTTGAAATTGTATAGGATGTCATATGTTAGGTGGGAAGTTTAAGCTTATCAAAGATTCAAATTTCAAGCTCACTTAACCATATATGCATCATACATTGACCCTAGCCCCATTACAACCTAAAGAAAAGACCTCATGATATATGTATGTATGCATGAAATATTTGTTGATTGTTAGTAGAAAAACAAATCTTGGAAAGTATGATTAGGAGAGAATTGGGAGAATCAACCCCAAATACTTGAGCGAATAGAGTGCAAATACATCCGTGAGGGTTTGATGCTCAATTACATGCTTCCATCCATAAATATCACTTTTCATGCAAGTTTGTAAAAATATTTAATAACTCAATTCAATTGTGGATTAGACTTGCTAGTCCATAACCCTTGTGCATATATGCTTCTTGGGAATTGATTTATTTTGACCAAGCAATTGCATTCATTTAGATAGTTGCATATAGGTAGATTGCATTTAGTTAGTTCCCATTGAATAAATGCCTTACCCTTACTTCATTCTTGGTTTTAGCATGAGGACATGCTTGGTTTAAGTGTGGGGAGGTTGATAAACCCCAATTGTAGGGTTTATCTTGTGCTTGATTTAGGGGATTTTATAACCTTTTACCCACATTTATCCATTGAAATAGCATGGTTTTATAACTTCTCCTTTAATTGTGCTTTAGAGTGAAAACATGCTTTTTAGGACTTAAAATAGCTAAATCTAATTCTGCTTGATTCCATTAGATGCCTTGATATATTTGCTAAGTGATTTCAGATTTAGGAGGCAAGGATTGGACCAAGGGAATGAAGGAAAAGCATGAAAAGTTGGAGAACTCATGAAGAAATGACAAAACCGGAAAGCTGTCAAGCCGACCTCTTCGCACTTAAACGACCATAACTTGAGCTACAAAGGTCCAAATGATGCAGTTCCAGTTGGGTTAGAAAGCTAACATCCGGGGCTTCGAAACTATGTAAGATTTGCTATGGTTGAACTGCTCATGGTGATGCGTACGCCCATAGTACGCGCATGCGCAGTTGCTGCCACCTGGTTCACTTAAAGCAAAACGTGGCCAGCGAATTCAAAAGCCTTGTGGGCCCAATCCAACTCATTTCTGATGCTATTTAACCCAAGGAATGAAGAGGGAAACATATGTTAGTTACCATTAGTTTAGTTTAGCTTAGTTTAGTAGTTAGAGTTAGTTTCTAGAGAGAGAAGCTCTCACTTCTCTCTAGGATTAGGATTAGTTCTTAGATTTAGATTTTAATTCATCTTCTTCTACTTCTATCTTCTCAATTCCTTGTTGTTACATTCATTCTTCTTCCATTCTTTTGTTGCAATTTCTGTTGTGTTGTTCTTGTGTTTTGTTGTAGATCTACTTTTGTTTCTTCTACTCTCTTTCAATTCAATCAAGGTAATTCATAATAAATATGTTTCTTTTGATTTGTTGTTGTTAATTCCTTGTAATTGAGTAGTGTAGATTTACTTTTTTTGCAATTTACTATGCTTTCCTTTTATGCCTTCCAAGTGTTTGATGAAATGCTTGGTTGGATTTTATAGTAGAATTTTATACTCTTGGCTTGGAAAGGTAACTTAGGACCTCTTGAGTTACTAATGTCCAAGTGATTGATGATTGGTAGCCATTAACTCTAGTTCTCACTAATTGAATTAGTGGAGAGTTAGGACTTATGGACTAGGATTGATATAGCTCATTTGACTTTTCTTTACTATTAGTTAGAGGATGATTTAGTGAGATTAATCCTTGCCAATTCTCATATTGTGGTTAGTAATTAGGATAGAGATCCTTGACCACCAACCCTTGCCAAGATCTTTTTAGCCATTAGTTTATTTTTTTCCATTTATCTTTCATGTTTCTTATTAAAACCCCAAAAATAACTCACGACTAATAACAAAACACTTCATTACAATTCATAGGGGGAACGACCCGAGGTCCAATACTTCGGTTTATAAATTTTAGGGGTTTGTACTAGTGACAAACAACATTTTGTATGAAAGGATTAGTGATTTGTTTAGAAACTATACTTACAACGAGAATTCATTTGTGAATTCTAAACCGTCAAAAAATCTAATCATCAAACCCATGACCCACGCGTACGCGTGACAGACGCCACGAGCAGAAATTGCAGAAAATGCCCCTAGCAATTTCTGAACTCTCTTTTGGCCCAGATCCAAGTCCAAAAACACAGATTAGAAGCTATAAAGTGGGGGAATCCATTCATTCAGGAGGAGAAGCTGATAATTCATAATTTTAGGTTTTTAGATATAGTTTTTAGAGAGAGAGGTTCTCTCTTCTCTCTTATGTTTTTGGATTTAGGATTCCTTTTAGGATTAGGATTTCTACTTTTCAATTTCCAGGATCAATATTCCTTTTATTTATGTTCCCAATTTAATTTATGAACTTTTTCATGTTAGATTTGATTTCTTTATTAATTCAATTTGAGGTATTTCAGATATATGATTTTTAATTAGCTTTCTATATTCTTGTCTTTTGGTTGAGTAATTAGAGACTCTTGAGTTATCAAACTCTTTTGTTAATTGATAATTGGAAGTTGCTAATTGACTTGAATTCCACTAACTCTAGTCTTTCTTTGGGAATTGACTAGGACTTGAGGATTCATATTGATTTATCCACCTGACTTACCTTCATAGTTAGAGATTGACTAAGTGGGAGCAACGAGTAATTCTCATCACAATTGATAAGGATAACTAGGATAGGACATCTAATTTTCATACCTTGCCAAGAGTTTTCTTAGCTATTGATTTATTAATTCCTGCAGTTTATTTCTCTTGTACAAACCTTTCAAAAACCCAAAACACTGTTTTCCATAACTAATAATAAACACACCTCCCTGCAATTCCTTGAGAAGACGACCCGAGGTTTGAATACTTCGGTTTATAAATTTTACTGGATTTGTTACTTGTGACAACCAAAAATTTTGCACGAAAGGATTCTCCATTGGTTTAGAAACTATACTTTCAACGCGATCATATTTGTGAATTTCTTTACCGATAGAAAATCCGTTTGTCAAAATGGCGCCGTTGCCGGGGAATTGCAAACATGTGCCTTATTATTGGTTATTGTAAATATTTTTTTTACCTGTTAATTTGTTTTTGTTTTTAATTTTTATTAGCAACTATGAATTCTCAACCCTGTCGCTATGAGTTTGGTTCCAATGTTGTTGTAGGGAATGGACGCTATAAGGAGAACATGCATCAAGGATGGAACAATCAAAGATGGGAGGAGCCACAAAGATTTGATCAACCCTCTTGGTAACAACCACCTCCAATGGACTATCAATAACCATTCTGTGATGCATACCAAGGCAATGGCTATGGTGAACATTCTTTTGATTATCAACAACCACCACCATATGCTTATGAACCACCCCCTCAATACAACTCTGGACCACCATACTCACAAGCCTCCTATTACCAAACACCATCACATGATTCTAACCCTTATCCACCATATCAACCACCCTATAAGCCATATGAGCCATACATAGATCCACCCCAATTCCAACCCAATTACTCCCAAGAACTACCACATCCATATACATGATGAGCGGATAATTTATACGCTTTTTGGCATTGTTTTTAGTATGTTTTTAGTATATTCTAGTTAATTTTTATTATATTTTTATTAGTTTTTAGTTAAAATTCACTTTTCTAGACTTTACTATAAGTTTGTGTGTTTTTTTGTGATTTCAGGTATTTTCTGGCTGAAATTGAGGGACCTGAGCAAAAATCTGATTCAGAGGCTAAAAAGGACTGCAGATGCTGTTGGATTCTGACCTCCCTGCACTCGAAGTGGATTTTCTGGAACTACAGAAACTCAATTGGTGCGCTCTCAATTGAGTTGGAAAGTAGACATCCTGGGCTTTCCAGAAATGTATAATAGTCCATACTTTGCCCGAGATTTGATGGCCCAAACAGGCGTTCCAAGTCAGCTCAAGAATTCTGGCGTAAAACGCCGGAACTGGCACAAGAATGGGAGTTAAACGCCCAAACTGGCACAAAAGCTGGCGTTTAACTCCAAGAAAAGTCTCTACACATGAAAGCTTCAATGCTCAGCCCAAGCACACACCAAGTGGGCCCGGAAGTGGATTTTTATGTCATTTACTCATCTTTGTAAACCCTAAGCTACTAGTATCTACAAATAGGACCTTTCACTATTGTATTTATCATCTTTTGATCACTTTAGATCTTAGGAGCATCTTTGGATGTCTAGTTCTTAGATCATGGGAGGCTGGCCATTCGGCCATGCCTAGACCTTGTTCTTATGTATTTTCAACGGTGGAGTTTCTACACACCATAGATTAAGGTGTGGAGCTCTGCTGTACCTCGAGTATTAATGCAATTACTATTGTTCTTCTATTCAATTCAGCCTATTCTTGTTCTAAGATATCACTTGTTCCTCAACTTGATGAATGTGATGATCTGTGACATTCATCATCATTCTCACCTATGAACGTGTGTCTGGCAACCACCTCCGTTCTACCTTAGATTGAGTGGATATCTCTTGGATCCCTTAATCAGAATCTTCGTGGTATAAGCTAGAATTGATGGCGGCATTCAAGAGAATCCGGAAGGTCTAAACCTTGTCTGTGGTATTCTGAGTAGGATTCAATGATTGAATAATTGTGACGAGCTTCAAACTCCTGAAGGCTGGGCGTTAGTGACAGACGCAAAAGAATCACTGGATTCTATTCCAACCTGATTGAGAACCGACAGATGATTAGCCATGCTGTGACAGAGCGCGTTGAACATTTTCACTGAAAGGACGGGACTGTAGCCATTGACAACAGTGATGCCCAACATACAGCTTGCCATAGAAAGGAGTAAGAAGGATTTGATGAAGACAGTGGGAAAGCAGAGAGACGGAAGGGACAAAGCATCTCCATACGCGTATCCTGAAATTCTCACCAATGAACTACATAAGTATCTCTATCCTTATTTTATGTTTTATTCATAAATCATCCATAACCATTTGAATCTGCCTGACTGAGATTTACAAGATGACCATAGCTTGCTTCATACCAACAATCTCCGTGGGATCGACCCTTACTCGCGTAAGGTTTATTACTTGGACGACCCAGTGCACTTGCTGGTTAGTTGTGCGAAGTTGTGATAAAGAGTTGAGATTGCAATTGAGCGTACTATGTTGATGGCGCCATTGATGATCACAATTTCGTGCACCAAGTCTTTGGCGCCGTTGTCGGGGATTGTTTGAGTTTGGACAACTGACGGTTTATCTTGTTGCTTAGATTAGGTATTTTTCTTCAGAATTTTTAAGAATGAATTCTAGTGTTTCAAGGTGATGTTTTCATCATCACCAAAGCTGATTGATTCTCATCAATTTAGCTCTTGAATGCAATGTCCTGCTGAAGCTTGGCTAGCCATGTCTAATTTCTTTAGACTAACATTGCATGATTCTTGGAATTCTTTAAAAATTTTGAATCTCTTTATCATATTTTCCATATAATTTTTGAAAAAAAAATTACAAAATCATAAAAACCAAAAATATTTTATGTTTCTTGTTGAGTCTAGTGTCTCATTTTAAGTTTGGTGTCAATTGCATGTTTCTGTTCTTCTTGCATTTTTTCGAATTCAATCATGTGTCTTCATTGATCTTCAAGTTGTTCTTGATGATTTTCTTGCTCTGATCTTTAAATTCTCTTGTCTTGAGTGTTTTGTTGTTTCTCATATGCATTCTCATTTTGTTAGTGTCAATAGTATACAAACTTCTAAGTTTGGTGTCTTGCATGCATTGTTTATTTGATCTTAGTTTCATTTTGATTATTCCTCATTATTAAAAATCCAAAAAAATTTTTAATTTGTGTCTTTTCAAGTCAATAATACAGAGAATTGAAGATTCAGAACATACAGCAGAGGAATTACACAGAAAAAGCTGGGCGTTCAAGACACCCAATGAGGAAGGAAAACTGGCGTTTAAACGCCAGCCAGGGTACCTGGCTGGGCATTTAACGCCCAAAAGGGTAGCATTTTGGGCGTTAAACGCCAGAATGGATACCATTCTGGGCGTTTAATGCCAGGATGGCACAAGAGGGAAGATTTTGTTTTTAATTCAAATTTTTTTCAAGTTTTCATATTTTTTCTCAATCATATCTTTTTAAAACTATATCTTTTCAATCATATCTTTTTATCACATTTTTCTAAAACTAATTTTTCAATCATATCTTTTGATTTCTAATTTCAAAATCTTTTTCAAAAATCACTTTATTTCTTTCCCAATCATATTTTTCGAAAATCATTCTTCAATTTTTCAAAATGTTTTTAAAATTTTTTTAATTTATTTTCAAAAATTTCTTCCCCTCTGCTCATATCCTTCTATTTATGGACTAACACTCCTCCTCAATGGACAATTCGAATTCTATCTTTCTAGATAAGTTCGAATTCTTCTTCTACCCTCTCCTTCTTCTTTTCCTCTGACACCTCAAGGAATCTCTATACTGTGACATAGAGGATTCTGTATTTTCTTGTTCTCTTGTCTTTCATATGAGTAGGAACAAAGACAAAAGCATTCTTGTTGAGGCTGACCCTGAACCTGAAAGGACCTTAAAGCAAAAGCTAAGAGAAGCTAAAGCATAACTTTCTGTAGAGGACCTAACAGAAATCTTCAAACAAGAAGAAGACATGGCAGCCAAAAACAACAACAATGCCAACAATGCAAGGAAGGTGTTGGGTGACTTTACTGCACCTACTCCTGACTTCTATGGGAGAAGCATCTCTATCCCTGCCATTGGAGCAAACAACTTTGAGCTTAAGCCTTAATTAGTTTCACTAATGCAACAGAATTGCAAGTTCCATGGACTTCCATTGGAAGATCCTCATCAGTTTTTAGCTGAATTCTTGCAAATCTGTGACACTGTCAAGACCAATGGGGTTGACCCTGAGGTCTACAGACTTATGCTATTCCCTTTTGTTGTAAGAGATAGAGCTAGGATATGGTTGGACTCACAACCTAAAGAAAGCATGAACTCTTGGGAAAAGCTAGTCAATGCCTTCTTGGCAAAGTTCTTTCCACCTCAAAAATTGAGTAAGCTTAGAGTGGAAGTCTAAACCTTCAGACAGAAGGAAGGTGAATCCCTCTATGAAGCTTGGGAAAGATACAAACAATTGATCAGAAAGTGTCCCTCTGACATGCTTTCTGAATGGAACGTCATAGGTATCTTCTATGATGGTCTGTCTGAACTGTCCAAGATGTCGTTAGATAGCTCTGCTGGAGGATCTCTTCATCTGAAGAAGATGCCTGCAGAAGCTCAAGAACTCATTGAAATGGTTGCAAATAACCAATTCATGTACACTTCTGAAAGGAATCCTGTGAACAATGGGACGAATCATAAGAAAGGAGTTCTTGAGATTGATACTCTGAATGTCATTCTGGCTCAGAACAAAATATTGACTCAGTAAGTCAATATGATTTCTCAAAGTCTGTCTGGAATGCAAGCTGCACCAGGTAGTACTAAGGACGCTTCATCTAAAGAAGAAGCTTATGATCCTGAGAACCCTTCAATGGAAGAGGTGAATTACATGGGAGAACCCTATGGAAACACCTATATTCCTTCATGGAGAAATCATCCAAATCTCTCATGGAAGGATCAACAGAGCCCTCAACAAGGTTTCAACAACAATAATGGTGGAAAAAACAGGTTTAGCAATGGCAAGCCTTTTCCATCATCTTCTCAGCAACAGACAGAGAATTCTAGGCAGAGCCACTCTGACTTAGCAACCATAGTCTCTGATCTAATCAAAACCACTCAAAGTTTCATGACTGAAACAAGGTCCTCTATTAGGAATTTGGAGGCACAAGTGGGACAGCTGAGCAAGAAAATTACTGAACTCCCTCCTAGTACTCTTCCAAGCAATACAGAAGAGAATCCAAAAGGAGAGTGCAAGGCCATTAACATGACCCACAAGACCGAACTTGGAGAGGAGGAAGAGGCAGTGATCGCCACAGAGGAAGACCTCAATGGACGTCCACTGGCCTCCAATGAGTTCCCTAATGAGGAACCATGGGAATCTGAGGCTCATAATGAGACCATAGAGATTCCATTATTTTTACTTCTGCCATTCATGAGCTCTGATGAGTATTCTTCCTCTGAAGAGGACAAAGATGTCACTGAAGAGCAAGTTGCTAAGTACCTTGGAGCAATCATGAAGCTAAATGACAAGTTATTTGGTAATGAGACTTGGGAGGATGAACCCCCTTTGCTCACCAAAGAACTGGATGACTTGACTAGGCAGAGATTACCTCAAAAGAGACAGGACCTTGGGAAGTTCTCAATACCTTGTACCATAGGCACCATGACCTTTGAGAAGGCTTTGTGTGACCTAGGGTCAAGCATAAACCTCATGCCTTTCTCTGTAATAGAGAAGCTAGGGATCTTTGAGGTATAAGCTGCAAGAATCTCACTAGAGTTGGCAGACAATTCAAGAAAACAAGCTTATGGACTTGTAGAGGATGTTCTGGTAAAGATTGAAGACCATTACATCCTTGCTGATTTCATAGTCCTAGAGTCTGGGAAGTGCATAGATGAATCCATCATCCTTGGCAGACCCTTCCTAGCCACCGCAAAAGCTGTGATTGATGTTGACAGAGGAGAATTGATCATTCAAGTGAATGAAGAATCCTTTATGTTTAAGGCTCAAGGATATCCCTCTGTTACCATGAAGAGGAAGCATGAAGAGCTTCTCTCAAAACAGAGTCAAACAGAGCCCCCACAGTCAAACTCTAAGTTTGGTGTTGGGAGGCCATAACCAACTTCTAAGTTTGGTGTTGAATCCCCACATTCAAACCCTAAGTTTGGTGTTGGGAGGATCCAACATTGCTCTAAGTATCTGTGAGGCTCAATGAGAGCCCACTGTCAAGCTACTGACATTAAAGAAGCGCTTGTTGGGAGGAAACCCAATGTTATATTTATCTATTTCCCTTTGTTATTTTATGTTTTCTGTAGGTTGATGATCATGTGAAGTCACAAAATCAATTGAAAAAGCAAAAATAGAATGAAAAACAGAAAGAAAAACAGCACACCCTGGAGGAAAAACTTGCTGGCGATTAAACGCCAGTAAGGGCAGCAAATGGGCGTTTAACGCCCAGTCTGGCACCATTCTGGGCGTTTAACGGCAGAAAGGGGCATTAGACTGGCGTTTAATGCCAGGAATGGGCACCAAGCTGGCGTTAAACGCCAGAAATGGGCACTAGCCCGGCGTTTAACACTAAGATTGGCAGAAGGAGCATTTTTGCTCGTCACTTGGTGTAGGGATGAATTATCCTTGACACCTCAGGATCTGTGGACCCCACAGGATCCCCACCTACCCCACCACTCTCTCTCTCTTCTTCACCATTTCACCAATCACCTCAACACCTCTTCCCCAAAAACCACTCACCTATCAAATCCTACCATTCTCTTCACCACTCACATCCATCCTTCATAAAACCCAATCTACCTTACCATTCAAATTCAAACCACTTTTCCTCCCAAACCCACCCATACATGACCGAATCCTACCCCCCTCTCCACCCCTATATAAACCCATCTTCACTCCTTTATTTTCACACAACCTACACACTACTTCTCCCCCTTGGCCGAAAAATAAAGCCACCTCCATCTCCTCTATTTCTTCTTCTTCTACTCTCTTCTTTCTTCTTTTGCTCGAGGATGAGCAAACCTTCTATGTTTGGTATGGTAAAAGCATTGCTTTTTGTTTTTCCATAACTATTTATGGCACCTAAGGCCGGAGAAACCTCTAGAAAGAGGAAAGGGAAGGCAAAAGCTTCCACCTCCGAGTCATGGGAAATGGAGAGATTCATCTCAAGGGTGGATCAAGACCAATTCTATGAAGTTGTGGCCATGAAGAAGGTGATCCCCGATGTCCCTTTCAAACTCAAAAAGAGAGAATATCCGGAGATCCGACACGAGATTCAAAGAAGAGGTTGGGAAGTTCTTACCAACCCCATTCAATAAGTCGGAATCTTAATGGTTCAAGAGTTCTATGCCAATGCATGGATCACCAAGAACCATGATCAAAGTGTGAACCCGGACCCAAAGAATTGGCCTACAATGGTTCGGGGAAAATGCTTAGATTTTAGTTCGGAAAATGTAAGGTTGGCATTCAACTTGCCCATGATGCAAGGAGATGAACACCCTTACACTAGAAGGGTCAACTTTGATCAAAGGTCAGACCAAGTCCTCATAGACATTTGTGAAGAGGGAGCTCAATGGATGAGAGATTCAAGAGGGAAGCCGGTTCAACTGAGAAGGCATGACCTCAAGCCCATGGCTAGGGGATGGTTGGAGTTTATCCAACACTCAATCATTCCCACTAGCAACTGGTCTGAAGTTACTATAGACCGGGCTATCATGATTCATAGCATCATGATTGGAGAGGAAGTAGAATTTCATGAGGTTATATCCCAAGAACTTTATAAGGTGGCGAACAAGTCCTCTACCTTGGCAAGGTTAGCCTTCCTTCATCTCATTTGTCACCTCTGTTATTCAGTTGGAGTTAACATGGAGGAAGGCATCCTCATTGATGAGGACAAGCCCATCACTAAGAAAAGGATGGAGCAAACAAGAGATCCCACTCATCATGAAATCCCTGAGATGCCTCAAGGGATGCACTTTCCTCCACAAAACTATTGGGAGCAAATCAACACCTCCTTAGGAGAATTGAGTTCTAACATGGGACAACTAAGGGTGGAGCACCAAGAACATTCCATTCTCCTCCATGAAATTAGAGAAGATCAAAGAATCATAAGAGAGGAGCAACAAAGGCAAGGAAGAGACATTGAGGAGCTCAAGCGCTCCATAAGATCTTCAAGAGGAATAACAAGCCGCCATCACTATGGTGGACCCATTCTTTAATCTCCTTGTTCTTTATTTTCCTGTTTTTCGAATTTTTATGCTTATGTTTATCTATGTTTGTGTCTTATGATCATTAGTATCTTAGTGTCTATGCCTTAAAGTTATGAATGTCTTATGAATCCATCACCTTTCTTGAATGAAAAATGTTATTAATTGAAAAAGAGAAGAATTGTATGAATTTTAAATAATTTTATAACAGATTAATTATTTTGATGTGGTGGCAATACTTTGACTTCTGAATGTATGCTTGAACAGTACATATGTCTTTTGAATTTGTTGTTCATGAATGTTGGCTCTTGAAAGAATGATGAAAAAGGAGACATGTTACTGAGGATCTGAAAAATCATAAAAATGATTCTTGAAGCAAGAAAAAGCAGTGAATACAAAAAAAAAAGAAAAATGAAAAAAAAGGAAAAAGAAAAAAAATAAAAATTAAAGTCGTGATCCAAGGTAAAAAGAGTGTGCTTAAGAACCCTGGACACCTCTAATTGGGGACTCAAGCAAAGCTGAGTCACAATCTGAAAAGGTTCACCCAGTTATGTGTTTGTGGCATGTATGTATCCGGTGGTAATACTGGAAGACAGAGTGCTTTGGGCCACGGCCAAGACTCATAAAGTAGCTGTGTTCAAGAATCATCATACTTAACTAGGAGAATCAATAACACTATCTAGATTCTGAGTTCCTATAGAAGCCAATCATTCTGAATTTCAAAGGATATAGTGAGATGCCAAAACTGTTCAGAGGCAAAAAGCTAAAATCCCCGCTCATCTAATTAATAACGATCTTCATAGATGTTTTTGGAATTCATTGCATATTCTCTTCTTTTTATCTTATTTGATTTTCAGTTGCTTGGGGACAAGCAACAATTTAAGTTTGGTGTTGTGATGAGCGGATAATTTATACGCTTTTTGGCATTGTTTTTAGTATGATTTTAGTATCTTCTAGTTAATTTTTATTATATTTTTATTAGATTTTAGTTAAAATTCACTTTTCTGGACTTTACTATGAGAGTTTGTGTATTTTTCTATGATTTCAGGTATTTTCTGTCTGAAATTGAGGGACCTGAGCAAAAATCTGATTCAGATGCTAAAAAGGACTGCAGATGCTGTTGGATTCTGACCTCCCTGCAGTCGAAGTGGATTTTATGGAGCTACAAAAGCCCAATTGGCGCGCTCTTAATTGCGTTGGAAAGTAGACGTCCTGGGCTTTCCAGCAATGTATAATAGTTCATACTTTGTCCGAGATTTGATGGCCCAAATAGGTGTTCCAAGTCATCTCAAGAATTCTGGCGTAAAGCGCCGGAACTGGCACAAGAATGGGAGTTAAACGCCCAAACTGGCACAAAAGCTGGCGTTTAACTCCAAAAAAAGTCTCTACACATGAAAGCTTCAATGCTCAGCCCAAGCACACACCAAGTGGGCCCGGAAGTGGATTTTTATGTCATTTACTCTTCTTTGTAAACCCTAAGCTACTAGTATCTACAAATAGGACCTTTCACTATTGTATTTATCATCTTTTGATCACTTTAGATCTTAGGATCATCTTTGGACGTCTAGTTCTTAGATCATGGGAGGCTGGCCATTCGGCCATGCCTAGACCTTGTTCTTATGTATTTTCAACGGTGGAGTTTCTACACACCATAGATTAAGGTGTGGAGCTCTGCTGTACCTCGAGTATTAATGCAATTACTATTGTTCTTCTATTCAATTCAGCCTATTCTTGTTCTAAGATATCACTTGTTCCTCAACTTGATGAATGTGATGATCCGTGACACTCATCATCATTCTCACCTATGAACGTGTGCCTGACAACCACCTCCGTTCTACCTTAGATTGAGTGGATATCTCTTGGATCCCTTAATCAGAATCTTCGTGGTATAAGCCAGAATTGATGGCGGCATTCAAGAGAATCCGGAAGGTCTAAACCTTGTTTGTGGTATTCTGAGTAGGATTCAAGGATTGAATGACTGTGACGAGCTTCAAACTCTTGAAGGCTGGGCGTTAGTGACAGACGCAAAAGAATCACTGGATTCTATTCTAACCTGATTGAGAACCGACAGATGATTAGCCGTGCTATGACAGAGCGCGTTGAACATTTTCACTGAGAGGACGGACTGTAGCCATTGACAATGGTGATGCCCATACAGCTTGCCATGGAAAGGACTAAGAAGGATTGGATGAAGATAGTAGGAAAGCAGAGAGACGGAAGGGACAAAGCATCTCCATACGCTTATCTTGAAATTCTCACCAATGAACTACATAAGTATCTCTATCCTTATTTTATGTTTTATTCATAAATCATCCATAACCATTTGAATCTGCCTGACTGAGATTTACAAGATGACCATAGCTTGCTTCATACCAACAATCTCTGTGGGATCGACCCTTACTCGCTAAGGTTTATTACTTGGACCCAGTGCACTTGCTGGTTAGTTGTGCGAAGTTGTGATAAAGAGTTGAGATTGCAATTGAGCGTACCATGTTGATGGTGCCATTGATGATCACAATTTCGTGCACCAATACACCACATCCATATCCATCATTCCAAGAGCCTTATGGTCCTACTTATGATATCCAAGCAGAACAAGAGCCAAGGGATCATCTCAAGGAAACAGTGGATCAATTTCAAGCAACCCTTCGTCAATTGGACCGAGCGGTAAGCCGAACGGCACCCGGAGCTCTTATCGCTAAAGAATCTAAATTTGAGAACAAGGAATTGAAGTGTACGGTGTAACAAGTGGAAAAGATGGAGAGTGATGAACCACCACATTCTTATGATAAACCACCCTCTTATCATGAAACTTTCCTCCCAAATAATGAGCCCTCACATCCACCTCAACCTTCAATGCATGACACTATTGGTGTTCTTCTTCAAGGGCAAAGAGAGATGAAACGGGGAGTACTAGAATTTGTGACTGCCTTGACTGAGGTAGTAAACCGATTAGCTTCCCAACATTTGAACACTCAAAGTACTCCCATGGCTACATGTGGAGAATCAAAAGAAGAGCGTAGCATGAAGGAGACACTAGAAACTTCGGTGGACAATGAGGAATATGGCTTTGTATTGGAACAAGTGGAGGAAGCCACAATGGTTGCAGAAGAAGAAGTGGTTGAAGATTTAGGAGATGCTGAACCTCCATGGGAATCTAGAATTGTAGAGCACCCCTCCAATAAGATTGAAATTGATGTCAAAAAGGCCAGTGCCCAACCTCCATGGCATATTCCTTATGAAGACTTGGATGGGATAGATCAAGAAGTAAGTTCCCTTGGTGATGAGGATCATGCATCAAGTCCTCCCAATAATAAAACTACATCCGCAATTGAACTTCTTGAATATGAAGACTCTTCTCTGATTGAGTCTGAGAATGATGTGGAAGCGGAAATCCTTAAAAAAGGGCGGACGAGAGTTGAGTACGCTTTGTCAAGAACGTTGGAAACTTCTCCACCTAGGTTGCCGTCTACTCCTTCACTTGAGTGGGTAAAACTTATCTCTGTTCGTCTTCCTATCCCACTTGAGTACGATATTCTTGAAACGGATGGCCAACTCAGGAAGCTTTGTGGCATAAAGCGTAAGAGGAGACTATTTAGTGGTTGGAGTTGCAAATCAAGGCTCATCAAGGTTAATACTTCAAGAGATAGATATAAGGGCTCAACTGGTGATAATTTGGTTAGATCTAAAAGAAGATTTTGGTACTCCGTAGAGAATTCAAAGTGCTTGCCACCCAGATGGAATCATGATGATCAACGTGAAGACGGGTGCAAAAGCAAAGTTTGGGACCTCGGAATTCATTCTAGCAATCAACACTCTTGGGACCTTGTCACTTACTTTAGATTGCTTGACGGCTGCGTGCACCTAGTTTGGGATCCCGGAGGCCATTGGAATTACAAACATTGGTGGAGATTCAAGGATCAGTACAAGCACAAGCCACCATGACAAGGAGCTCACCAAATGTCCAACTTAAGGACTTTAACTAAAAGTGCTAGGTGGGAGACAACCTACCATGGTATGATTGTTCTTTTTCAATCTTAGTTGTATTTTATTTTGATTTATTCTTAGTTTTATTTTATTTTATTTCTCTTAGTGTTCATTCAAAGTACCTGCATCAGCATTTGCATTCTGCATTCTACATACTGCATAAAAAAATGCACGCGTTGGCGTCATACGTGCATTCATAACAAGGAAGAAAAAAAGCAGAGAGTCACGCGGGAGCGTGGCTGGAGGTGTGCTTAAGGCACACACACGCCCACCCGTGCGCGTCCATGATGCGTCCACGTTACTTCAGAAAACAGCCTCCCACGCGTGCGCGTCACCCTCCCGCACGCGTGACTCTGCAAAATCAACGTAAATGGGTGTATGACAGCAAGTTATGATGGAGTAGAGCTGGAATCGTGCTAGAAGCACAAGCCCTACCACGCGAACGCATGCCCCATGCGTCCACGTCATTTTTCAATGTATGGTCGTTCACGCGATTACGTCACCCACGTGCACGCGTCACTCTAAATTTTGGCAACGTGCAAACAAAACAAAAAGTTACGCAAACGCAAGGCTGCTCTCGCGCCACTAGCGCAAATCAAGTCACGCGTTCGCATGACTGATGCGTCCGCGCCACTTGAAAATATGGCAACTCACGTGAACGCATGACCCACGCGTCCGCGTCGCATACGACGTGCAATTTATCCATATCAGCGCCAGAATTCCTATCTTTTCTTCCCCAATCCTAATTTTTCCTTCCTCTTTTCTTACTTAATTATTATCTTTCATTCTATTTTACATAATTTATTTGCATACTTTCATTCATTGCATTTTAATTTTGTGCATATTTTTATTTTCTTTTCTAAATTTATTATTTTTCATTGGTGTTAAAATTTTCTTATTCAACTGTTGCATCTTTTCTTTAATTATTCTGGTGCTCCATGACTTGTTCTATTCTGATTGGGTATTATTATTCATAAGTCAATGCTACCTTTTATAATACTAGTATTTCTTTTGTATTGATATGCACTTATACTACCTTGAATTATCCACACACTCCCTCTCATTGTTGCAAATTTTGCACCATTGGTATGCCATGTGCTTCTATTACTTTTTCATGTACATGTTGTAGCTACCATGTAAGTGAGACCCTTATTATTTGGCATTAACCCACCCATACTTTATTTATTTCCTTATCCTTATTTCTGTGTTACTTTTCTTCTTTTCTTCTTCTTTCAGGATGGCCACCAAAGAAGGGAAAGGGAAAGCTCTAAATGGGGAGACAAATAAGTCCATCTGCACAATTCTTGGAGAAAAGCCTCAGTTGTAGCAACCCGTCCACTTGCACATCTTAGCATGCACCGAGGACAGTGCAATCTTTAAGTGTGGGGAGGTCGATACCGACTTCCATGGGTTAGTTATTTTCTTCCCAACACCAATGTCTAGTTTTCTTTGTTAGTTCATTGTTGCATTGCATAAAAGATTACATGTGTAGTTGATTGTTTGCATTTAAGTACTACTTGGTAGAAAAATAATAAGTTTCTTTTTAAGACCCTATTTTTGAAAAATTTCACTAATTTAAGATCAAAATTTTTGTGTTAAACTTGTGAGAAGTTGTATTTGGAACATGGTTTTTTGAGCCAAAGAACACACAACCCGTGAGATTTTGAGCTTATTTATATGGTTACATTATTTAACCATAATATTTCATTCTTGTGTGTTTTTCTTCTCTATGATTGCAATCTGTATTTTTTTTCCAGTCTATATGTCCATTGTTTAGTATATTTACATGCTTGCATATGATTGAGGCCATATTTGATTATTACCTCACTTATCCCGAATAAGCCTACCCTTTTATGTCACCATTGTTAGCCACCTTGAGCTTTTTAATCCCCTTTTGTTCTATAACCACATCACTAGCCTTAAGCAGAAAAATAATTAATTACCCTAAATTGAATCTTTGCTTAGCTTAAGATAGAGATTGTGCATCAACTAAGTGTGGGAAAACTATGGGAACATGGGTTAATAAGGGAATGTATCATGTTTTTAATTTATTTTTATATTGGGAATTTGGGAACCTACTCATGTAAAACCAGAAAAATTAAAAATCCATGTGCGTTGATAAGTTATGTTTCAAAAAAAATCCAAAAATATTCAATAAATAAGTAAGTGAATAAGGGGGTAAAATGACCCCAATGTTAAGCTTTGATAAACATCAATGAACATGTGATAAAAGGAAAGAAATATAAAAAATTTGGTACATGAGTATGGGAATTATACAAAAGTGGGAATTATGGGTAGCTAGGTGTGATTTTAGAATTACATAAGTGTGGTAAGAGCTTAGGTTAGTCAAAGATTCATATTATAGCCCACTTGGCCATACATGTATCCTTACCTTTACCTCAACTACATTACAACCCTGAAAATACCTCATGATGTTTGCATTTGTATGCTAAATATTTATTGGTTGGTTAGATGAAAAACAAGCTTTAGAAAGCATGACTAGGGAAGAGTAGAGTGATTGACCCGAGTGATATACACTACCAGTAAGGGTTCAGTGCTTGATTCTATGTTCCTTGCTTTCATGAGCTATCTTCTTACAAGTTTACTTGCTTTTTATTGTACGATTTGAATTAGTGGAATTTGGTTTGTATTTGTCTTGGAGAACTTGTTTGTTTTTAACCAAGTAGATAGAAACATCTTAGTGGTGCACGAAATTGTGTGGCCAATATCAATGGACTATTTAACACAGCTTCGCACAACTAACCAGCAAGTGCACTGGGTCGTCCAAGTAATACCTTACGTGAGTAAGGGTCGATCCCACGGAGATTATTGGTTTGAAGCAAGCTATATTTATTTTATTAATCTTAGTTAGGAGGCCAGTAAGATTATTTGGATTTAATTGTAAGAAGTCAAAGTGTTTAAAATTATTAGAAAAATAAAAGAGAATCAAAGCGTTACTTGTTGTTCAGTAATGAGAAATATGTTGGAGTTTTGGAGATGCTTTGTCCTCTGAACTTCAACTCTTCCTTGAAATCCTTTTCCACACGCAAAATCCCTTCTATGGCAAGCTCTATGTAGGGTGTCAACGTTATCAATGGCTACTTCCCATCCTCTCAGTGAAAATATTCCTATGCTCTGTCACAGCACGGCTAATCATCTGTCGGTTCTCAATCAGGTTGGAATAGAATCCATTGATTCTTTTGTGTTTGTCACTAACGCCCAGCCTTCAGGAGTTTGAAGCTCGTAACAGTCATTCAATCCCGGAATCCTACTTAGAATACCACAGACAAGGTTTAGACTTTCCGGATTCTCATGAATGCCGCCATCAATCCGGCTTATACCACGAAGATTCTGAGTAATGAATCTAAGAGATACTCATTCAGTCTGATGTAGAATGGAGGTGGTTATCAGACACATGTTCATGGATAGAGGAAGGTGATGAGTGTCACGGATCATCACCTTCTCCATAATTAAGCGCGAATGAACATCTTAGATAAGAACAAGCGTGTTTGAATGGAAAATAAAGGAATTGTATTAATTCATCGAGACGCTGCAGAGCTCCTCACCCCCAACAATGGAGTTTAGAGACTCATGCCATCAAAAAGTATGTAATTCAGATCTGAAAATGTCATGAGGTACACAATAAGTATCTAAAAGTTGTTTAAATAGTAAACTAGTAACCTAGGTTTACAGAATATGAATAAACTAAGATAATTGGTGCAGAAATCCACTTCTGGACCCACTTGGTGTGTGCTGGGGCTGAGACTAAAGTTATCCACGAGTAGAGGCTTTTCTTGGAGTTAAACTCCAAGTTATGACGTGTTTTGGGCGTTCAACTCCGGATCATGACGTGTTTCTGGCGTTTAACTCCAGACAGCAGCATGTACTTGGCGTTCAACGCCAAGTTACGTCGTCTATCTTCACGTAAAGTATGGACTATTATATATTGCTGGAAAGCCCTGGATGTCTACTTTCCAACGCCGTTGAGAGCGCGCCAATTGGACTCCTGTAGCTCCAGAAAATCTATTTCGAGTGCAGGGAGGTCAGGATCCAACAGCATCAGCAGTCCTTTTTCAGCCTAAGTCAGATTTTTGCTCAGCTTCCTCAATTTCAGCCAGAAAATACCTGAAATCACAGAAAAATACACACACTCATAGTAATGTCCAGAAATATGATTTTTGCTTAAAAACTAATAAAATTCTATTAAAAACTAATTAAAACATACTAAAATCTACATGAAATTAACCCCAAAAAGCATATAAAATATCCGCTCATCACAACACCAAACTTAAACTGTTGCTTGTCCTCAAGCAACTAGATAAATAAAGTAGGATGAGAGAAATTAAGAAGTAATAATATTTAAGAGTTTTAAATGGAGCTCAGATTCTTTTTAGTTGAGCGGGGCTTGTAGCTTTTTGTTTCTGAACAGTTTTGGCATCCCCCTTTATCCTTTGAATTTCAAAATGATTGGCATCCATAGGAACTCAGAATTCAGATAGTATTATTGATTCTCTTAGTGTAGTATGTTGATTCTTGAACACAGTTATTTTATGAGTCTTGGCCGTGGCCCTAAGCACTTTGTTTTCCAGTATTACCACCAGATACATAAATGCCACAGACACATGACTAGGTGAACCTTTTTCAGATTGTGACTTAGCTTTGCTAGAGTCCCCAGTCAGTGGTGTCCAGAGCTCTTGAGCACACTCTGTTTGCCTTGGATCACGACTTTAACCACTCAGTCTCAAGTTTGTAACTTGGACCTGCATGCCACAAGCACATGGTTAGGGACAGCTTGGTTTAGCCGCTTAGGCCTGGAACTATTTCCTTAGACCCTCCTATCCACTGATGCTCAAAGCCTTGGATCCTTTTCACCCTTGCCTTTTGGTTTTAAGGGCTATTGGCTTTTTCTACTGCTTCTTTTTTTTTTCTTTTTTTTGACTGCTTTTTCTTGCTTCAAGAATCAATTTCATGATTTTTCAGATCATCAATAATATTTTTCGTGTTCCTCATTCTTTCAGGAGCCAATATTCATCAAATTCAAAGTACAAGTTATGCACTGTTCAAGCATTCATTCAGAGAACAAAAAGTATTGCCACCACATAATTAATTTAATTTTATTATTAAGAACTCGAAAAATATAGATTACTTCTTTATTCTAAAAAAATCTACTACTTTTCATGCCTGATGATGATGAGAAAAATAAATTATAGCTTAATTGGAAATAAAATCAAATAGATATACTAATTACTACTACCAAATATCTCCTAAGGTAAATTTCTATAATAATACTATCACTAAGTTAAGCAGAAAAATTGAAACTCAGCCCTGTTGTTTTGAGGAGTAGATGTTCCTCTAATCTGTGGGGTACTTTTCAAGGATTAATTTTTGGCGCTTTAGCTCCCTTAGATCACGCCCTTGCTCTTCCTGTTCCTTAAGCAGTTTGCAAAGCATGCTACTTTGATTGTTCTGTTCTTCCTTTATTTGGTCCATAGCTTCTTGCAATTTGGAAATAGAAGCCTCAAGATGTTCCCAATATTCGAAGTGAGGCAGTTCGGGAGGGCTTCCTGTGCTCTTCTTGGCTGAATCATCTTGTTGCTGTTGTCTGACCATTGATATTCCAGTGATTGGCCTTCAACTGGAATATACTCCTGTTATTCCCTCTTCACTCCGGCATCTTTGCAGAGCATAGAAATTAAGCTTGGATAGGCCATTTGGCATCCTTGGAATTCCTGTTGCTATTTTGTATAGCTCACTGAGATCAGTTGATGGACTTCTACCCTCTTTCCCAACATGATGCAGTGAATCATTACTGCTCTTTTAATGGTAACTTCAGAACGGTTGCTGGTGGGCAATATGGAACGCCAATGAAATCTAGCCAGCCTCTGGCTACTGGTTTTAGATCTTCTCTTTTGAGTTGAATTGGGTGCCAGTGGTGCTGGTGGTCCACCTGACTTCAGGGATGCATATATCCTCTAGAATCTTGTCTAGACCTTATTTACCCCATCATTCTCCTATTAAAGGAGTCTGGGTCATCTTTCAGTTGAGGAATCTTAAATATCTCCCTGATCTTGTCAGGATGGGTATGAACAATCTTTCCTCTGACTAAGGTCCGATGGTCAAAGAGAGCAGCTCCAATTATTCTTTGCCTGTCTGTCTGCCATAGATTAGCATAGAACTCTTGAACCATGTTCCTTCCCACTTTCGTTTCAGGATTGGCCAGAATTTCCCAATTCCTGTTTCGAATTTGCTCTTGGATCTCTGGATATTCATCTTCTTTCAGATCAAATTTGACTTCTGGGATCACTGATCTGTGACTCATTATTTTGTAGTAATGGTCTGAATGTTCTTTAGTTAAGAACTTCCCTTGATTCCAAAGTGGCTTTGGAGTACTCTCTTTCTTGCCTCATGAGGTGGGTTGTTTTCCTTTAGGAGCCATGATCTTGATGAGTATGTTTTTGTGATCACGGATAACCACACCAAACTTAGAATTTTGCTTGTCCTCAAGCAAAAGAGAAGAAAGAAGAGGGATAGGAGGAGAGCAAGTGTTGCAAGGTGAGGATGAGTGGGGCGCCGAACTTAATATATAGGGAGGGGGGGTGGGGAATTTCAAAAATAAGAAAAGAATAAGATAGAAGATATGATTTAGAAAAGATAGATATGATAAGAAAAAGATATAGTTAAAAAAAGAAAGATATGAACAATAATTAAAAAGATAAATCTGAATTTTTAATTTTGAAAAAGATTTTAAAAAAATAATTGAGTTTTAAAAACAAACTTAAAAGAGTTGGATTGGATTGGAAAACAATTTGTCCTTATGGATTAAGATATATTTGAAATTTTTGAAAAAGGAATTTTAGAAATTAGGGTTCTTAGAGAACTAATTTGATTTGAAGGATGACATTTTGAAACATGTTGATGCAAAAAAATTATGAATTGAAACATAAAAATTTAGAAAATTTGTAAAAAAAATGAATTTTACCTCCTCCCCACCATCCTGGCGTTAAACGCCCAAATGCTGCATGTTTTGGGCGTTTAACGCCCAAATGTTGCTTCACCTGGGCGTTCAACGCCCATGATGCATCTTCTGGCGTTGAACGCCAGGAAGTCCTTTGTTACTGGGCATTTTTCTGAATGCCCAGGATGCTGTCAATCTGGCGTTAAACGCCCAGAAGGTGCTTCTTTCTGGCGTTTAACGCCCAGAAGATGCTCCTTTCTGGCGTTTAACGCCCAGATGGCTACCCTTACTGGCGTTGAACGCCTAGTGGGTGCTTCTTTTGGGCGTTCAACGCCCAAATGTTTCTTACTGGCCTTTTTCGCCAGTGAACTTCCAATTCCCCTTTAACTTTGTGAACCCAATCAATTGCTATTTTACCTTGAGGATATTTTGACCTATACCTGTAAAAATCAACAGAAACAAATAAATTAAATTTTGTGATTGGCTGGGTTGCCTCCCAACAAGCGCTTCTTTAATGTCATTAGCTGGACTATTACTGAGTTTTAATTAAGTCTCAGTTTGAGCATTCTTGCTCAAAATTGCCTTCAAGATAATGTTTAACTCTTTGTCCATTAACAATGAACTTTTTGTTAGAGTCATTATCCTGAGCTCTATGTATCCATTGGTGATACGTTTGTAATGACATATGGACCTCTCCACCGGGATTTTAATTTCCCGGGAATAATTTGAGCCTAGAATTAAATAGCAGAACTTTCTGCCCCCGGCTCAAAGACTCGGATGACAATTTCTTATCATGCCATCTTTTCGCTTTCTCTTTGTAAATCTTTGCATTCTCGAAAGCATTGAGTCTAAATTCCTCTAGCTCATTTAACTGGAGCAATCTTTTTTCTCCAGCTAACTTGGCATCAAGGTTTAGGAATCTAGTTGCCCAATAGGCCTTGTGTTCCAGTTCCACTGGCAAGTGACATGCCTTTCCAACACAAGCTGGTATGGAGAGGTCCCTATAGGGGTCTTGAATGTGTTCTGTATGCCCACAGAGCATCATCCAAGCTTCTTGCCCAATCCCTTCTATGGTTAATTACAGTCCGTTCCAGGATTCTTTTGAGTTCTCTATTGAGACTTCAGCTTGCCATTAGTTTGTGGGTGATATGGAGTAGCTGCCCTGTGGCTAACTCCATAACGCACCAGAGCAGAGTAAAGTTGTTTATTGCAGAAATGGATGCCCCCATCACTGATTAACACTCTAGGATACCAAATCTGCTGAAGATGTGTTTCTGGAGGAATTTTAACACTGTTTTAGTGTCTTTGGTGGGTGTTGCAATAGCCTCCACCCATTTGGATACATAATCCACTGCCACCAGAATAAGTGTTTGAGTATGATGGTGGGAAGGGTCCCATGAAGTCAATGCCCCATACATCAAACAACTCAATCTCCAAGATCCCTTGTTGAGGCATGGCATAACTGTGAGGTAGATTGCCAGATCTTGGCAACTGTCACAATTAAGTACATACACTCGGAGTCTTTATAGAGAGTAGGCCATAGAAGCCACATTGAAGGACTCTTGTGGCTGTTCGCTCACTTCCAAAATGTCCTCCATACTGTGATCCATGGCAGTGCCATAGGATCTTCTGTGCTTCTTTTTCTTAGGCACACTCTACGGATTACTCCGTCTGCACATCTCTTAAAGAGATACGACTCATCCCAAAGATAATACTTTGCATCCGTGATCAGCTTCTTTATTTTCTGTCTACTGTACTCTTTGGGTATAAATCTCACTGCCTTGTAGTTTGCAATGTCTGCAAACATGGCACTTCCTGGATGGCAAAGAGTTGCTCATCCGGAAAGATTTCAGAGATCTCAGTGAGAGGAGGGACGCCCCTTCCACTGGTTCTATTCGGGACAGGTGATCTGCTACTTGATTCTCTATTCCTTTTCTGTCTCTATTTCTATATCAACTCTTGCAGAAGCAGCACCCATCTTATAAGTCTGGGTTTTGAATCCTGCTTTGTGAGTAGATATTTAAGAGCAGCATGATTGTATACACAATCACTTTTGATCCTACTAAATAGGACCTGAATTTGTCAATGGCGTAAACCACTGCAAGTAGCTCTTTTTTCTGTGGTTGTGTAATTCTTCTGTGCGTCATTTAAAACACGGCTGGCATAGTAAATAACGTGCAGAAGCTTGTCAGCCTTTGTCCCAATACTGCACCAATGGCATGGTCACTGGCATCACACATTAATTCAAATGGTAATGTCCAGTCTGGTGCAGAGATGATTGGTGCTGTAACCAATCTATCTTTCAGAGTCTCAAATGCTGCAGACACCTTTATCAAGATAAATGACGTGTCAGCAGCTAGCAGGTTGCTCAGAGGTTTGGCAATTTTTGAAAAATCCTTTATAAACCTCCTGTAAATCCTGCATGCCCCAAAAGCTTCTGATTGCCTTAACATTGGCAGGTGGTGGTAGTTTTTTCAATTACCTCTACCTTAGCTTGATCCACCTCTATCCCCTTGTTCGAGATTTTATGCACAAGGACAATTCCTTCAGTCACCATAAAGTGACACTTCTCCAGTTTAAAACCAGGTTAGTCTCTTGCATCTCTTTAGAACAAGTGCTAAATGGTTAAGGCAGGAGCTGAATGAGTCTCCAAACACTGAAAAAGTCATCCATGAAGACTTTCCAGAAATTTTCCACCATATCAGAGAAAATTGAGAGCATGCACCTCTGAAAGGTTGCAGGTGCATTGCACAGGCCAAATGGCATCCTTCTGTATGCAAATACTCCAGATGGGCATGTGAATGCCGTTTTCTGCTGATCCTGGGGATCTACTGTAATTTAGTTATAACCTGAATATCCATCCAGAAAGCAGTAGTATTCATGACCTGCTAGTCTTTCTAGCATCTGGTCTATGAATGGTAAAGGAAAATGATCCTTTCTGGTGGCTGTATTGAGCCTTCTGTAATCATACATACGCCACCCAGTAACTGTTCTTGTAGGAACCAGTTCATTTTTTTCATTATGAACCACTGTCATGCCACCTTTCTTAGGGACGACTTGGACAGGGCTCACCCAGGGGCTGTCTGAAATAGGATAAATAATCCCAGCCTCTAGTAACTTAGTGACCTCTTTCTGCACTACTTCCTTCATGGTTGGGTTCAGCCGCCTTTGTGGTTGAACCACTGGCTTGGCGTCACCCTCCAGTAAGATCTTGTGCATGCATCTAGCTGGGCTAATGCCCTTAAGATCACTGATGGACCACCCAAGAGCTGTCTTGTGTGTCCTTAGCACTTGAATTAGTGCTTCCTCTTCCTGTGGCTCTAAGGTAGAGCTTATGATTACAGGAAAGGTATCACCTTCTCCCAGGAATGCATATTTTAGGGAAGGTAGTAATGGTTTGAGCTCGGGTTTAGGAGGTTTCTCCTCTTCCTGAGGGATTTTCAGAGGTTCTACTATTCTCTCTGACTCCTCCAGATCAGGCTGAACGTCTTTAAAGATGTCTTCTAGCTCTGATTCGAGACTCTCAGCCATATTGACCTCTCTTACCAGAGAGTCAATAATATCAATACTCATGCAGTCATTTGGGGTGTCTGGATGTTGCATGGCTTTGACAACATTCAACTTGAACTCCTCCTCATTGACTCTCAAGGTTACTTCCCCTTTTTCGACGTCAATGATGGTTCGGCCAGTTGCTAGGAAAGGTCTTCCTAGAATGAGAGTTGCACTCTTGTGCTCCTCCATTTCCAACACCACAAAGTCAGAAGGAAAGGCAAATGGCCCAACCTTGACAATCATGTCCTCAATCACGCCTGATGGGTATTTAATGGAGCCATCAGCAAGTTGAAGACATATCCTGGTTGGTTTGATTTCTTCAGTTAAACCAAGCTTTCTGATAGTAGATGCAGGTATTAGGTTGATACTTGCCCCAAGATCACATAAAGCTTGCTTGGTACAAGTACCCTCTAATGTGCATGGTATCATAAAGCTCCCAGGATCTTTAAGCTTCTCAGGTAAGCTTTTCAGAATGACTGCACTGCATTCTTCAGTGAGGTAAACTTTTTCAGTTTCCTTCCAATCCTTCTTATGACTTAAGATCTCTTTCATGAACTTAGCATAAGATGGTATTTGCTCAAGTGCTTCTGCAAATGGAATCTTTATTTCAAGAGTCCTGAGGTAGTCTGCAAAGCGGGCAAATTGCTTATCCTGTTCCGCTTGGCGGAGTTTTTGAGGATAAGGCATTTTGGCTTTGTATTCCTCAACCTTAGTTGCTGCAGGTTTATTACTTATAGAAGTGGGTTGGGAAGCCTTTTTAGAAGGGTTGTTATCAGCACTTGTATGTGACTGATCCCCCACTGGCATTTGAATGCCAGGGGTGGAAGCTGGAGTGGTGTTAGACGCCACCTCCTTGTTTGTTACTGGCGTTTGAACGCCAGAACCATGCTCCCTTTGGGCGTTCAACGCCGGATTCATGCTTGTTTCTGGCGTTGAACGCCAGGAATGAGCATGGTCTGGGCGTTCAGCGCCAGCTTTATTCCTCTCTGGGCTCTGACTGTCCTCAGAGGGATTTTGATTAGCCATTTGTTCATTTCTTGGTTTCCTGCTGCTTTGAAGTGAGGTATTTAATATTTTCCCACTTCTTAATTGAACTGCTTGACATTCTTCTGCTATTTATTTTGACAGTTGCTTTTCTGTCTGCTTTAATTGTTCTTCCATATTCCTGTTAGCCATTCTTGTTTCCTGTAGTATTTCCTTGAATTCGGCTAGCTGCTGAGTTAGAAAGTCTAATTGCTGATTGAATTCATTAGCCTGATCCACCGGACTGAGCTCAGCAGTTACTGTTTTAGCTTCTTCTTTCATGGAAGATTCACTGCTTAGGTACAGATGTTGATTTCTGGCAACTGTATTAATAAGCTCTTGAGCTTCTTCAATTGTTTTACTCATATGTATAGATCCACCAGCTGAGTGGTCTAGAGAAATCTGAGCTTTTTCTGTAAGCCCATAGTAGAAGATGTCTAATTGCACCCACTCTGAAAACATTTCAGAGGGGCATTTTCTTAGCATCTCTCTGTATCTCTCCCAGGCATCATAAAGAGATTCATTATCTCCTTGTTTGAAGCCTTGGATGCTTAGCCTTAGCTGTGTCATCCGTTTTGGAGGGAAATAGTGATTCAGGAATTTTTCTGACAGCTGCTTCCATGTTTTTATGCTGTTCTTAGGCTGGTTATTTAACCACCTCTTAGCTTGATCTTTTACAGCAAATGGAAACAGTAATAATCTGTAGACATCCTGATCCACTTCCTTATCATGTACTGTGTCAGCAATTTGCAAAAATTGTGCCAGAAACTCTGTAGGTTCTTCATGTGGAAGACCAGAATACTGACAGTTTTGCTGCACCATGATAATGAGCTGAGGATTCAACTCAAAGCTACTAACTCCAATGGAGGGTATACAGATACTACTCCCATATGAAGCAGTAGTGGGGTTAGCATATGACCCCAGAGTCCTCTTGGACTGTTCATTCCTACTTGCTTCCATGATGGAATACAAGGGATAATTTATATGTTGATATTATTATTTTTTTTTGAATTAATTTTTTTTATAAAATAAAATAAAAAAATGAAATAAATAAAAGAAATTGGAAATATTTTGAAATTGAAATTTGAATTTTTTTTTATATAAAATTTTCGAAAAATGTAGTTCAAAATTAGTTAGAAAATAAAATTTTTTTTTTGAATTTTGAATTTTATGATGAAAGAGAAAAACACACAAAAGGCACAAGACTTAAAATTTTTAGATCTAATGCTCCTTATTTTCGAAAATTTTTGGAGGGAAAACACCAAGGAACACCAAACTTAAAAATTTTAAGATCAAGACACAAGAAAAACTCAAGAACACTTTGAAGGTTCACAAGAATACCAAGAACAAAAGAAAGAACACCAAACTTAAAATTTTTAGAAAACCAAGACAAATTTTCAAAAATTAAAGAAAGATTAACAAGAAAATACCAAACTTAGAGTTTGGCACAAGATTCAATCAAAGAAAAATTATTTTTTGAAAAAGCTTCCAAAGCGGATACCCAATTATGAAGAACAACTACCAATGCTCCAGCCAATTGGGCAGTAATCTCAATGTTGGTTTTAAAAATGTATCATATTTATGGATAAAAATATAAATTTTTTGAAAGTTAATGTTTTGAAAAAGCACAAGAAAAAACAAGAAAAGACACAAAACAAGAAAAACTTGAGATCAAACAAGAAAAATAAACAAGAACAACTTGAAGATCAATGAAGAACAAAGAACACAAGTCGAAAATTTTAAAGAAAAATATAAGATATGCAACTGACACCAAACTTAGAACAAGACACTAAACTCACGAAAATTAGCAATTAATTAAGAAAAATAATAAGTTTTGAAAAGAAAAAAAATTTTTTTTTTGAAAAGAAACTATCCTATCAAGATTTAATGACTCTATAACAATAAAAATAAATTATTCCTAATCTAAGAAATAAAATAAACCTTTAGTTGTTCAAACTCGAATAATCCCCGGCAACGGTGCCAAAAACTTGGTGCACGAAATTGTGTGGCCAATATCAATGGACTATTTAACACAGCTTCGCACAACTAACCAGCAAGTGCACTGGGTCGTCCAAGTAATACCTTACGTGAGTAAGGGTCGATCCCACGGAGATTATTGGTTTGAGGCAAGCTATATTTATTTTATTAATCTTAGTCAGGAGGCCAGTAAGATTATTTGGATTTAATTGTAAGAAGTCAAAGTGTTTAAAATTATTAGAAAAATAAAAGAGAATCAAAGCGTTACTTGTTGTTCAGTAATGAGAAATATGTTGGAGTTTTGGAGATGCTTTGTCCTCTGAACTTCAACTCTTCCTTGAAATCCTTTTCCACACGCAAAATCCCTTCTATGGCAAGCTCTATGTAGGGTGTCACCGTTGTCAATGGCTACTTCTCATCCTCTCAATGAAAACATTCCTATGCTCTGTCACAGCACGGCTAATCATCTGTCGGTTCTCAATCAGGTTAGAATAGAATCCATTGATTCTTTTGCGTTTGTCACTAACGCCCAGCCTTCAGGAGTTTAAAGCTCGTCACAGTCATTCAATCCCGGAATCCTACTCAGAATACCACAGACAAGGTTTAGACTTTCCGGATTCTCATGAATGCCGCCATCAATCCGGCTTATACCACGAAGATTCTGAGTAATGAATCTAAGAGATACTCATTCAGTCTGATGTAGAACGGAGGTGGTTGTCAGACACACGTTCATGGATTGAGGAAGGTGATGAGTGTCACGGATCATCACCTTCTCCATAATTAAGCGCGAATGAACATCTTAGATAAGAACAAGCGTGTTTGAATGGAAAATAAAGGAATTGTATTAATTCATCGAGACGCTGCAGAGCTCCTCACCCCCAACAATGGAGTTTAGAGACTCATGCCGTCAAAAGGTATGTAATTCAGATCTGAAAATGTCATGAGGTACACAATAATTCTCTAAAAGTTGTTTAAATAGTAAACTAGTAACCTAGGTTTACAGAATATGAATAAACTAAGATAATTGGTGCAGAAATCCACTTCTGGGGCCCACTTGGTGTGTGCTGGGGCTGAGACTAAAGTTATCCACGAGTAGAGGCTTTTCTTGGAGTTAAACTCCAAGTTATGACGTGTTTTGGGCGTTCAACTCCGGATCATGACGTGTTTCTGGCGTTTAACTCCAGACAGCAGCATGTACTTGGCGTTCAACGCCAAGTTACGTCGTCTATCTTCGCGCAAAGTATGGACTATTATATATTGCTGGAAAGCCCTGGATGTCTACTTTCTAACGCCGTTGAGAGCGCGCCAATTGGACTCCTGTAGCTCCAGAAATCCAGTTCGAGTGCAGGGAGGTCAGGATCCAACAACATCAGCAGTCCTTTTTCAGCCTAAGTCAGATTTTTGCTCAGCTTCCTCAATTTCAGCCAGAAAATACCTGAAATCACAGAAAAATACACACACTCATAGTAAAGTCCAGAAATACGATTTTTGCTTAAAAACTAATAAAATTCTATTAAAAACTAATTAAAACATACTAAAATCTACATGAAATTACCCCCAAAAAGCGTATAAAATATCCGCTCATCACTTAGCATGTACTTGCATTCACATTCATAGGTTGCATTGTATGAGTCTTGCTTTTCCCTACTCATTTGTTTTATCTCCTTAAGTTAAGCATGAGGACATGCTAATGTTTAAGTGTGGGCAGGTTGATAAACCACTATTTTATGGTTATATTGTGTTTAATTGAGTGGTTTTTATCAAATTATTGATCACTTATTCATTTGATTAGCATGATATTACAATTCCTTCCAAAAGTTGTTCTCTGGTTGAAAACATGCTTCCTAGAGATCGTTTTATTGTATATTTTAATTCTCCTTTATACCATTCGATGTCGTGGTCCGTGTGTTAAGTGTTACAGGCTTCATAGGGCAGGAATGATTTAGAGAATGGAGAGGAAGCATGCAAAAATGGAAGGAACACAAGAAACTATGGAGATGACCAGCGAATACCGACGCAGACGCATGGCTCACGCGACCGCACGAAATGGAGAAAATCGCAGTGACGCGTTTGCATGCCTGACGCGAACGCATGGATTGGAGTCTGCACGAATGACGCGAACGCGTGACTGACACGTACGCGTGACAAGAGAAAAATTCCAAATGATGCCTACGCATGACAGACGCCACGAGCAGAAATTGCAGAAAACGCTCCTAGTGCCTAGCGATTTCTGAACCCTCTTTTGTCCCAGATACAAGTCCAGAAACACAGATTAAAAGCTATAAAGTAGTGGAATCCATTCATTCAGGAGGAGAAGCTGATAATTCATAATTTTAGGTTTTTAGATGTAGTTTTTAGAGAGAGAGAGGTTCTCTCCTCTCTCTTAGGTTTTAAGATTTAGGATTTCTTTTAGGATTAGGATTTCTACTTCTCAATTTCCAAGTTTAATGTTCCTTTTATTTATTTTTGCAATTTAATTTATGAACTTTTCCATGTTAGATTTGATTTCTTTTATTAATGCAATTTGAGGTATTTCAGATATATGAGTTGCTAATTGACTTAAATTCCACTAATTCTAGTCTTTCTTTGGGAATTGATTAGGACTTGAGGATTCATATTGATTTATCCACCTGACTTACCTTCATAGTTAGAGGTTGACTAAGTGGGAGCAACGAGCAATTCTCATCACAATTAATAAGGATAACTAGGATAAGATTCTAATTTTCATACCTTGCCAAGAGTTTTCTTAGCTATTGATTTATTAATTCTTGCAATTTATTTCTCTTGTTCAAACCTTTCAAAAACCCAAAAATACTGTTTTCCATAACTAATAATAAAGACACCTCCCTGGAATTCTATGAGAAGACGACCCGAGGTTTGAATACTTTGGTTTATAAATTTTACTGGGTTTGTTACATGTGACAACCAAAACTTTTGCACGAAAGGATTCTCCGTTGGTTTAGAAACTATACTTACAACGCGATCATATTTATGAATTTCTTTACCAATAGGAAATCCGTTCATCAGGCATAAACCTCATGCCACTCTCTGTAATGGAGAAACTGGGAATCATTGAGGTACAAGCTGCAAGAATCTCACTAGAGATGGCAAACAAATCAAAGAAACATACTTATGGACTTGTAGAGGATGTATTGGTAAAGGTTGAAGGCCTTTACATCCCTGCTGACTTCATAATCCTAGATACTGGGAAGGATGAGGATGAATCCATCCTTGGCAGATGGCAACGTAGCAAGGAATTTTGGCACCAAGTTTGCTTGTGTGGCGTTGCCTAGGGACACGCCTATAGTTCCTGGCGTTGGCAACGCCCTCGAGCTCCTCTTCAAGGCTCCATTTGTTGCTTGGCGTTGCCTTGAATAACGCCTATGGTTCCTGGCGTTGGCAACGCCAGTTTCTTCTCCTCTTGGGCCAAGCTCACTAATGTACGTTGCCTTGAGACACGCCAATAGTTCTTGGCGTTGGCAACGCCCTCGAAACTCCTTCATGGCCCAAGTTCCTTGTGCGTTTCCCATAACAACTCACTCCTTCCTCCAAGTTGGCAACGCCAACATTTGCTCTCCAGGGCTACCTTGCTTGCTTCACAAATTGGCGTTGGCAACGCCCAAATTTGCTTCTCCAGGGCTGCCTGGCGTTGCCTTCAACAACGCCCCCTTTCTTCAAGTTGGCAACGCCAACTTTTGTTCTTCAAGGTTGCCTGGCGTTGTCCTCAACAACGCACCCTATTCCCAAGTTGGCAACGCCAACTTTTCTTCTTCTTGCCCAGCTTGCATCATTCTTGCCTCCATGCTTCCTTGTTTCATCACCTATCATCAACAAAGGAAATAGCTTCAAAGTCTTACCAATTCATGCAATAAATTTCATGAGATTCATTCATATTCATTCATGTATGTATTCTCTAAATCATTTGCATGAATTTGGTTAGAATCAACATGTTCCTTGATATTCTCATGCATGAAGATAAAACTCATAAAAGACCTTGTTTATTTAGAGAAAATGAGTGAAAGTAAGCTAAAACCAACTAAACTAACTAACTAATATAGCAAATATGCACTTGCATCACAACACCAAACTTAAAGTGTTGCTTGTCCTCAAGCAAAATATAAAGGACTTTGTCACAAGAATCTAAGATGTAAGACTTGAATGTTTTTCCAGAGAAGAATTTTTTTTCATTGAACATGTCATCCTCATTTGTGTGATCCTTGATTTATTGTAAATAAACATGGCTATGCAATTTTTCAATTAAAATGCTTGCTTCAATACTAAATTGGTTAACTTCAGTAGACTTCCTTTTTCTATACCGTAGCACATGATCCTTGAACCATTTTTTTTTTCGCTTCTTTTTCTTTTCTTCTTTTCTTTTCCTCAATTGAGCTCGAAATCTTGTCTTAAGGCGGCTCTTTAGCATAAGCTTTCAATCAACAATCCCAAACCAGTTGGTTCAAGTTGTTAAGTGTTGAGACACTCTTAAAGATTTACTAACTCAAGCCTCTCTCCTTAACACATTCAATCACAGGCATATAACATTGAAATTTTTGTTTGGATAGTGGTGTCCAGCACCTCTTTGGGTTGCTAAATGTTCTGTTATGGAGCTACTCTTGATTGTGAGTTTTCAATCGATAATTCCGAGTTAGTTAACTCAAGTTATCGGGTGATGAAGCACCCCTCGGATTTACTAGCCCAAGTATGTCTCCTAACATCAATCACCACAGACACATATCCAAACTCTGTCATTGATGCCTAGCCTTTCATTCTTTGTCCTCTATTTTTTTATTGTCAAGGTTATTTGTGCTATTACTGATAAAGTCTTTGTGATCTCTAACCGAACTAGTCTTGTATAGGCAAGCATTCTTTTGAGTTCATTGAGCCTTGATTCTTTCACAATAAATGCATGTATGCTAGCACTTTTCTCATGGGACAACATGATTCTTTTTAAGCTAGAATTCTCTCTGTTCTTGCTCAAACTACATCTTTTATTCCATTGACAAGTAAAAGTACTTAAGACAAGCAACCATTCCAAATCTGTGAGTGGTGATGCATGGAATGGGCAACATAAAAGACAATGCTTCAAAAAAGAAAAATACATCCTAGAAGGTATACCATTTTTCAGACATACATCTTCTTTATTTAATAAAACATAAAGAAACATAAAGAAAAACAAAGGAACTTCACCACCTTTAGTCTTCATGTCCATTTTCCTTTGCTTGATTCTCCTTGCTTTCCTTTGCCCTTTGGATCTTCTTTCTTTTTCTTCCTCAACTCTCCTTGTTGTTTTGTTGTTGAATCCCCCTTTGGATCTTCTTTCTTTTTACTTCTTAACTCTCCTTGTTGCTTTGTTGTTGAATCCCCCTTTGGATCTTCTCTTTGCCAAATTCCTGAGCTTATCATTGTCTCCTGTAGCCTCTGTTGATTGAATCTTACCCTTGCAAGTTCCTGCTCTTCAAATATCTTACGGGCTTCATTGAAGGTTTTAATTTGTGGGTTGAGTAATGGGGGTGTGGAACAGAGGTAACTGAGCTTTTCTTGGGTGCATATATCATAGTCAAGTCTGTCCTTGTGCCTGGCTTCCCTGAACATTCTGCTTTCATTGAAATCTTTGTGAAATGTATCATGTCTAGCATCCAACCTATGGAGAAGCTCCCTTTACTGAGCTTGCTCTTTCCTTAGTTGAGCTTGTTCTTGTATTACTTTCTCCATGGCTTTTCCATATTCAACAGTTGAATTGTTGATGGCTTCATGCATCTTGGCATATTGTTCTTGTTGTAGTTCCATCATGTGTGCTTGGTATTCATTTTGTTGGTTCATCCATTGAACTTGAATCCCTCTTTGTTGATCCATCAATTGCCAAAGGTCCCTTTGTTGTTGAGCTTGTTCCTCTTGGCTTCTTTGAATTTGTGAATATTGCCCAGAAATTCCTTCTAGAGCGGCTTGGAGTTGATTCATGTTCAAGGTATGAGGCTCTTCCATTTCTTGAGGCTCCTCCTCTTGTCTTGCTTCTTTCCTTTTCTTCCTTCTTGCTAAAGGTTGCCTTTCCAATTGGGTTGTGGTGATGAATTCCAACCTTTCTCGAGTAAGAGGTTTTCCAACAGAGACCACATCAGTTTCTCCAAATTCTTCCAGAGGCACTCCAGCTTCTTCACATAGGCGCAGAATAGTACTAGGATATCCTAGCCAGCTGTCCTGTTTGACTTTTTGAGCTATGTCAATGATGTTCTTGGCTATAATGTCTCCAACATTGATCTCCCTCCTTTCATTATACAATGGATCATTATTGCTCTATTCACCGTTACCTCAGAATTATTTGAAGTGGACATCAATGATCTCCTCACTATGTCATGCCATCCTTTTGCTTGAGGTATGAGATCACCTCTCCGAAGTTTGAGTGGTTGTCCATGTGAATCCAACACCCAATCCGTGCCTATTCTGCATAAGTCACTCACCACATCCACATATCCTGGGTCATTTTCAACCCTTTCTTCATAGCTAGCTCGTTTGAACTGTTTTGCCTTGACCTTTAGCACCCTGTTGATGGTGTCCGGGCTAAAATCAACAGTCACACCTCTTACATAACTCATGTATGGTTCTTCATCATCATATTCTTATCACATTAGTGTAGAACTCATGGATGAGAAGCATGCTCACTTCTTGAGGTTGGTCACAGAGAAGCTCCCATCCCCTTTTTCTGATTATTTTTTGTATCTCAGGGTATTCATCTTTTCTTAGCTTGAAAGGTAACTCCGCAACAACATCTTTGCTTGACATCCAACTGAAGATCCGCTCATTGTGTTTGGATTTGAATCTTCTTTGATCAAAGGTGTCTTGTCCTTCATCTCCTCTCCTATCCCTTGATGATGAGGCCATTGAAATTCACTTGCAAGGGTTGAATCTTCCACACCAAACTTAGATGAATGCTTGTCCTCAAGCACAAGGAAAATGGTTGTGAATGGAAGAGGTATATGATGAGCAACGTGACTTAGGCAAGCTAGAAAATGATGGTGAGGGGAGGTGGAGTGTTTCGGTTATGTGAGGGGATGTAGTGCTTCATGAGTTTTGTTGGGTAAAGATTAGGCCTAAGGCAAGAATATAGGAAACATGGAATGAGTTAGGGGTGTAGTGTGACTTCGGGTGATGAAATGAGGTTATGGGGGGTAGAAGGATGAGTGAGGGAAAGTAAGGTTTGATGAATATGGTTGAAGTATTTAAAGTGAAGTGGGGGTGCATGGTTCTAGTGGTTTCCGTGGTGAGATGCTCGGTCATAGCATGGGGAGCATGCTTCCTTGTGCCCAATGCATGTTGAGTTGTTTTTCCCCATGCACAAAGTTCAAACTCATGTGACTTCCCTTCCTTGTGTATCCGTGACCTCACTCTCCAAGATTCCCCATCACTTCTTTCTTTCTTTCATTATATGCTTCCAAGATTCCCCATCACTTCTTTCTTTCTTTCCTGCAACAAAATTCCAAAAGCTTGAGATTCTTAAAGTGACATTACTAGCTAACAACTTATGATGATATTCCTATGCAAAATTGACTAAACTAAAATTAAAATTTATGATTTGATTTCCTAATCTAATTTTTTCTAGCATTAGTAATGTAAGTAAAGACACCAAACTTAGTTTGTGACTAAGTGTTCTATTAATAACACATCAAACTTAGTAATTTACCTACATTATATGCTATTTCACGTTTTTTTTTTTTAACTAAAATGATGACTGTACTTTCATAGTCTAGCATTTTCGTGTATGTATGGACACCAAACTTAGTTTGTGGCTAAGTGTTGTAGAACACACTTTTGCCATTACTTCAAGATTGGCCACACCAAACTTAGTGCCTTGCATACACCATGTACTAGTCTACTTAATCATTATTGACTACTAAAGTGTGAAAATAAAAGACTCCCTGTGCATGGGTTGCCTCCCATGAAGCGCTTTGCTTATTGTCCTTAGCTCGACACTGCAACTTCTTTGCTCATGTTAAGAGTTGCACACTCTCTTCCTTGCTCCAAGGGCCACCAAAATAGTGCTTCACCCTATGTCCATTAGCTGTGAAGGTTTGTTTTGAGGCTTCATCAAGTAATTCGACATAGCTATGAGGTGATACTTTGGTGATGGTGTATGGACCAGTCCATCTAGATCTCAGCTTCCCAGGAAAGATCTTCAATCTTGAATTGAATAGCAACACCTTTTGGCCTGGTTCGAATGTTCTTTGAGAGATCCTCTTATCATGCCATCTCTTTGCTCTCTCTTTGTATATTTTGGCATTTTCATATGCCTCCAATCTGAACTCCTCAAGTTCATTGAGTTGTAGCAACCTTTTCTCTCCTGCTGCTTGAGCATCTAAATTCAGAAGTTTGGTGGCCCAAAAGGCCTTATGTTCAAGCTCCACAGGGAGGTGGCATGCCTTTCCATACACCAGCTGAAATGGAGATTTTCCTATGGGTGTCTTGAAGGCTGTCCTATATGCCCAAAGTGCATCATCCAGCTTCCTAACCCAATCTTTTCTTGTTGTTCCCACAGTTTTCTCCAAGATCCTTTTTAGCTCTCTGTTGGCAAGTTCAGCTTGCCCATTGGTTTGCGGGTGATATGGTGTGGCAACTTTGTGGGTAACACCATATTTGTGGAGTAGAGAGTTTAGTTGCTTGTTGCAGAAGTGGCTTCCCCCATCACTTATGAGTCCTTTGGGCACTCCAAATCTAGTGAAGATGTTCTTCTTGAGGAATTGCAAGACCACGTTGGTATCACATGTGGTGGTGGCTATGGCTTCTACCCATTTGGAGACATACTCTACTGCTACCAAGATGTATTTGAATGTGTAAGATGGAGGGAAGGGTCCCATGAAATCTATTCCCCACAGATCAAAGAGTTCCACTTCTAAAATGAACTTCTGAGGCATCTCATTTTTCTTTGACAAACCCCCTGTTCTTTGACATTCATTACAATGACTCACAAACTCTCTAGCATCCTTGAAGATTGAGGGCCAGTAGAAACCACTTTGAAGGACCTTTGCAGCTGTTCTTTCAGCTCCAAAATGACCACCATAACTAGAGTTGTGACAATGCCATAGTATGTCCTTCATCTCTCCTTCTGACACACATCTTCTTATCATTCCATCCGGGCATCTTTTGAACAAGAATGGCTCATCCCAGAAGAAGAACTTAGCCTCATGCAGCAGCTTCTTGACTTGTTGTTTTGTGTACTCTTGTGGAATGATTCTTCCGGCCTTGTAGTTGGCCATGTCTGCAAACCAAGGGACATGTTGAATTTGCAAGAGGTGCTCATCTGGAAATTCTTCATTTATTGATGGAAGGTTGTCTTGGCATGCATCTTGTGGTACCCTTGATAAGTGATCAGCAACTTGATTTTCATTGCCCTTTCTATCTTTGATCTCAATGTCAAACTCTTGTAGGAGTAGCACCCATCTGATTAGCCTTGGTTTGGCATCCTGTTTTGACATAAGATACTTAATAGCAGCATGGTCAGTATACACTAAGACTTTGGATCCAATCAAATATTGTCTAAACTTATCAAAGGCATATACCACAGCTAGTAGCTCTTTCTCTGTTGTGGTGTAGTTTCTTTGAGCTTCATTCAATACCTTGCTTGCATAGTAGATAACATGAAGCTTCTTTTCCTTCCTCTGCCCCAACACAGCACCGATTGCAAGGTTGCTTGCATCACACATGAGTTCAAAAGGTAGTCCCCAACTTGGGGGTGTGATGATTGGTGCTGTGGTGAGCTTAGCTTTTAGAGTTTCAAAAGCATGTTTGCAATCATCATCAAAGATAAAAGGATTGTCTGCCACCAGCAAATTGCTTAGTGGCTTTGCTATTTTGGAAAAATCTTTGATGAATCTCCTATAAAATCCAGCATGCCCCAAGAAACTTCTAACGGCTTTCACACTAGTTGGCAAAGGAAGTTTTTCTATAATTTCTACTTTTGCCTTGTCAACTTCTATCCCCTTTCTTGAAATTTTGTGACCAAGAACAATGCCTTCGGGTACCATGAAATGGCACTTCTCCCAATTCAAAACTAAATTGGTTTCTTGGCACCTTTTCAAGACTAGGGTAAGATGATGCAAGCAAGTATTGAAGGAATCACCAAAAACAGAGAAATCATCCATAAAGACTTCAATAAATTTTTCTACCATGTCTGAGAAGATTGATAGCATGCACCTTTGAAAGGTAGCTGGGGCATTACACAGTCCAAATGGCATTCTCCTATATGCAAAGACTCCAAAGGGACAAGTAAAGGAAGTCTTCTCTTGATCCATGGGGTCAACCACTATCTGGTTATACCCAGAATATCCATCAAGAAAACAGTAATAGGCATGGCCAGCCAACCTTTCAAGCATCTGGTCAATGAAAGGGAGAGGAAAGTGATCTTTTCGTGTGGCATCATTCAACCTCCTATAGTCTATGCACATCCTCCACCCTGTCACTGTTCGTGTTGGAATAAGCTCATTCTTCTCATTAACAATGACAGTCATCCCCCCTTTCTTAGGTACTACTTGCACTGGACTAACCCATGGGCTGTCAGATATAGGGTAGATGATCCCAGCTTTACACAACTTCAGGACTTCCTTTTGAACAACCTCCTTCATTGTAGGATTCAATCTTCTTTGGGGTTGTACCACCGGTTTGGAACCCTCCTCTAAGAGTATCTTGTGCATGCATACGGCAGGGCTTATGCCTTTCAAGTCATCAATGGTCCATCCCAACACCTCTTTGTGAGCTCTCAATACTACAAGGAGCTTTTCTTCTTCTTCTGCACTCAATGTAGAATTGATGATCACTGGGAAGCTGTCCTTCTCACCAAGGAATGCATATTTAAGATGAGGGGGTAGTGGTTTCAACTCTTGTTGTGGTGCCTCTTCTTTCGTAGCTTCACTTGGTTCCTTTGATGCTTCCAATTTGTTCCCTTCTTGTCCCTTGATGTCATGGACTTCCTCTTGTTTCATTTGATGGTTTGTGTCAAGCACTTCTTCAACCAAAGAGTCTACTACATCAATCCTCATGCAATTTTCTTTCTCAACAGGGTGTTGCATTGCTTTGAAGACATTTATGGTCATTTGCTCCTCATGCACTCTGAAAATCATCTCTCCCTTTTCCACATCAATGATTGTTCTAGCTGTAGCCAAAAAGGGTCTACCAAGAATGACTGAATTGTTTCCCTCTTCATCCATGTCTAGGACCACAAAATCAGCTGGGAATATAAAGTTTCCCACCTTCACCAAGAGGTTTTCAACTACTCCATTTGGTATTTTGATGGATCTGTCAGCAAGTTGGAGTGACATCCTTGTGGGTTTAAGCTCTTCAATCATCATTTTCTTCATCATGGTAAGGGGCATTAGGTTAATGCTTGCTCCCAGGTCACAAAGTGATTTGTCAACGGCCATGCTCCCAATCGTGCAGGGTATGAGGAAGCTGCCAGGATCTTTGAGTTTTGGAGGTAGCCCTTTTTGAATGATGGCACTACACTCTTGATTGAGAACCACGGTTTCTTTTTCTTGCCAACTTCTCTTCTTGGTGATCAATTCCTTAAGAAACTTTGCATATAGTGGCATCTGTTCCAGAGCTTCTGCCAATGGGATGTTGATTTCAAGTTTCTTGAAGATTTCTAAGAACCTTGGGAATTGTTGGTCCTTTGCTCCTTTGTGTACCCTAGTTGGGTATGGAAGCTTGGGTACATAGGCTTTTACTCATTCATTCTTGTTTTCTTGTTGTGGATTCACACTCTCCTTGCTAGCATGGTTGCTTTCTTGAGTGGGAGGTTTGCCTTGTGGCTTGACAACCTCTTTGCCTTTGTTAGATGTTGAATCCTTTTCCTCATCCTGCCTTTCCACTTGTATCTCCTCTTTGGGTTTTGTTGCTTCTTTACTCGAACTTTCACCAACTACCTTGCCACTCCTTAACTGCAGAGCCTTACATTCTTCTCTTGGGTTGGGTATTGTGTCACTTGGGAGAACATTGGTTGGTCGCTCGGCTTGTTTGGCTAATTGTCCCACTTGTCTCTCAATATTCTTCATGATGACCTCATGTTCCTTGTGTCCCTTGGCTAAGGCTTGAGTGGTTTGAGCAAGTGCTTGCAAGGTTGCTTCAAGACTTGCAATTCTGGTCTCATGATGGTCAATTGGGGATATGATGGGGTTGATTGTTGTTGGAAGTTGTTGGGTGGATTAGTGTGGTAATTCTGTGTGTTGGATGTTGGTGCAGGGAAGTTGTTTTGGTGGGTTTGTGAGTTATTATGAGGGTGTTGATATGTGTTTTGTGTTTTTCTATATTTGTTAGTGTTGTTGGCATGGTGACTTTGGTTATTTGTGTTGCGGGAGTGATTGTGGTTGTTGTTTTTTTGCCAATGGTTTTCACCCCACTTTAGATTGGGATGATTTCTCCAAGATGAGTTGTATGTATCACCATGAAATTCATCCTGAGAATTTGAAGTATTCTGCATGTATTGAACTTGTTCTTGTGGTTGTTCAACAGTGGTCCCTTCACCTTGGCCCCATTCAAGTGATGATTGATTTGTTGTGTTCACTGCTGCAAGTTGCAAACCATCCATTCTCTTTGTTATCATCTCCATTTGTTGTTGGATTTGTTGGTGCATTAACTTGTTTTGTGCCAAGATAGTATCAACACCTTCAAGCTCCATTACACCTTTCTTTGGGGTCGGATTATGCTGCCTCTCTGATGAGTAATAATATTGATTGTTTGCCACAATCTCAATGAGGTCTTGAGCCTCCTCGGCAGTTTTCATCATGTTGAGTGATCCTCCTGATGAGTAGTCTAGTCCTTTCCTTGCTTCTAAGTTTAAACCTTCATAGAAGTTTTGGAGTTTGACCCAGTCACTAAACATGCCAGGTGGACATCTTCTCATTAATGCCTTATATCTTTCCCAGGCTTCATACAATGACTCCCCCTCCATTTGCCTGAAAGTTTGAACCTCTGTCTTCAACTTGATGATTCTTTGAGGTGGGTAGAACTTTGCTAGAAATCTGCCCATCAGGTCATTCCAATCATTGAGGCTTTCCTTGGGGAATGATTCTAGCCATTGAGTGGCTTTATCCCTCAAAGAGAATGGAAATAGTAACAACTTGTAGACATCTGGATGCACTCCATTTGTCTTCACTGTGTTGCATATCCTTAGAAAAACAGACAAATGTTGATTTGGGTCATCAAGAGGTCCCCCTCCATAGGAGCAATTGTTTTGTACCAAAGTGATGAGCTGAGGTTTCAACTCAAAGTTATTGGCCTGAACTGGAGGAGTGGCAATACTACTCCCACAATGTCTTGGATCAGGGATGGTATAAGAGGATAGCACCCTTCTAGGTGGTCCATCATTGTTGTTGACCCCTCCAGGAGGACGTTACACCTCATCCTCCATGACTTGATCTTCTCCCTCTGAATCCTCTTCACCAACTATTCCCTTTCCTCTTTCTGCTCTCCTTATCCTTTGGAGGGTTCTCTCGTCCTCAATATTACGTCTACTAGCTCCTGACATACACAAATAGAACCAAAATCACAAGTGAGACACTCTAGAGCTAGAGTGGAATTAGAGTTAGTGAAACAAAGTATCAAACAGTTAGTGGGCTTTAACAAAAATACTAAAAAATGCTTAATCTAAACCACCTTTCACTTAATCATTGTCAATCTTTTCCAATCCCCGGCAACGGCGCCAAAAACTTGATACGTAAAAATTTAGATTTCACGTACAACCGGCAAGTATACCGGGTCGTATCAAGTAATAAGACTCACTAAGAGTGAGGTCGATCCCACGAGGATTGGTAGATCAAGCAACTTTAGTTAAATGGTAAGTTTAGTTAAGCAGATATAATTTTGATTTTATGAGCAATGTGACTTTTGAATATAATTGCAGGAATTTAAATGGCAATTAAGAACAAGAATATAGAAATAAAATGAAAGTAAATAACTGAAACTTAAATTGCAAGAAACTTAAATAACATCAAAGATAAATGGCAAGGAATTAAAGGGTGCAGAAATTTAAAGAACATAAGAGTAAATAGCAAGAATTGAAAGAACAAAATGTAGATGACAAGAATAATAAATTGACAGAATGTAAAAGGGACTTGGGTTATGGGTAGTCAAATAACTAGAAGCAAAAGAAATAAGAATTGATGATGGAGAAGATCATTAGGGATCAGAGATGCAAGTTTTCATGAATTGATGTTAGTCAAATCCTTCTCAATCATGGGTTTAGATCCATGGCAAGTGGGTAATTGAATCCCAATCTCTTGGTGATTCAATTTCTCTCAACATAACCAATTGCCACTCTCGTGATCTAATTGTTCATGAGAAAAGATGAAGCTCAAATCTAATCCAGCCACACAACTCCCATAATCTCAACCAAGGAGAGTTACATCTCACATACTAACCAAGGTGTGTTGATTAAAGAAATCATGAAAGGATGAACTCTAAACTGAATTATGTGGCTCATTCCTCAAATTCACCACATAATTCATATAGATTAACCCCTCTCTCGATGGTGGTTGAATCTTTGAAGAACAAGAGTTCCCTCTTTAGATCAACCACTAGAATTGAGGAGGAAAAGATGAGTTCACCAATGCATTCCAACAAGCAGAGCTCTTCCCCCTAATGAAAGTGGGGTTTAGTGAATCATTGCTCCAATTTCAACAACAATTGCCATAAACCAAAATTTAACTAAAATGCAAAGAAAGATGAAGAAGAATAAGGAAATGCTTAAAGCTTAAGAAAATGAAGAAGAAAAGTTCCAAGAAGAACCAAAAATGCTCTCCGGGTATCCTCCCGGAAGTACCAAAGAGTTCTCAAATAAAAGTGCTAAGAGTCTAAAATTCTAAGTGTCAAAAAGTCCCCCTAAAGTACAAACTCAATTTCTATTTATACTAGTCCCAAAACTCTTTCAAAGATCTTGAATTGGGTTGGAAATATGGGCTTCCTCTTTGTTGAATTCTTGGCTCAATTGGAAGAAGTGTTGCTAGACTTGGAAAGGAAGGGTTCATTCATCATGCTTTTGGCCCATTGGCTTGGCGTTTTTGTCAATAACGCTGGCCTTAATGCACGTTGGCAACGTGCATCACAATTTCCTGGAAGTGAAGTTTGAGACTTGGGCGTTGCTAGCCCAAGTTGTTGCTAACAACTTGCTTTTCCTCTTCTTGGCTTTACTTTCATGCTAAATGTAGCCCAGAATTTGAGTGTCAACCTTCTGCTTCAATATGCACTATTATACATCGTTGGAAAGCTCTTGATGTCTATTTTCCAATGCCACTGGAATCACCTCAATTGGACTTTCCTAGCTCAAGTTATGCTTCCTCAAAGAAGGTAAGGTTAAGCTGCCAAGTTGTTGCCAAAAACGCACCTTCACTCCCAAGTTGGCAACGTGCCCGTGCCTAACCTCCCAAGGCAGGGACTTGGGGCTGGCGTTGTTGCAAAACACGCCCCCTTGCTAGCACGTTGGCAACGTGCTCGTGCCCCACTCCAGGGCTCATCTCTAGCCTTCTTGAATTTCAACTTCATGTTCTTGTTTTTAGGGCCTAAAGATGACTCTGGTTTGGCTTAAATTTTGTGCTCCACCATAGACTATTATATATGGTTGGAAAGCTCTGAATGTTAGCTTTCCAACGCAACTGGAAGCACTCAATTTGGATCTCTGTAGCTCAAGATATCTTCCATTGAAGGAGGTAAGATCAGGCTGCCTTGTTGGAGTTGTTGTGGGTAACGCCCTTATATTCCAAGTTAGCAACGTGCTCTTTACCATCCAAAGCTTCCTGGCGTTGTTACCAAACACGCCAATGCTTTCTTGAGTTGGCAACGTGCTCGATGCTCTTTCCTAGCTCCAAATATTGCTTCCCACGTTGCCATTGAACACGCCTATAGAAGCTGGCGTTGGCAACGTGGTTGGCACTATCCCTTGGCGTTAGCAACGTGAATGGCACTCCTCCCTGGCGTTGGCAACGTGAATGGCACTCCTCCCTGGCGTTAGCAACGTGAATGGCACCAAGACTTGGCTGGCAGCACATTTTGGCGTTGGCAACTTGGCTGGCAGCACATTCTGGCGTTGGCAACTTGGCTGGCAGCACATTCTGGCGTTGGCAACGTGCATGGCAAAGCTTCCTGGCATTGGCAACGTGCATGGCAAGGCTTCCTGGCGTTGGCAACTTGGTTGGTGCCCTTCCTGGCGTTGGCAACTTGGTTGGCACCAAGACTTGGTGCCTAGCCAAGCAACCATTCCTGGCGTTGTTGCCAAACACGCCAATGCTTTCTTGGCTCAACAACGTGCTCGAGCTCCCCTTTGGTGCCAAAATTCCTTGCTACGTTGCCAAGGAACACGCCTTCATAACTTGGCGTTGGCAACGTGCATCTCATTTTCCTGGGCCAAGTTTGCTTGTGTGGCGTTGCCTAGGGACACGCCGATAGTTCCTGGCGTTGGCAACGCCCTCGAGCTCCTCTTCAAGGCTCTATTTGTTGCTTGGCGTTGCCTTGAATAACGCCTATGGTTCCTGGCGTTGGCAACGCCAGCTTCTTCTCCTCTTGGGCCAAGCTCACTAATGTACGTTTCCTTGAGACACGCCAATAGTTCTTGGCATTGGCAACGCCCTCGAAACTCCTTCATGGCCCAAGTTCCTTGTGCGTTTCCCATAACAACTCACTCCTTCCTCCAAGTTGGCAACGCCAACATTTGCTCTCCAGGGCTACCTTGCTTGCTTCACAAATTGGCATTGGCAACGCCCTTCTAGAGTTGGCAACGCCCAAATTTGCTTCTCCAGGGCTGCCTGGCGTTGCCTTCAACAACGCCCCCTTTCTTCAAGTTGGCAACGCCAACTTTTGTTCTTCAAGGTTGCCTGGCGTTGTCCTCAACAACGCACCCTATTCCCAAGTTGGCAACGCCAACTTTTCTTCTTCTTGCCCAGCTTGCATTATTCTTGCCTCCATGCTTCCTTGTTTCATCACCTATCATCAACAAAGGAAATAGCTTCAAAGTCTTACCAATTCATGCAATAAATTTCATGAGATTCATTCATATTCATTCATGTATGTATTCTCTAAATCATTTGCATGAATTTGGTTAGAATCAACATGTTCCTTGATATTCTCATGCATGAAGATAAAACTCATAAAAGACCTTGTTTATTTAGAGAAAATGAGTGAAAGTAAGCTAAAACCAACTAAACTAACTAACTAATATAGCAAATATGCACTTGCATCAACAGACCCTTCCTAGCCACAGCAAAAGCTGTGATTGATGTTGACAGAAGAGAGTTGGTCCTTCAAGTGAATGAGGACTACCTTGTGTTTAAGGCTCAAGGATCTCCTTCTTTACATATGGAGAAGAAGCATGAAAAGCTTCTCTCAATACAGAGTTAGATAGAGCCCCCACATTCAAACTCTAAGTTTGGTGTTGGGAGGCCACAACCATGCTCTGAGAATATGTGAGGCTCCGTGAGAGCTCACTGTCAAGCTATTGACATTAAAGAAGCGCTTATTGGGAGGCAACCCAATTTTTATTTATCTATGTTAAGTTTCCATTTTCCATTGTTATTCTATGTTTTCTTTAGGTTGATGATCATGTGGAGTCACAAAAACAACTGCAAAAATCAAAGGAAACTCAAAAACAGCATTAAAAACAACACACCCTAGAGGAGGAGCTTACTGGCGTTTAAACGCCAGTAAGGGTAGCAGAATGGGCATTAAACGCCCAGTCTGGCACTATTCTGAGCGTTTAACACCAGAAAAGGGCACTAGACTGGCGTTTAACGCTAGAAAAGGGTACTAAGCTGGTGTTAAACGCCATAAAGGGAAGAAAAGCTGGCGTTTAACACCAGGAATGGGCAGCAACCTGGCGTTTAACGCTAGGATTAGGACTCAGAGGGCGTTTACACGCCAGAATGGTACAGGGATGAGAAATCCTTGACACCTCAGGATCTGTGGAACCCACAGGATTCCCACCTACCTCAACTCACTCTCTCTCTTCTTCACACATTCCAATAACACCCTTCCCCAAATATCCTTCACTAATCATCTCCATCCACTCTTCCCCAAAAACCCCACCTACCTCAAACATTCAAATTTACATCCTTTCCCTCCCAAACCAAACCCTAATACACGAACCCTACCCCTCTTTCTACTTCTATATTAACCCCTCATCCCTCCTTTATTTTCACACATCAAGAACACTTCTTTCCCCACATGGCCAAACCATTTAAACCTCTCCATCTCCTCCATTTTCTTCTTCTTCTCCTCCTTTCTTTCTTCTTTTGCTCAAGGACGAGCAAACCTTTTAAGTTTGGTGTGGAAAAAGCATTATTTTTTGTGTTTCCATAACCATTTATGGCACCTAAGGCCGGAGAAACCTCTAGAAAGAGGACAGGGAAGGCAAAAGCTTCCACCTCCGAGTCATGGGAAATGGAGAGATTCATCTCAAGGGTCCATCAAGACTACTTCTATGAAGTTGTAGACAGGAAGAAGGTTATCCCTGAGCTCCCTTTCATGCCCAAAAGGAATGAGTATCCGGAGATCTGACATGAGCTTCGAAAAAGAGGTTGGGAAGTTCTCGCCAACCCCATTCAACAAGTCGAAATCTTAATGGTTCAAGAGTTCTATGCTAATGCATGGATCACCAAGAACCATGATTAAAGTGTGAACCCGAACCCAAAGAATTGGCTTACAATGGTTCAGGGAAAATACTTAGATTTCAGTCCAGAAAATGTAAGGTTAGAATTCAACTTGCCAATGATGCAAGGAGATGCACGCCCTTACACTACAAGGGTCAACTTTGATCAAAGGTTGGACCAAGTCCTCATGGACATATGTATAGAAGGAGCTCAGTGGAAAAGGGACTCCAAAGGCAAGCCGGTTCAACTGAGAAGGCATGACCTTAAACCCGTGGCTAGAGGATGGTTGGAATTCTTCCAACGCTCCATCATTCCTACTAGCAACCGATCCGAAGTGACTATAGATCGGGCTATCATGATCCATAGCATCATGATTGGAGAGGAAGTAGAAGTTCATGAGGTCATATCTCTGGAACTCTACAAAGTGGCTGACAAAATCTCCACTTTAGCAAGGTTAGCCTTCCCTCATCTCATCTGTCACCTATGCAATTTAGCTGGAATTGTCATAGAGGAAGACATCCTCATTGAAGAGGACAAGCCCATCACTAAAAAGAGTATGGAGCAAATAAGAGAGCCCACTCATGGACCTCAACAAGAGCATGAGGAAGTCCCTCATCAAGAAATCCCTTAGATGCCTCAAGGGATGCATTTTCCTCCAAACAACTATTGGGAGCAGCTCAACACCTCTTTGGGAGATTTGAGTTCCAATATGGAGCAACTAAGGATAGAGCACCAAGAGCACTCAATTATTCTCCATGAAATTAGAGAGGATCAAATAGCCATGAGGGAAGAGCAACAAAGGCAAGGAAGAGACATAGAGGAGCTCAAGCATTCCATTGGATCTTCAAGAGGAAGAACTAGCCGCCATCACTAAGGTGGACCTGTTCTTTGATTTCCTTGTTCCTATCTTTCTGTTTTTCGATTTTTATGCTTTATGTTTGTCTATGTTTGTGTCTTTATTACATAATCATTAGTGTCTAGTGTCTATGCCTTGAAGCTATGAATGTCCCATAAATCCTTCACCTTTTTTAAATGAAAAATATTCCTAATTACAAAAGAACAAGAAGTACATGGATTTCGACTTTTATCTTGAAATTAGTCTAACTATTTTGATGTGGTGGCAATACTTTTTGTTTTCTGAATGAATGCTTGAACAATGCATATTTTTTATAGTGAAGTTTATGAATGTTAAAATTTTTGGCTCTTGAAAGAATAATGAACAAAGAGAAATGTTGTTGATAATCCAAAAAATCATGAAATTGATTCTTGAAGCAAGAAAAAGTAGTGAAAAAGAAAAAGTTGAAAAAAAGAGAAAAAAAGAGAATAAAAAAAGCAAGCAAAAAAAGCCAATAGCCCCTTAAACCAAAAGGCAAGGGTAAAGAGGATCCAAGGCTTTGAGCATTAATGGATAAGAGGGCCCAAAGGAATAAAATCCTGGCCTAAGTGGCTAAATCAAGCTGTCCCTAACCATGTGCTTGTGTCATGAAGGTCCAAGTGAAAAGCTTGAGACTAGGTGGTTAAAGTCGTGATCCAAAGCAATAGAGTGTGCTTAAGAACTCTGGACACCTCTAACTGGGGACTTTAGCAAAGATGAGTCACAATCTGAAAAGGTTCACCCAGTTATGTGTCTGTGGCATTTATGTATCTGGTGGTAATACTGGAAAACAAAGTGCTTAGGGTCACGGCCAAGACTCATACAATAGCCGTGTTCAAGAATCAATATACTGAACTAGGAGAATCAATAACACTATCTAAATTATGAGTTCCTATAGATGCCAATCATTCTGAATTTCAAGGGATAAAGTGAGATGCCAAAATTGTTCAAAAGCAAAAAGCTGCTAGCCCCGCTCATCTAATTGGGACTAAGTTTCATTGATATTGTGAGATTCATTGTATATTCTCTTCTTTTTACCCTATTTTGTTCTTAGTTGCTTGGGGACAAGCAACAATTTAAGTTTGGTGTTATGATGAGCGGATATTTTATACGCTTTTTGGCATTGTTTTTAGGTAGTTTTTAGCAAGATTTAGTTAGTTTTTAGTATATAATTATTAATTTTTATGAAAAAATCACATTTCTGGACTTTACTATGAGTTTATGTGTTTTTCTGTGATTTTAAGTATTTTCTGGCTGAAATTGAGGGACCTGAGCAAAAATCTGATTCAGAGGCTAAAAAAGGACTGAAGATGCTGTTGGATTCTGACCTCCCTGCACTCGAAGTGGATATTCTGGAGCTATAAAATCCCAATTGGCGCACTATCAATTGCGTTGGAAAATAGACATCTTGGGATTTCCAGCAATGTATAATAGTTCATATTTTGCCTGAGAGTTAAATGCCCAAATTGGCACCAGAGTTGGCGTTTAACTCCAAGAAAAGCCTAAGCACGTGAAAGCTTCAATGCTCAGCCCAAGCACACACCAAATGGGCCCCGAAAGTGGATTTCTACATCATTTACTTATTTTTGTAAACCCTAGGTTACTAGTTCACTATAAATAGGACCTTTTACTATTGTATTTTCATCTTTTTGATCATCTTTGATCTTGGAATCAGGTCTTTGACCCTTTTTCGATTGTTTCATGTTATTTGGGAGGCATGGCCATTCGGCCATCTCTAGACCTTGTTCTTATGTATTTTCAACGGTGGAGTTTCTACACCTCATAGATTAAGGTGTGGAGCTCTACTGCTCCTCATGAATTAATGCAATTACTATAGTTTTCTATTCAATTCAAGCTTATCTTGTTCTAAGATATCCTTTCACACTTCAACATGATGAATGTGATGATCAAGTGACATTCATTACCATTGTCATTTATGAACGCGTGCCTAATAACCATTACCGTTCTACCTGAAAACAAGCTTGAATGCATATCTCTTAGCCTCCTGGTTCACGACGCATGGTTTTTCTCTCCTGACAACAGAGTCTTCCATTCCGTGCGATTAGAGTCTTCGTGGTATAAGCTAGAATCAATTGGCAGCATTCTTGAGATCCGAAAAGTCTAAACCTTGTCTGTGGTATTCTTAGTAGGATCTGGGATTGGATGACTGTGACGAGCTTTAAACTCGTGACCATTGGGCATAGTGACAGTGTGCAAAAGGATCAATGGATCTTATTCCAACACGATCGAGAACCGACAGATGATTAGCCCTACGTAACTCGTAGCCAGACCATTTTCACTGAGAGAACAGACGGTAGCCATTGACAATGGTGATCCCCCAACATACAGCTTGCCATGGAAAGGAGTACGCATGACTAGATGAAGGCAGTAGGAAAGCAGAGATTCAGGAAGAAGAAATCATCTCCATACGCTTATCTGAAATTCCCACTAATGAATTACATAAGTATCTCTATCTTATTTTATGTCTTATTCATCTTTTAATTATCAAAACCCCATAACCATTTGAATCTACCTGATTGAGATTTACAAGATGACCATAGCTTGCTTCAAGCCGACAATCTCTGTGGGATCGACGCTTACTCACGTAAGGTATTACTTGGATGACCCAGTGCACTTGCTGGTCAGCTACGCGGAGTTGTGAAGAAAGTGTGTATCACGATTTCGTGTACCATGGTCCTAACATGAACAAATTAAAAGAGTGTTCAAATAGAAAAACTAACTATGCAATCTATTCTAAGAAGGAAAAGAAAAATTAAAAATCATGGGTGTTAAGAGGAAAAATTATTACCTACGGAGATCGGTCGAACGACCTCCCCACACTTAAGAATTAGCATGGTCTTTCGTGCTACTGGTAAGGCACAAGGGGCGATCGGGTTTGGAACTTCCACTATCCCTCTCCTGAATGCTATTTTCACTTAAGTTTGAAGTGGATGTGGAGATCTCTGGCTCCTCCATAGGTGGTGTCACAGAGCTCAAAAGCTTCTTTACATAAGCAAATCGGCGTTGATTCCGCCGTTCATATTGGTTTGTCTTCCTATGGAGATCTACAAGCAATTGATGAGTTGACTTTGGTGGAGCGGATGTAGTGGTAGGGATGGCGGAAGGGAGGGCTACGTCGGGGCTCATTGTGTCCATGGGAGGCTAGAGATATTTCCCGCTTGGGACGAGATCGCCCTTTGCCGGAATTTTAGCTTTCATGTCCGTAGCCTCACAAGGGACACCACCCACGGCAACCAAATCCGATACCAACAGGGGGAATGGTAGATCACCCTTGGCATGGACTCTCCGATGAGGAGAGGGATGTTGACCGACCTCTCCGTAAGTATACACCAAATAAGGAGGGCAAGGTCCGCTGTGATGGATGACTTATGGGTGCTAGGCAGCAAGTAGTAAGATAAGATTTGGGCCAATACCCTAGCCTCTACAGTAAGATGATGTGCATCTATGCTCTTAGGCCGGGATCTACGGCTCCCTCGGGTCCAAAATGACTCCAGTCCAGCAACAACCCTCCGGACAGCATCCCAATAAAAAATAAATTCGAAGTTATCACGCTGGCGCAAGGCTTTTTGGTAACCATCCATTTCCTTTGGTACTGGTAAAACATTAAGCACTTGCTGAATAGCCTCTTCTGAAACCGGGACTTGCTTCCGGCGCACATAAACCGACTGAAGAGAAGGGAGGTGGTAGTTGGTGTAAAACTCTACCACCCAAGAGAGGTTGGCCTCTTGTGGTCTTCCCATGAGAAACCCCCCATCCTCGCCGCTCATTGCGGGGCATCACATAATGAACAATGTGGTCTGGTGGGGCGAATAGGTGTTTAGAATGATAGTTCCTCTCAACAATGGCGAGGAACATGAGCTCACAGAAGCGGTTGGAAAACCTTGTGGGGTCCCTAGCCGGCTTGCCCTTCCCCTGTTCATCAACATGAACTATTGGTGTCACCTTTTTTGAGAGGGATTTAGCTCCTAGTGTAGGGTGCGCCTTGGAGGTTGATTTTCGAGGTGCCCTTTTAGCGGCCGGTGTCTTCAACGCCTTCTCCTTGCCTTTCTTGGTGGCTGATGATTGGATTTTTGTTGGTATAAAATTTCACAAGTGAAATCTCGTTGAAGTATAGTCTCTAAACCAACAATAATCCTCTCATACAAAAATTTGTTTGTCACAAGTACAAACCCCTAAAATCTATAAACCAAAGTATTTAAACCTCGAGTCGTTCTCCCTAAGATTTACAATAAAGTGTCTTATTATTGGTTGTGAGTTGTTTTGGGGTTTTTGAGATTTTAGACAAGAAATATAAATGGCAAAGAAAATAAACTAACAACTAATAAAACTTTTGGCAAGATATGAGAACTAGAAGTCCTATCCTAGTTATCCTTCTCAATTATGATGAGAATTGTGTATTGCTCCCACTTAGTTAACCTCTAACCATGGAGGAAAGTCAAGTGGATGAATCAATTTGATTCCTCAAGTCCTAATCAACTCCTAAAGGAAAGACTAGCTTTAGAGGCATTCAAATCAATTAGCAACTTCTAATTATCAATCAACAAAGGAATTAGATAACTCAAGAGTCACTAATTACTCTACCTAGGCCAAGAGGAACAAAACCTACACTAAAATCCAACCAAGCATTTCATCAAACACTTGGAAGGCACAAAAGAAAAGCAAAGCAAATTGACAACAAGAATAGAATCTAACAACATTTATTGAAAGGAATTAACAACAATAATCAAAAGAAACACATTTATTATGAATTACCTTTTATTGAATTGGAAGAAAGTAGAAGGAACAATACTAGATCTACAACAAAATATAAGAACAACATAAAGGAAATTGCAATAAAAGAATGGAAGAAGAATGAATGTAACAACAAGGAATTGAGAAGATAGAAGTAGAAGAAGATGAATCTAAATCTAAATCTAAGAACTAAACATAATCCTAATCCTAATTCTAGAGAGAAGTGAGAGCTTCTCTCTCCAGAAACTAACTCTAACTACTAAACTAAACTAATGGTAACTAACATGTGTTTCCCTCTTCACTCCTTGGGTTAAATAGCATAGAAATGAGTTAGATTGGGCCCACAAGACTTCTAAAATTGCTGGCCACGTGTTGCATTAAGTGGGTCATGTGCCACCATCGGCGCGTCCGCATACCGTGCGCGTGCGCACCCCTATGCGCGATGCAACTAAGGCAAATCTTATATCGTTTCGAAGCCCCGGATGTTAGCTTTCTAACCCAACTGGAACCGCATCATTTGGACCTCTGTAGCTCAAGTTATGGTCGTTTAAGTGCAAAGAGGTCGGCTTGACAGCTTTCCGGTTCTTTCATTTCTTCATGAGTTCTCCAACTTTTCATGCTTCTTTCTTCATTCCCTTGATCCAATATTTGCATCCTAAACCTTAAATCACTTAACAAACATATCAAGGCATCTAATGGAATCAAGGAGAATTAGATTTAGCTATTTTAAGACCTAAAAAGCATGTTTTCACTCTTAAGCACAATTAAAGGAGAAGTTATAAAACCATGCTATTTCAATGGATAAATGTGGGTAAACGGTTATAAAATCCCCTAAAATCAATACAAGATAAACCGTCTAAACGGGGTTTGTCAGTGGCCATCCTAAAAAGGGTAGGAAAATGGGGAAACGTTAAACCCAAATAAACAACATTTGGAAAATAACATGCAAGTGACAAGTAGTGCCCAAACAGGAGTAGTGTGTCTCGAGGACATGACAGCTGCAACATGTGATCAAGACAATAATAGGAACATGGGTCATAACACTTAGCATGGGATGCAAGAGGGAGTAAGGCATGCAATAAGGCCTAAGAAGGATAACTTAAGCATCAACAATAACCAAGAAGCAGGTCATGGGAAATGAGCATAAGATTGGCAAACAAAAAGCAAATTTGGTTCAACACTCTTAAAGGAAGACAAGTGCATGAAGAAGAGGCACCTAGTTGAGAGCACAAAGTCAAATTGAACTAAAATGGTATAGGTGCCTTTCAACAAACACTTGGTGTGCAACATTCAAAATATGAGCAAGTAAGAAGAGAAATGTAACTAAGAAGAGAAGAGAAGAGAAACTAAATGCAAATAATAAGAGAAAAGAAAACTTAAAATAAGAGACAAGAGGAAGGAGTAGGAGTGAACCTTGACAAGAAGAAGAAATCAAGGTACAGTGTAGGTGAGAAATATGAGAGGATATAGAAGGGAAGGAGAGGAGAGAGGAAGAGGTAATGGAAGAAGGAAGTGGGAGAGAAAAATTTGAAAGAGAGGGCAAAGTGGAACAGGGCGCACATTGGTATTATCTGCGTTAGTGATGCGGCGCTATTTAATGGTACATTTTGTGCTTAAATTGGGTAGATTTTTCCAACTTTTTCCACATTTATTCTATGAAATAGCATGATTTCATGATTATCTCCTAAATTGTGCTTGAGTGTCAAAACATGCTTTTTAGGCCCTTCATTGGTTGATTTTAATTCACCTTTGATTCCACTAGTTGCCTTGATGTGTGTGTTAGGGATCTAAGGTTGAAAAGGCTAGGAATGGATCAAAGGGATGAAGAAGAAAAGCATGCAAGTGGATAAATCCTGGAAAATCAAGGATTTGGGATGTTGGGATCGACGCACAAGCACAGAAGACGTGCACGCATGGAAAAGTGAAGTCGCATGGCGACGCGTGCGCGTACATGATGCGTACGCGTGGATAGCAAATCGCCAAGCGATGCGTACACGTGACCCACGCGTACGCGTCGATGCTCGAACGTGACACACTTAAAGTGAATCCGTTTGGGGCAATTTCTGGGCTTCCCAGGCCCAAATCCAACTCACTTCTGATACTATTAAATCCAAGGATTAAAGAGGAAGTTACCAACTAGTGAGACACAAGTCATGATTAGGATTAGTTACAAATTAGTTTAGTTTTAGAGTTAGTTTCTAGAAAGAGAAGCTCTCTCTTCTCTCTAGAATTAGGATTTGGATTAGGTTTAATCTCTTCTTGGATCTAGGTTTAATTCTTCTTGTCAAATACTTATCTTTCTCAATTTCTATTTCTTACATCTTGTTCTTTCATTCCTTTATTGTAATTTCCCTTACTTTGTATACTTTGTTGTTGATACATTCTTGTTCCTTTTATTTTCTTTTAATGCAATTTGAGGTAACTCATGTTAATTGTGCTTTCTTTAATTGTTGTTGTTAAACTTTCTTACAATTAGTAGTTGTTAGATTTTACTCTTGTCATCAATCTACTATCCTTCACTACTCTCTTGATCAACACTATTCGGGAGGAATTGAGATCTTGAGAGTTAGTGTGACTTATAGATAAGAGAAATGTGCTCTAACTCTTCTCATGACAATTAGATCAAAGAATTGGCGAGATTGATTGTGATTAGAGAGATTAGATTGCCAAGGAATTGGGATCCAATCAATTTCAATCCGCCATAGATCTATGCATATGTTTAAGAAAGGAGTTGAGACTCAATTGACTCAAATTATGGTATCTCCAATCCCTGATGAATTACTTTTTTTGAATTTCTTTCACAGTGATTTTTCTACACTTGCAGCAATTTATATTGTTTAGTGCTGTTGGTGCACGAATTTGCAATCCGTACAACTAACCAGCAAGTGCACTGGGTCGTCCAAGTAATACCTTACGTGAGTAAGGGTCGATCCCACGGAGATTATTGGTTTGAAGCAAGCTATGTTTATTTTATTAGTCTTAATCAGGATACCAATAGAGTTCTTTAGCCTCGTATAAAGTAAAAAGGGCATAAAATAAATAGTTGTTACTTGTTGTGCAGTAATGGGGAATATGTTGGAGTTTTGGAGATGCTTTGTCCTTTGAACTTCAACTCTTCCTTGAAATCCTTCAACACACGCAAGGCTCCTTCCATGGCAAGCTCTATGTAGGGTGTCACCGTTGTCAATGGCTACTTCCCATCCTCTCAGTGAAAACGTTCCTATGCTCTGTCACAGCACGGCTAATCATCTGTCGGTTCTCAATCAGGTTGGAGTAGAATCCATTGATTCTTTTGCGTCTGTCACTAACGCCTAGCCTTCAGGAGTTTGAAGCTCGTCATAGTCATTCAATCCCAGAATCCTACTCGGAATACCACAGACAAGGTTTAGACTTTCCGGATTCTCATGAATGCCGCCATCAATCCGGCTTATACCACGAAGATTCTGAGTAATGAATCTAAGAGATACTCATTCAATCTGATGTAGAACGGAGGTGGTTGTCAGGCACACGTTCATGGAATGAGGAAGGTGATGAGTGTCACGGATCATCACCTTCTCCATAAATTAAGCGCGAATGAACATCTTAGATACGAACAAGCGTGTTTGAATGGAAAATAAAGGAATTGTATTAATTCATCGAGACGCTGCAGAGCTCCTCACCCCCCAACAATGGAGTTTAGAGACTCATGCCGTCAAAAAGTGTGTAATTCAGATCTGAAAATATCATGAGATACAGAATAATTCTCTAAAAGTTGTTTAAATAGTAAACTAGTATCCTAGGTTTACAGAATATGAGTAAACTAAGATAATTGGTGCAGAAATCCACTTCTGGGGCCCATTGGTGTGTGCTGGGGCTGAGACTAAAGCTATCCACGAGTAGAGGCTTTTCTTGGAGTTGAACTCCAAGTTATGACGTGTTTTGGGCGTTCAACTCCGGATCATGACGTTTTTCTGGCGTTTAACTCCAGACAGCAGCATGTACTTGGCGTTCAACGCCAAGTTACGTCGTCTATCTTCGCGCAAAGTATGGACTATTATATGTTGCTGGAAATCCCTGGATGTCTACTTTCCAACGCCGTTGAGAGCGCGTCAATTGGACTCCTGTAGCTCCAAAAAATCCATTTCGAGTGCAGGGAGGTCAGGATCCAACAGCATCAGCAGTCCTTTTTCAGCCTAAGTCAGATTTTTGCTCAGCTCCCTCAATTTCAGCCAGAAAATACCTGAAATCACAGAAAAATACACACACTCATAGTAAAGTCCAGAAATATGTTTTTTGCCTAAAAACTAATAATATTTAACTAAAAACAAATTAAAACATGCTAAAATCTACATGAAATTACCCCCAAAAAGCGTATAAAATATCCGCTCATCACAACACCAAACTTAAACTGTTGCTTGTCCTCAAGCAACTAGATAAATAAAATAGGATGAAAAGAAATTAAGAAACAATAATATCTCAGAGTTTCAAGTGAAGCTCAGATTCTAATTAGATGAGCGGGACTAGTAGCTTTTTGCTTCTGAACAGTTTTGGCATCTCACTTCATCCTTTGAAATTCAGAATGGTTGGCATCCATAGGAACTCAGAATTCAGATAGTATTATTGATTCTCCTAGTTTAGTATGTTGATTCTTGAACACAGCTACTTTATGAGTCTTGGCCGTGGCCCTAAGCACTTTGTTTTCCAGTTTTACCACCGGATACATAAATGCCACAGACACATAATTGGGTGAACCTTTTCAGATTGTGACTCAGCTTTGCTAGAGTCCCCAATTAGAGGTGTCCAGAGTTCTTAAGCACACTCTTTTGCTTTGGATCGCGACTTTAACCACTCAGTCTCAAGCTTTTCACTTGGACCTGCATGCCACAAGCACATGGTTAGGGACAGCTTGATTTAGCCGCTTAGGCCTGGATTTATTTCCTTGGGCCCTCCTATCCATTAATGCTCAAAGCCTTGGATCCTTTTTACCCTTGCCTTTTGGTTTTAAGGGCTATTGGCTTTTTCTACTGCTCCTTCTTTTTTTTTTTGACTGCTTTTTCTTGCTTCAAGAATCAATTTCATGATTTTTCAGATCATCAATAATATTTTTCGTGTTCCTCATTCTTTCAGGAGCCAACAATTTTAACATTCATAAAATTCAATATCAAAAATATGCACTGTTCAAGCATTCATTCAGAAGACAAAAAGTATTGCCACCACATATAAATAATTAGAATTTTCCTTATTAAGAACTCGAAAAAATTAAATTGCCTCTTTATTCTACAAATCTACTATTTTATTCATGTTTGATGATGATGAGAAAAATAAGTTATAACTTAATTGGAAATAAAGCCAAAATAGATATGCTAATTACTACTACTCCTATATAACTTCTAAGGTAAAATCCTATAATAATACTATCACAGAGTTAAAGCTAGAATTAGAACTTAACAACCTGTATTTTGGAAAGTGGATGTTCCTCTAGTCTGTGGGGTGTCTTCAAGAATTAATTTCTGACGCTTCAGCTCCCTTAAGTTCACATCCTTGCTCTTCCTGTTCCCTTAGGTGCCATGATCTTAATGAGTTTTAGCTCAGTGATCATGGCAAATCACACCAAACTTAGAGGTTTGCTTGTCCTCAAGCAAAAGAAAGGAAAAGATAGGAGTAGAAGGAGAGGCATTTTCGAAAAAAAAAAAAAGATAAGATGAGTTGAAAAAGATATGAGAAGAAATTAAAAAGAATTGGATTGGAAAAAGATTTGTGTTTATGAATTAAGATACATTTGATATTTTTGAAAAAGGGATTTTAGAAATTAGGGTTTTTAGAAAACTAATTTGATTTTGAAGGATGACATTTTGAAGCATGTTTATGCAAGAAATCATAAATTGAAACATAAAAATTTAAAAAAATTGTAAAGAAAACGAATTTTAACTCCTCCCCACCATCCTGGCGTTAAACGCCTAAACGCTGCATGTTTTGGGCGTTTAACGCCCAAATGTTGCTTCTCCTGGGCGTTCAACGCCCAGCTGATGCTTCTTTCTGGCGTTGAACGCCAGGAAGTCCTTTGTCACTGGGCGTTTTTCTGAACGCCCATGACGCTGTCAATCTGGCGTTAAACGCCCAGAAGGTGCTTCTTTCTGGCGTTCAACGCCCAGAAGATGCTCCTTTCTGGCGTTTAACGCCCAGATGGCTACCCTTACTGGCGTTGAACGCCCAGTGGGTGCTTCTTTTGGGCGTTCAACGCCCAAAATGTTTCTTACTGGCTTTTTCACGCCAGTGAGCTTCCAAATTTTCCTGTAACTCTGTGAATTCAATCAATTGCTATTTTTTACCCTTTGAAGATACTTGGACACATACCTGTAAAAAAAGGAAATTTATTTAATTAGTAAATAAACTTTGTAAATGGTTGGGTTGCCTCCCAGCAAGCGCTTCTTTATTGTCTTTAGCTGGACTACCACTGAGCTCTAATCAAGTCTCAGTTTTGAGCATTCTTGCTCGATGTTACTTTCAAGATAATGTTTAATTCTCTGTCCATTAACAATGAACTTTTTGTTAGAGTCATTATCCTGAAGCTCTACGTATCCATATGGTGATACACTTGTAATTACATATGGACCTCTCCACCGGGATTTTAATTTCCCGGGGAATAATTTGAGCCTAGAATTAAATAGCAGAACTTTCTGCCCCGGCTCAAAGACTCTGGATGACAATTTCTTATCATGCCATCTTTTGGCTTTCTCTTTGTAAATCTTTGCATTCTCGAAAGCATTGAGTCTAAATTCCTCTAGCTCATTTAACTGGAGCAATCGTTTTTCTCCAGCTAACTTGGCATCAAGGTTTAGGAATCTGGTTGCCCAGTAGGCCTTGTGTTCCAGTTCCACTGGCAAGTGACATGCCTTTCCATACACAAGCTGGTATGGAGAGGTCCCTATAGGGGTCTTGAATGCTGTTCTGTATGCCCACAGAGCATCATCCAAGCTTCTTGCCCAATCCCTTCTACGGTTAATTACAGTCCGTTCCAGGATTCTTTTGAGTTCTCTATTTGAGACTTCAGCTTGCCCATTAGTTTGTGGGTGATATGGAGTAGCTACCCTGTGGCTAACTCCATAACGAACCAGAGCAGAGTAAAGCTGTTTATTGCAGAAATGAGTGCCCCCATCACTGATTAACACTCTAGGGATACCAAATCTGCTGAAGATGTGTTTCTGGAGGAATTTTAACATTGTTTTAGTGTCATTGGTGGGTGTTGCAATAGCCTCCACCCATTTGGATACATAATCCACTGCCACCAGAATATAAGTGTTTGAGTATGATGGTGGGAAAGGTCCCATGAAGTCAATGCCCCATACATCAAACAACTCAATCTCCAAGATCCCTTGTTGAGGCATGGCGTAACTGTGAGGTAGATTGCCAGATCTTTGGCAACTGTCACAATTAAGTACATACACTCGGGAGTCTTTATAGAGAGTAGGCCAGTAGAAGCCACATTGGAAGACTCTTGTGGCTGTTCGCTCACTTCCAAAATGTCCTCCATATTGTGATCCATGGCAGTGCCATAGGATCTTCTGTGCTTCTTCCTTAGGCACACATCTACAGATTACTCCGTCTTCACATCTCTTAAAGAAATACGGCTCATCCCAAAGATAATACTTTGCATCCGTGATCAGCTTCTTTATTTGCTGTCTACTGTACTCTTTGGGTATAAATCTCACTGCCTTGTAGTTTGCAATGTCTGCAAACCATGGCACTTCCTGGATGGCAAAGAGTTGCTCATCCGGAAAGGTTTCAGAGATCTCAGTGAGAGGGAGGGATGCCCCTTCTACTGGTTCTATTCGGGACAGGTAATCTGCTACTTGATTCTCTGTTCCTTTTCTGTCTCTTATTTCTATATCAAACTCTTGCAGAAGCAGCACCCATCTTATAAGTCTGGGTTTTGAATCCTGCTTTATGAGTAGATATTTAAGAGCAGCATGATCTGTATACACAATCACTTTTGATCCTATTAAATAGGATTTGAATTTGTCAATGGCGTAAACCACTGCAAGTAGCTCTTTTTCTGTGGTTGTGTAATTCTTCTGTGCGTCACTTAAAACACGGCTGGCATAGTAAATGACGTGCAGAAGCTTGTCATGCCTTTTTCCCAACACTGCACCAATGGCATGGTCACTGGCATCACACATTAATTCAAATGGTAATGTCCAGTCTGGTGCAGAGATGATTGGTGCTGTAACCAATTTAGCTTTCAGAGTCTCAAATGCTTGCAGACACTCTTTATCAAAGATAAATGGCGTGTCAGCAGCTAGCAAGTTGCTCAGAGGTTTGGCAATTTTTGAAAAATCCTTTATAAACCTCCTGTAGAATCCTGCATGCCCCAGAAAGCTTCTGATTGCCTTAACATTGGCAGGTGGTGGTAGTTTTTCAATTACCTTTACCTTAGCTTGATCCACCTCTATCCCCTTGTTCGAGATTTTGTGCCCAAGGACAGTTCCTTCAGTCACCATAAAGTGACACTTCTCCCAGTTTAAAACCAGGTTAGTCTCTTGGCATCTCTTTAGAACAAGTGCTAAATGGTTAAGGCAGGAGCTGAATGAGTCTCCAAACACTGAAAAGTCATCCATGAAGACTTCCAGAAATTTTTCCACCATATCAGAGAAAATTGAGAGCATGCATCTCTGAAAGGTTGCAGGTGCATTACACAGGCCAAATGGCATCCTTCTGTATGCAAATACTCCAGATGGGCATGTGAATGCCGTTTTCTCCTGATCTTGGGAATCTACTGCAATTTGATTATAACCTGAATATCCATCCAGGAAGCAGTAGTATTCATGACCTGCTAGTCTTTCTAGCATCTGGTCTATGAATGGTAAAGGAAAATGATCCTTTCTGGTAGCTGTATTGAGCCTTCTGTAATCAATACACATACGCCACCCAGTAACTGTTCTTGTAGGAACCAGTTCATTTTTTTCATTATGAACCACTGTCATGCCACCTTTCTTAGGGACGACTTGGACAGGGCTCACCCAGGGGTTGTCAGAAATAGGATAAATAATCCCAGCCTCTAGTAATTTAGTGACCTCTTTCTGCACTACTTCCTTCATGGCTGGGTTCAGCCGCCTTTGTGGTTGAACCACTGGCTTGGCGTCACCCTCCAGTAAGATCTTGTGCATGCATCTAGCTGGGCTAATGCCCTTAAGATCACTGATGGACCACCCAAGAGCTGTCTTGTGTGTCCTTAGCACTTGAATTAGTGCTTCCTCTTCCTGTGGCTCTAAGGTAGAACTTATGATTACAGGAAAGGTATCACCTTCTCCCAAGAATGCGTATTTTAGGGAAGGTGGTAATGGTTTGAGCTCGGGTTTAGGAGGTTTCTCCTCTTCCTGAGGGATTTTCAGAGGTTCTACTATTTTCTCTGACTCCTCCAGATCAGGCTGAACGTCTTTAAAGATGTCCTCTAGCTCTGATTCGAGACTCTCAGCCATATTGACCTCTCATACCAGAGAGTCAATAATATCAACACTCATGCAGTCATTTGGGGTGTCTGGATGTTGCATGGCTTTGACAACATTCAACTTGAACTCCTCCTCATTGACTCTCAAGGTTACTTCCCCTTTTTGGACGTCAATAAGGGTTCGGCCAGTTGCTAGGAAAGGTCTTCCTAGAATGAGAGTTGCACTCTTGTGCTCCTCCATTTCTAGCACCACAAAGTCGGTAGGAAAGGCAAATGGCCCAACCTTGACAATCATGTCCTCAATCACGCCTGATGGGTATTTAAAGGAGCCATCAGCAAGTTGAAAACATATCCTGGTTGGTTTGATTTCTTCAGTTAAACCAAGCCTTCTGATAGTAGATGCAGGTATTAGGTTGATACTTGCCCCAAGATCACATAAAGCTTGCTTGGTGCAAGTGCCCTCTAATGTGCATGGTATCATAAAGCTCCCAGGATCTTTAAGCTTCTCAGGTAAGCTTTTCAGAATGACTGCACTGCATTCTTCAGTGAGGTAAACTTTTTCAGTTTCCCTCCAATCCTTCTTATGACTTAAGATCTCTTTCATGAACTTAGCATAAGATGGTATTTGCTCAAGTGCTTCTGCAAACGGAATCTTTATTTCAAGAGTCCTGAGATAGTCTACAAAGCGGGCAAATTGCTTATCATGTTCCGCTTGGTGGAGTTTTTGAGGATAAGGCATTTTGGCTTTGTATTCCTCAACCTTAGTTGCTGCAGGTTTATTACCTATAGAAGTGGGTTGGGAAGCCTTTTTAGAAGGGTTGTTATCAGCACTTGTATGTGACTGATCCCCCACTGGCATTTGAATGCCAGGGGTGGAAGCTGGAGTGGCGTTAGACGCCACCTCCTTGTTTGTTACTGGCGTTTGAACGCCAGAACCATGCTCCCTTTGGGCGTTCAACGCCGGATTCATGCTTGTTTCTGGCGTTGAACGCCAGGAATGAGCATGGTCTGGGCGTTCAGCGCCAGCTTTATTCCTCTCTGGGCTCTGACTGTCCTCAGAGGGATTTTGATTAGCCATTTGTTCATTTCTTGGTTTCCTGCTGCTTTGAAGTGAGGTATTTAATGTTTTCCCACTTCTTAATTGAACTGCTTGACATTCTTCTGCTATTTGTTTTGACAGTTGCTTTTTTGTCTGCTTTAATTGTTCTTCCATATTCCTGTTAGCCATTCTTGTTTCCTGTAATATTTCCTTGAATTCGGCTAGCTGCTGAGTTAGAAAGTCTAATTGCCGATTGAATTCATTAGCCTGATCCACCGGACTGAGCTCAGCAGTTACTGTTTTAGCTTCTTCTTTCATGGAAGATTCACTGCTTAGGTACAGATGTTGATTTCTGGCAACTGTATCAATAAGCTCTTGAGCTTCTTCAATTGTTTTTCTCATATGTATAGATCCTCCAGCTGAGTGGTCTAGAGAAATCTGAGCTTTTTCTGTAAGCCCATAGTAGAAGATGTCTAATTGCACCCATTCTGAAAACATTTCAGAGGGGCATTTTCTTAGCATCACTCTGTATCTCTCCCAGGCATCATAAAGAGATTCATTATCTCCTTGTTTGAAGCCTTGGATGCTTAGCCTTAGCTGTGTCATCCGTTTTGGAGGGAAATAGTGATTCAGGAATTTTTCTGACAGCTGCTTCCATGTTTTTATGCTGTTCTTAGGCTGGTTATTTAACCACCTCTTAGCTTGATCTTTTACAACAAATGGAAACAGTAATAATCTGTAGACATCCTGATCCACTTCCTTATCATGTACTGTGTCAGTAATTTGCAAAAATTGTGCCAGAAACTCTGTAGGTTCTTCATGTGGAAGACCAAAATACTGATAGTTTTGCTGCACCATGATAATGAGCTGAGGATTCAACTCAAAGCTACTAACTCCAATGGAGGGTATACAGATACTACTCCCATATGAAGCAGTAGTGGGGTTAGCATATGACCCCAGAGTCCTCTTAGACTGTTCATTCCTACTTGCTTCCATGATGGAATACAAGGGATAATTTATATGTTGATTTTTTTTATTTTTTTTTTTGAATTAATTTTTATAAAATAAAACAAAAAAAACGAAATAAATAAAAGAAATTGGAAATATTTTGAAATTGAAATTTGAATTTTTATATAAAATTTTCGAAAAGAGAAGTTCAAAATTAGTTAGAAAATATAAATTTTTTTTTGAATTTTGAATTTTGTGATGAAAGAGAAAAACACACAAAAGACACAAGACTAAAAATTTTTAGATCTAATGCTCCTTATTTTCGAAAATTTTTGGAGGGAAAACACCAAGGAACACCAAACTTAAAAATTTTAAGATCAAGACACAAGAAAAACTCAAGAACACCTTGAAGACTCACAAGAACACCAAGAACAAAAGGAAGAACACCAAACTTAAGATTTTTAGAAAACTTTAATAAAATTTTCGAAAATTATAAAAAGATTAACAAGAAAACACCAAACTTAAAGTTTGGCACAAGATTCAATCAAAGAAAAATTATTTTTGAAAAAGGTTCCAAAGCGTATACCCAATTATCAAGAATATAAGCCAATACTCTAGCCAATTGGGAGTAAATGTAACACTTGTTCTGAATATTCTAATTAATGCTTTAAAAAGAACACAAGTGAAACAAGAAAAGACACAAAGCAAGAAAAACTCAAGATCAACAAGAAAGATAAACAAGAACAACTTGAAGATCAATGAAGAACAAGGAACACAAGTCGAAAATTTTAAAGAAAAATATAAGATATGCAATTGACACCAAACTTAGAACAAGACACTAAACTCACGAAAATTAGCAACTAATAAAGAAAAATAATATATTTTGAAAAGAATTTTTTTTTTTTTGAAAAGAAACTATCCTATCAAGATTTAATGACTCTATAACAATAAAAATAAATTATTCCTAATTTAAGAAATAAAATAAGCCTTCAATTGTTCAAACTCAACAATCCCCGGCAACGGCGCCAAAAACTTGGTGCACGAATTTGCAATCCGTACAACTAACCAGCAAGTGCACTGGGTCGTCCAAGTAATACCTTACGTGAGTAAGGGTCGATCCCACGGAGATTATTGGTTTGAAGCAAGCTATGTTTATTTTATTAGTCTTAATCAGGATACCAATAGAGTTCTTTAGCCTCGTATAAAGTAAAAAGGGCATAAAATAAATAGTTGTTACTTGTTGTGCAGTAATGGGGAATATGTTGGAGTTTTGGAGATGCTTTGTCCTTTGAACTTCAACTCTTCCTTGAAATCCTTCAACACACGCAAGGCTCCTTCCATGGCAAGCTCTATGTAGGGTGTCACCGTTGACAATGGCTACTTCCCATCCTCTCAGTGAAAACGTTCCTATGCTCTGTCACAGCACGGCTAATCATCTGTCGGTTCTCAATCAGGTTGGAGTAGAATCCATTGATTCTTTTGCGTCAGTCACTAACGCCCAGCCTTCAGGAGTTTGAAGCTCATCACAGTCATTCAATCCCAGAATCCTACTCGGAATACCACAGACAAGGTTTAGACTTTCCGGATTCTCATGAATGCCGCCATCAATCCGGCTTATACCACGAAGATTCTGATTAAGGAATCTAAGAGATACTCATTCAATCTGATGTAGAACGGAGGTGGTTGTCAGGCACACGTTCATGGAATGAGGAAGGTGATGAGTGTCACGGATCATCACCTTCTCCATAAATTAAGCGCGAATGAACATCTTAGATACGAACAAGCGTGTTTGAATGGAAAATAAAGGAATTGTATTAATTCATCGAGACGCTGCAGAGCTCCTCACCCCCCAACAATGGAGTTTAGAGACTCATGCCGTCAAAAAGTATGTAATTCAGATCTGAAAATATCATGAGATACAGAATAATTCTCTAAAAGTTGTTTAAATAGTAAACTAGTATCCTAGGTTTACAGAATATGAGTAAACTAAGATAATTGGTGCAGAAATCCACTTCTGGGGCCCACTTGGTGTGTGCTGGGGCTGAGACTAAAGCTATCCACGAGTAGAGGCTTTTCTTGGAGTTGAACTCCAAGTTATGACGTGTTTTGGGCATTCAACTCCGGATCATGACGTTTTTCTGGCGTTTAACTCCAGACAGCAGCATGTACTTGGCGTTCAACGCCAAGTTACGTCGTCTATCTTCGCGCAAAGTATAGACTATTATATATTGCTGGAAAGCCCTGGATGTCTACTTTCCAACGCCGTTGAGAGCGCGCCAATTGGACTCCTGTAGCTCCAGAAAATCCATTTCAAGTGCAGGGAGGTCAGGATCCAACAACATCAGCAGTCCTTTTTCAGCCTAAGTCAGATTTTTGCTCAGCTCCCTCAATTTCAGCCAGAAAATACCTGAAATCACAGAAAAATACACACACTCATAGTAAAGTCCAGAAATATGATTTTTGCCTAAAAACTAATAATATTTAACTAAAAACTAATTAAAACATGCTAAAATCTACATGAAATTACCCCCAAAAAGCGTATAAAATATCCGCTCATCAGCTGTTTTGATTCCCAACACCAAAATCCCTTTATTATTCATGCAATATAAGTTTTCTTACTATTTAATATGTCTGCACTTTTAATTCCTGCACTTTAAGATTCAGTTAATTTACTTTCCTTATACTTAAGATTCAGTTCCTTTTTATTTCATGCACTTTAAGTTTCAGTAAATTTAGCTCTCTGCCATTTTCTTTCTTGTCAATTTACATTCTGCACTTTAGAATTATTGCAATTTACTTTTTGTCAATCACAAATCATTCAAATCATTACTTGTTAGCTTAACTAAATTCATTACCTAACTAAAGTTTCTCAATCCTTCAATCCCTGTGGGATCGACCTCACTCTTGTGAGTTATTATTACTTGATGCGACCCGGTACACTTGCCGGTTAGTTTGTGCGGAATTGTTTTTTCCCCATCAAGTTTTTGGCGCCATTGCCAGGGATTGATTTAGATTAACAATGATTAAGTAAGGTGATAATTTATATTAAGCATTTTTTTTGTTTTTACTAAGCACACTAACTGTTTGTGATTTTATTTCTACTAACCATAACCTTGCTCAAGCGACAGAGTTCCCTGCTTTTGTGTTTTTGGTTTGTTTGTGTTGTATGCCAGGAGAGAGAAGAGGTAAGTCCACCTCCTTTAATTATGAACTAGAAAGAACATTCTTGAGATTAAGAAGAGAAGCAAGAGGGAAGGGAGTAATTGGAGAAGAATCAGAAGAAGAAGATCACGAGATGGAGTGTAACCTTCCTAATCCACCTGAGGATATGGCTAACAACAATGGCCAACGTCAAAGAAGAGTTTTAGCCTCCTATACCTTCCCCAACCCAAGGAATTGTGGGAGCAGTATCTTAACCCCTAATGTCCGTGCTAATAACTTCTAACAATTGATTACCCTAGTCCAGAATAATTGTCAGTATGGAGGAGGTGCTGCAGAAGATCCAAACCAACACCTCTCTATGTTTTTGAGGATTTGTGACACAATCAAAACCAATGGAGTCCACCTTGACATCTATAAGCTCTTATTATTCCCATTTTCACTGAGAGACAAAGCCATACATTGGTTAGAGACATTTCCAAAAGAAAGCATCACCAATTGGGATGATCTAGTCAGTAAATTCTTAGCCAAATTCTACCCCCTCAAAGAGTCATCAAATTGAAAACTGATGTGCAAACCTTCAGGAAGTTAGAAGGAGAATCATTGTATGAAGCCGGGGAAAGGTATAAAGCTTTGATCAGAAGGCGTTTAGAGGGAAAGTTCAATGAGTGGGTGGAGCTTCAAAATTTTTACAAAAGCTTGACCATTAGTTCAAGGAAAGCCTTGGACTATTCTTCAGGAGGATCTCTACAAATGACGAAGACTGCTCAAGAGGTACATGATCTCATGGACATGGTGGCCAACAATGAGTATTTCTACTCCCCTGAGAGTGATGTGTGGAAAACGATCCAACACAAAACTCACCGGCAAGTGTACCGGGTCGCATCAAGTAATAATTACTCACATGAGTGAGGTCAATCTCACAGGGATTGAAGGATTGAGAAATTTTAGTTAGGTGGTTGATTTAGTCAAGCAAACAAGTGTTGATTTGTGTGAATTATGACCAGTAGAAGCTAAATTACATGAAACTAAAAGGGAGAGGGAGAATTGACAGTAAACTAAAGAGCAGAAGAAGTAAAATAGTTGAATCTTAAATTGTAAGTAATGTAAATGGCTGAAGCTTAGAGTGCAAAAAATGTAAATTGCTTGAATAATAAAGGGGTGTGGGATGCTGGGATTCAGAATTTAACAACAAAAAGTACAGAAGATGAATTAAGTGCAGTAGATCTAAACAGAATTGGAAAATTGTAATGAAGAACAAAACAGAAAGTAAATTCAACTCAATTGCAAGAGCTAGGAAAGAAATTCAAGAGCTCAGAGGCTCAATGAGACTAAAAAAATAAGTCTAGATCTCAATTCCTTCCTTGATCCAACAGAGAACAATTTGTAGAAGAAAAGAAAATAAAAACAGTAAAGGAAACTCAGATTCAATTCTTGGAACAATTAAGAAGAGAGGTAAAGATGATTCTCAAACTTTGAATCAATGAGGCTCTTCAATCTCAATTAAAATTTCAAAATAGAAAGCAAAAGTAGCAGAAAAAATGAAAGTGAAAACAGAAAGCTAAATCCAACTCCCAGATCTTAGAATTAAGCAGAATAAATTATTCACAAGGTTGATTGATTATTCAAAAACCAACTAACTCTAGCTTAAACCTCATGATTTTGTGTCAAATAAAGGGTGGTTGATTGATTCAATATAACCATGCAAATCCACTCCAAATCACTTACTTACAATGCAAGAAAGTGCATAAAACCTAATGAAACAAGTGAAAATTGCTTGAAAAGCTAGCATGAGATGACTTGTCATCACAACACCAAACTTAAACCTTGCTTGTCCCCAAGCAAACACTAAACATATGAGAAAATGAAATGAAATAGAGAAGTATGCATGTCCTTATTTAGCAGATGATTGAACTTGGTTCATGGGGTTTTATGCAGACAATGGTAGCTTAGTTATTACTTGCTGACAGATAAGAAATGTTTCCTTAAAGGTTCACTAGAGTTGCTACTACAATGCCTTGCTTTTTACTTGATCCTTTGCTAGCTTTTCCTTTCTTATTTTTTTTCTTAGAGAGCTTATTTATTAATGAAGGCTTGGTGGCAAATGTTGCAGCAGCCTTTTGGCTCAATTTTGCTCAACAATTCTTCACCACAGACACATGGCTCACAATTTCTTCTTAGGAACATTTATGCCCAGCATCTCTTTGGATCACTAAATGCTTTGTAACTAGGTTACTCTTGATAGTGGACTTTTGGTTGGCAATCCCAGATCAGTTGATCCATGTGGCCAAGTTTTGAAATACTCCTCAGAACCTACTTGCCCAAGCATATCCTAGTACAAAAACACCACAGGCATATGTCCTAGGGTCCAAGCTATTGGTGTCTAGCCTTATAGTTTGTTTCTTTTCCCATTCTTGGCTTCTCTTTTTCTTTTTCTTTCTTATGTGGCTTCATTCTCAAGGGTCATTCATTAATAAAAGACTTTATAGCAACAAACTAATTCATACTTCAAAGAACATATTATTATGGAGCTTTTGTTATTTGAGCTAATCATTAAATCAAACAAATACCACCATTGAATTTCATTCTACTTCAAACATTTTTCTTTTATTTATGCAAAAGGGAAACAAAAAAAAACTTCAAGCTAATGAGTTATGACAAGCATTATGCAGATCCTAGCATTTTTTGTAGATATCTACACTTACACCTAATTGAACACTTTAGCAAGACATATAGAAAATTCCAAGTTACAACACTTTAAAGCAACAAGGATAAAGTGTCAATTCAACCTGTTGGGAATGTTTATCACCTTTTCCTTCTGTCATCATTATTTTTTTTTTGTTCCTCCTTAGATTAATGATGCAAATTCCTTCTACCAGTTGAATGTTTTCCTGCATAATCCTCATAAGTTGCTTGTTTCACAAGCCCTTAAGCAAATGGTTAGCATCCATGAATTTATTGTGGCTTTTGAACTTACTTTGGTGTGTGGATACCAAACTTAGTCCCTTGCCAATGTTTCTTATGCATTAATTCAACCATATGTAAAACCTTTTGTCCTTGCTAAAGGTCATAAAGTTGAAACTAGAAAATAGACAATGTTTAAGTAGTTTCTATGATTGCTTGGAGCTAGCAACTTTTTATACAGAAGGTGAAAATGTATTTTTAAATGAGATTTTTGGTAGAATACCAAACTTAGCATCCTTCATTCCCCCTTAATTAGTTTTGGTGTGCAACACCAAACTTAGCTCCTTACAATACAGATGAATTTACTTAACCTTTTTATTGAAATAGCTATGAAGAGAAACTACCTCAGGTTGGGTTGCCTTCCAACAAGCGCTTCTTTATTGTCACTAGCTTGACATCTTATCCTTTGATCATGGGGGCTGAAAATCATAATGCCTCAGATTTTCTCCTCTTACTGTGAACTTCCTTCCGGTCTCCTCTTTGATGATCTCTAGGTGTTCAAGTAAAAGGACCCGGTTCACAGTGTAGTATTCAGACAATTGTGGAGACACCTTCATTGGTTGGGTGTTTAACACCACTTTATCCCCTGGTGAAAAGCCTTCAGTAGGGATCTTCTTGTTTCTCCACCCTCTTGGCCTCTTCTTCTTTTCTGTCTCAGAAGATAATCCATGCCTTGGTGGTTCTTTATCTGGGGTGTTGAGTTTCTCATATAGGGGTTTTGGATCTAGTTCTTCCTTGATTTCTTTGGTCTATTACACCATCTCTACTTCTTTCAAGCATGGTTTTAGAAGTCTTGGAGTTAACTCATTGACAGCCTCCTTCAAGCTTTGATCTCTGGCCTTATCCTTCACACAATCTTCTTCTTGAGTGGGCTCCTGCAGGGTTTTAAAAGCATGGAATGCTAGGTGCTCATCATGCTCTCTCAGCAACAATTTCCCTTTTTCAACATCTATCAATGCTCTGCCCATAGCCAAGAAAGGCCTCCCCAGGATGATGGGAGTGTTACGGTCTTCCTTCATATCCAGGATGACAAAATCAGATGGGAGAAGGAATTTTCCCACTTTTACCAGCACATTCTCCACAACTCTAAGTGCTTGCTGAATGAACTTGTCAGCCATTTGAAAAAGTATTCGTGTGGATTTTAGCTCAAAAATTTGGAATTTCCTCATTAAAGACAAAGGCATCAAGTTTATGCTTGCACTAAGGTCACAGATTGACTTCTCGATTGTTGTGTTTCCTATGGTGCAGGGTATATAAGAGCTCCCAGGATCATCTTTCTTCTCTGGCAACTCTCTTTGGAGAATAGCACTACATTCCATTGTCATCTCAACAATTTGTCCTTCTTTTAAGGACTTTTTCTTTGTCAGCACTTTCTTCATAAATTTGGTGTCTTGCATGTCTTTCTTTTCTTAAAAATTTTCAAAATATGTTCTTGATGTTCATCATGATCTTCAAAGTGTTCTTGGTGTTCATCTTGCATTCAAAGTGTTCTTGCATGCATTATTTGTTTTGATCTTAAAATTTTATGTTTTGTTTAATTTTGTTGTTTGTCTCTCTCCTCATTCAAAATTCAAAAGTAAAAAATATCTTTTCCTTTTTCTTCTCATAATTTTCAAAATTTTGAGTTGACTTGGTCAAAAAATTTTAAAATTTAGTTGTTTCTTGTTAGTCAAGTCAAAATTTCAATATATATATATATATACATATATATATCTTTTCAGTAAATAATAGAGAGAAATGAAGGATCAGAACATAAAGCAGAGGAATCACAGAGAAAAAGAGTTCACTGGCGTTAAAATGCCAGTAAAGAGGCATTTTGGGTGTTAAACGCCAGAATGGCTATCATTCTGGGCGTTAAACACCAGAATGGGTAGCATTCTGGGCGTTTAACGCCAGAAATGGCAGCATTCTGGGCGTTCAGAAAAATGCCCAGTAAATAAGGATTCCTGGCATTTAAAACCAGCCAGGGTATCTGGCTGGGCGTTAAACGCCCAAAGAGGCAGCCAAGTGGGCGTTAAACGCCAGAATAGATAGTGTTCATACCCTGACCGAGCTCTCCAAACTCGGTAAAGCTGATAGAAGGCCCGACCTCGACCTAAGGCCCACGTTCGAGGTCGGACCTCGGACAAACAGGCCAAAGAAAGGCCCATCAGAAGGAACTAAGCCCAAAACCTAAAGGCCGAAAGGGCCTGGGAAAGGCGGTTCCGCAAAGATAGAGATGAATCTCCCAAAAGATAAGATAAGATAAGAATATCTTATCCAGGGATGATCGCAGCCAACTACTATAAATACACTGGAGCACCCAGGTATAACTCATACTCTAATTCTACTTGATATCTGCTTGGACCCATGCTAACTTAAGCATCGGAGTGTCATTGCAGGTACAACCCCCCGCCGTTCAGCACAACCAGCTCGGGTCACAGACCCCCCACCTCGGGCCTTGCCAGAAGACCGAGCTACACGTTTCAGGTAACCCTCGGAACATTGGCGCCGTTGCCGGGGACCTGGAAGTCATCCCTTTACCATGGCGGACGACCCTCCCAACAATAACCACGCTACATCAGAACAAGAAGAGGAAGTTGACACCGGAGAACGGCCGGACAGCCCTCTATCACCACACACTCCAGGAGGAAACAAACAGAATCGCCCAAAGACATCACCCCCAGACAAAGATCCACAAAATCCCGAAAGAGAAAAAAGTTCGGAGATTCTGGAAACAGTTCGGGCACAACAAAGCCGGCTGAGACAACTCGAAGAGGACGTAAAGAAGCAGAAGGAAACTGAACAGGATCTGAGAAGGGAAGCTCGCAAACGCAGAGAATTGGAAGAAAAACTGCGGAAGATAGAGGCCAACCTGAAAGATCGGACGGAACACGGCACCACTCCCGAAAGCAACCATGATCCCTTCACACAAGAGATCATGAAAGAGAAGGTACCGCGAAACTTCAAACCACCAGATATGGACCTCTACGACGGCACCACCGATCCAAGTCATCACCTCAGCAATTTCAGAAGCAGAATGTACTTAGTCGACGCCTCCGACGCGATTCGATGCAAAGCCTTCCCCACCACTCTCACTAAGTCAGCCATGAAGTGGTTCGACAACCTGCCACCAGGATCAATCTCCAGCTTTGAAGACCTGACCAAAAAATTCTTAACAAGGTTCTCTATTCAAAAGGACAAGGCAAAACATGCCCCCAGCCTACTCGGGATCAAACAAGGCAACCAAGAAACTCTCAGAGAGTACATGGAGCGATTCAACAAGGCCTGCCTGGACATACAACACTTGCCCACGGAAGCAGCCATCATGGGACTAGCAAACGGCCTAAAAGAAGGACCGTTTAGCCAATCCCTATCCAAAAGATACCCGACCTCCTTATACGAAGTACAAGAACGGGCAGGAAAGTATATCAACATGGAAGAAACCTCCCAGCTGAGAGACTCTTCCAGGAAGGAGTCAACCTACCCGCCCCGAGATCGAGATCGGGAACAGAAAAAGAAAGAAGAATCCAACTCGGACAAGCCACGAAAATACCACAGCTACACTCCCTCCGAGTCTCCCTGGTAGACGTCTACAGAGAAGTATGCCACACCGAGAAGATCCCACCACCCAAACCTCTGAAGCACAAGAGAGCAGGAAGAGATCGGTCCGAGTACTGCGAATATCACAGACTCTACGGCCACTCTACTAACGACTGCCACGACTTAAAGAATGTTATAGAAAAGCTAGCCAGAGAGGGAAAACTCGACAGATACATAGCTGAGAATGGAGAAGAAACCAGAAAGAGAAGACGGGGAGATAACGAAGATCGGGCCGAGCAAACACGAACCCCGCGAACTCCTGAAAGGCACATACACATGATAAACGGAGGTTTCGCAGGGGGAGGGACATCCAAATCCTCACGGAAGAGACACCTCAAAGAAGTCTACCATGTCCGAGAAGACAGCCCCTTACCCGAGTTACCTACTATCTCATTTACCCGAGAAGATGCTCTTGGAATAATACCCGGACACGACGACCCTATGGTGATCACCATCATCCTAGCCAACGCCAACTTACATCGAACCCTGATCGACCAAGGAAGCTCAGCAGATATCCTGTTCAAAGCAGCCTTCGACAAGCTCGGACTCGAAGAAAAAGAGCTAAAAGCCTATCCCACTGACCTGTTTGGACTAGGAGATACCCCGATCCGCCCCTTGGGATACATCTCATTACACACTACCTTTGGAAAAGGCGAGCAAACCAAAACACTAAGCATCGACTACATTGTAGTCGACGTCACTTCAGCATACAATGCCCTCATCGGACGACCAACCCTAAACAGACTAGCGGCTATAGTCTCGACCCCACACCTCTGTATGAAGTTCCCTACCGCAAAGGGAATCGCTACCCTAAAAGGCGACCAAAAACTAGCACGACGATGCTACAACGAAAGCCTGAGCCTAAAAGGGAAAGAGGTCAACACAATAGAACTCGGGCGAGTCCAAGCCCGAGAAGATCTTCGGCCACAACCAGAAGGAGAGACCGAAAAGATCCAGATCGGGAACACACCCGAGAAAGTAACAAACATAGGGGCAAACCTCGAAGCAGGCCTAAAGGAGGAACTCACAACCCTCTTAAGGGAGAATTCCGACCTCTTCGCCTGGAAAGCCTCCGATATACCAGGCATAAGCCCCGACCTGATGTGCCATAAGCTATCAGTATACCCGGGATCCCGACCTGTCCAACAAAGACGCAGGAAGCTCGGGCCCGAACGCATGCAAGCAATAGAAGAACAAGTGCAAGCACTACTAGATGCAGGGTTCATTAGGGAAGTAAAGTACCCCCTATGGCTCGCAAACGTGGTCCTAGTGAAGAAGCCCAATGGAAAATGGAGGATGTGCGTCGACTACACGGATCTCAACAAAGCCTGCCCCAAAGATCCATATCCACTACCGAACATCGACGCCTTAGTCGATGCCGCTTCGGGCTACAGATACCTCTCCTTCATGGATGCATACTCGGGATACAATCAAATCCCGATGTATGGACCCGACCAAGAAAAGACCTCGTTCATAACCCCAAGGGCAAACTACTGCTACGTAGTAATGCCCTTCGGGCTGAAGAACGCAGGGGCAACCTACCAGAGGCTAATGAACAAAATGTTCTCAGAACACATCGGGCTACAGCTAGAGGTGTACGTCGACGACATGCTAGTAAAGACACAAGAAGACAGAAACTTGGTCGCCGACCTCAGCAGTATCTTCGACATCCTCCGGAAACACAACATGAGACTTAACCCGACAAAGTGCACCTTCGCCGCAGAAGCCGGGAAGTTCTTAGGCTTCATGCTGACTCAGAGAGGCATCGAAGCAAACCCGGACAAATGCCAAGCAATACTCAATATGAAAAGCCCGACGTGTGTCAAAGAAGTACAACAACTAAATGGGAGACTAGCCGCCCTATCAAGATTCTTGGCAGGATCAGCGATAAGATCACTCCCTCTCTACTCACTCCTAAAGAAAGGGAAACCCTTCTCTTGGACCCCGGAATGCGAAAAGGCCTTCCAAGAATTCAAGGAATTCCTCGGGCAGCCACCAATCTTAACCCGACCGCTAAAAGGGGAAGAGCTCGTACTATACCTGTCGGTCGGACATCGGGCAGTCGCCTCGGCACTAATACGAGAAAATGAGGAGGGGCAACACCCCATATACTTCGTAAGCAAAGCACTACAAGGGGCCGAATTAAACTATCAGAAAATAGAGAAATTCGCCTATGCACTAGTGTTCACAGCTCGGAGACTCCGCCCCTACTTTCAAGCCCACACCATCAAAGTCCGGACAAACCAACCCATGAGACACATCCTACAAAAGACAGACATGGCAGGACGAATCCTACAATGGGCGGTGGAATTGTCCGAGTTCGACCTCCACTATGAAGCCCGGACTGCCATAAAATCTCAATACCTAGCCGACTTCGTCGCAGAATACACTGAGACCCCGGGAACCCCACTCTCATGGAATCTGTATGTCGACGGATCCTCAAACAAAACAGGAAGCGGGGCCGGTGTTATACTCGAAAGCGATCAAGGAACACGGATTGAGCTATCCCTAAAATTCGAGTTCCAGGCCTCAAATAACCAAGCCGAATACGAAGCCCTACTAGCGGGACTAAAACTAGCCGAAGAGGTCAGAGCAAAGAGGATCACGATCTTCAGCGACTCCCAAGTCGTCACATCACAAGTAAATGGAAGCTACCAGGCCAAAGACCCTACTATGAAAAAATACCTAGACCAAACACAGGCGGAATTACGACACTTCCCGGAAATACAAATCCAGCACATACCCCGGGAGCAAAATGCCCGGGCAGACGCCCTCTCAAAACTTGCTAGCACCAAGCCCGGAGGGAACAACAGAAGTCTCCTCCAAGAAACTCTACAATCCCCCTCCGTGTTAAGGGAGGAAGAAATACTAAATATATCCGGGCAACAACAAGGATGGATAACCCCCATACTCAACTATCTGAAATCGGGAACTCTCCCCGCCGAAAGAAAAGAAGCTAAAAGGCTTACAAAAGACGCCCAGAACTACACGTTAATCCACGACGTATTATACAGAAGAGGATTCTCAAACCCCCTCCTGAGGTGCGTCCCGACCACAGAAACAAAGAGCGTCCTCGAAGAAGTCCACAAAGGCATGTGTGGGAACCATCTCGGAGCCCGGGCCCTGTCCAAGAAAATAGTCAGAGCCGGGTTCTACTGGCCGACCTTGCAAAGAGACGCGGCAGAGTTTGTGAAAATATGCCCCCCCTGCCAAAAACACGCCAATTTTCACAAAGCACCGCCCGAAGACCTCATAAGCATCACCACACCATGGCCCTTCGCAAAGTGGGGACTCGACCTACTCGGCCCATTCCCACAAGGACCGGGGCAAGTCAAGTACCTCATAGTAGGGGTCGACTACTTCACAAAGTGGATCGAGGCTGAACCCTTAGCCACTATTACGGCTCAGAAAAGCCGTAAATTCCTATACAAAAACATTGTCACGAGGTTCGGAGTCCCCTACTCCATCACAACAGACAATGGAACACAGTTCACAGACACAAGTTTTCAGAACTTGGTGGCCGAGCTAAAAATCAAACAGCAGTTCACATCGGTCGAACACCCGCAAGCCAATGGACAAGCAGAGGCCGCAAATAAAGTCATCTTGGCCGGGTTAAAACGAAGACTCCAAGAGGCCAAAGGGGCATGGGCCGATGAACTCCCCCAGGTATTATGGGCATATCGGACAACCCCGCACTCTACAACAGGAGAATCCCCATTCCGACTAGCCTACGGAATGGAGGCAATGATTCCCGTCGAAATAGACGAAGGATCACCCAGAACCATCTTCTACAACGAAGGAGGCAACCCTCAGGCACAAAGGGAAGAACTCGACCTCCTACCCGAGGTCCGAGAAAGAGCCCGAATCAGAGAAGAAGTCTTAAAACGACGAACGGCCCTCAGATATAACCGAAAGGTGATAAAACGAAGCTTCTCCACTCACGACCTGATTTTAATCCGAAACGACATCGGAACACAAAAATCGGGAGAAGGAAAGCTAGCCGCAAATTGGAAGGGGCCCTACAAAGTAACAGAAGTCTTAGGGACAGGCTACTACAAGATATCCGACCTAGAAGGCAATGAGCTGCCCAGAACCTGGCACGCCTGTAACCTAAGACGATACTACAGCTAGAAAAACTTAACCCGAGGTGTACTCTTTTTCCCCACGAGGGTTTTTTAATGAGACACCCGGTTAAGTAGGACACCCGACCTAGTCAAAAGGGTAAACACTTTGTACATATTCTTCTTTTTAATACTAATCAAATTTCTTTATTTTTTCTTTCTCGTTATAAAGCATATCCTAAAAAGTACCCCACCAAGGCGCATTAATTTATGCTCGGCAAAACGCAAAAAATCATTTGCCAAAGGCCATACGAGGTCGGCAAAGATGAAGCGACGAGGTTCAAATTAATGTGAGAAGTTATAAAAGTAACTCTGAAATGGCTCAAAAAGCCAAATAGAAAAGAAGTTACAAAAATAACTTAAAAAAGGCCGACCAAACAACGAAGTCGGACCTGACCAAAGGGGTACTCAAGGATCCCGATGTCCGAGAGTAAACTCGGACCCAAGAAAGAAGCTGGCAAAGAACCAGGACTTCGAGAAACGCTAGCTAAAAAGTTGTTACCCAAAAACAACTAAAAAGCAAAAAGCGAGAAAGTCAAGGCGCTAGCTAAAAAGTTGTTACCCAAAAACAACTAAAAAGCAAAAAGCGAGAAAGTCAAGGCGCTAGCTAAAAAGTTGTTACCCAAAAACAACTAAAAAGCAAAAAGCGAGAAAGTCAAGGCGCTAGCTAAAAAGTTGTTACCCAAAAACAACTAAAAAGAAAAAAGCGAGAAAGTCAAGGCGCTAGCTAAAAAGTTGTTACCCAAAAACAACTAAAAAGCAAAAAGCGAGAAAGTCAAGGCGCTAGCTAAAAGGTTGTTACCCAAAAACAACTAAAAAGCAAAAAGCGAGAAAGTCAAGGCACTAGCTAAAAAGTTGTTACCCAAAAACAACTAAAAAGCAAAAAGCGAGAAGTCAAAGCGCTAGCTAAAAAGTTGTTACCCAAAAACAACTAAAAAAGCAAAAAACGAGAAGTCAAAACGCTAGCTAAAAAGTTGTTACCCGAGAACAACTAAAAAGCATAAAAGCGGAACGAGACAATCGAAACACAAAGCATGGCATAATAAAGCTACAAGAGTAGCTAAAATAGCAGAACAGGTGTCCAAAATGTTTGCAGAAAACATCCAAAAAACAAAAAGCCCACAGGTCGGGCAAAAGCACAAAAAGTACAAAAGATTACAGAGGATCAAGGCCCTTTCCAGACTCCGCATCAACACCTGGCTGAAACATGGATATCGGGACTGCAGGAACAGCACCATCGCTTGGAACCTCCATACCAACTCTATCCTCGGCCAAAGGTGAAGTCGGGTTCACGACCGGAGCCTCGGGGTCGGACACCGGAGCCTTGGGGTCGGACATCGGAACCTCATCCTCAACAGGGGCAGGAACAATCTTCCCCTCCACAACCATGTTATCCGTACTGAACAAACTGAGATCCAATTCAGGAGCAAGAACCCGGACCTGATCCCTCAAATTCACAAACATAGCATCCATACCCTTGGCCACATTATCTTCCAGCTCATAAAAGTCATCCCGAGCAGATTGCAGCTTCTCCTTCGTCTCCACAAGCTCAGCATACAGCTTGGTATAGTTCTCCGTCGCCACCCTCGCCATCTCCTCAGACGTCTTCGCCACCGCCACAGCCGCAGTAGCCCTAGTCTTCTCTTCCTCCAAAGACTCCTCCAGCTCGGCAATCCTAGCATCCTTCAGCTGACTAACCTTATCAAGCTCGGACCGGGCCTTCTCAAGTCGGGAGCTGGTCGCCCCAAGGGGAGCTTTCTTAAACTCCCGAGCAATGGCGGCATGAAGGCTAGCCATCCGAACACAACTCCGCGCCATATACTGAAAGTGATGCTCCATGGACGCATCATCAGTAGAAATAAAAGTCTGAGGAAGAATGTGCTGCTCAACCCAACCGAGAGCATCGAAATCCTTGTCATTGAAACCAGCAGGCTCTCGGGAAGTCTTCTGTTTCTTGGGGGGAGGACCCGAGGTCGAGGTCGGGGAAAGCTGACCGGGTCCGGAGGTCGGAGGATCCTGAGTTATAGCTCGGAACTGAGGGACCGGAATGGTCTTCGACCGAGTCTGAACACCAATTGTAGTCTTCTGCAGAGAAGGTCGGGGAGAAGCTTCAGCCTCGATATTCCGAGATGCCGCAGATTTCTTCGCTCGACGGAGAAACTTCATAGAATCAGCCTGAGAAGACATCTCTGCAGAAACGAAACAAAGAGGTTATCAAACAGAAAGATCAAAACAAAGTCAAAATATGAAAATGAAATCTCAAAAAGAGGTCGGGAACTACCTAACTCGGAACGGAGAAGGCTTGGATCTCCCAACATTTTCTTCGTATCCAAGTGAGGTGCCCGACCCCATAGACTGCTCAACACACCAACGAAAGCCTGTTCCACCTCATCTAGACTCTCGAAAGTGTACTTAACCGACACCACACTCTCTTGCCAACAAAGAGGAAACGAAGGCTCCCCACTCTCATCTAAGAAAAAAGGTCGGACATCTCCAACAGCCCGGACTTTGAAGTAATAGTTTTTGAAATCGTGAAACGACTCATCATACAAAGTGCAAAATTTCCTACCCTGGTTAGCCCTAAACGAAACCCAGGACACCTTCCCAGCACCCGACCCCGGCTTCGTCAGTACAAACAGATAAGAAAAAAGAGAAACAGAAGGGGAGACGCCTAAAATCTGACACAAAAGTTGGAAAAGCTTTAAAAACGCCCAAGAGTTCGGATGGAGTTGTGTAGGGGCAAGGTTACAAGACCAAAGGACCTCGGATTCCAGGTCGGTGAAAGGAAGACGGACACCTAGCTTGGAGAAGAAACAATCATAAGCATAGAAGAAAAGTTTCTCGGAACTCTCTAACGGCGGAAAACACACCCTCTCCTCGGACTCCGGGGCTGCTAACTCGTAATCCCGCTCAGACTCCCTGTTCTCACAAATACTACACTCCCTACGGAACCTAATCAGATACTCAGAATCCACAACAGACGGGACCCTTAAAGGAGCAGGATCTACCCAACCTAGACCACTCGGAATCTTGGTCGACATTGCTTGAAACACCTTTCGAGACATAAAAAAATCTTGCCTACAAAGAAAGAATACAACAGCAAGACAAAAATCACACAAAGGCAGAAAAACCAAATTCAACAAAAACAAAAGAAAGCAAAGTTCTTTTACAAACAAGAAGGCAGCAACTCGAATAACAAAAATGGATCGGAGAAAAGAGTCCCCCCACACACACATACAAAGCAATAGCGGCGCCTCTTTTCGGGGCAACCCGGGCATAGAAGATATCAGAAAAAAGAAGCGTACGAAGAATAAAAGCGAAAAAAGCAAACCTGGAAAAGAAGAAAGCGACGAGCTCCGACGAAAGGAAAAAACGGCGGCGCAGAAAAGAACTCTGAAAAAACGCACAAAAAATGGAAGACGAAGAACAGAGAGAAAGAAGAGAAGATGCTCGAAAAGAAGTGATGAATAAACAAAGAAAAATGAAGAAAGGGGCAAATAAATAAAGCCTCCACAGAGCGCCGCACGGAAATCGAGGAAGAAACGGTAACAAGCAATAAATGCTGAAACGACCGTTTTCAAATTTTGAAAAACTACTATGCCCGAGCTCGACCTTCCGAAAAAAGACGAACTCGGGCAGGGGCACTGTTCATACCCTGACCGAGCTCTCCAAACTCGGTAAAGCTGATAGAAGGCCCGACCTCGACCTAAGGCCCACGTTCGAGGTCGGACCTCGGACAAACAGGCCAAAGAAAGGCCCATCAGAAGGAACTAAGCCCAAAACCTAAAGGCCGAAAGGGCCTGGGAAAGGCGGTTCCGCAAAGATAGAGATGAATCTCCCAAAAGATAAGATAAGATAAGAATATCTTATCCAGGGATGATCGCAGCCAACTACTATAAATACACTGGAGCACCCAGGTATAACTCATACTCTAATTCTACTTGATATCTGCTTGGACCCATGCTAACTTAAGCATCGGAGTGTCATTGCAGGTACAACCCCCCGCCGTTCAGCACAACCAGCTCGGGTCACAGACCCCCCACCTCGGGCCTTGCTAGAAGACCGAGCTACACGTTTCAGGTAACCCTCGGAACAGATAGCATTCTGGGCGTTTAACGCCAGGATGACACAAGGGAGGTAATTTTGTTTCCAATTCGAATTTTTCATTTTTCATGTTTTAATTCATAACTTTTTGCATCAAACATATTTTAAACGTTAATCTTTCAATTTTTTTTAATGTTTTTGAAACTTTTCAAACTAATTTTTTAAAAATCTTTTTCTTAATTTTATTTCATATTTTCGAACATCCCGGTTAACAATTAACATTTTGGATAAAAAATTTCAAGTTTGTTACTTTCTTGTTAATAAAGATTCAATCTTTAAATTCTAGAATCACATATTTTAGTTTCTTGTTAGTCAAGTCATCAATTTTTACTTTAAATATCAAATCTTTTTAAATTCTCTCTCAACTCTTTTTCAAAATAAATTTCAATTATTTTAATTTTAAAATTTTAATTTCAAAATCTTTTTCTAACTTCTTATCTTTTCAAAATTATTTTCAAATATTTTTCAACTAACCACTTGACTTGTTTGTTTTAATTTTAAAAAGTTTACTATTTCTTATCTTTTTCAAAACCACCTAACTACTTTTCCATTTCTAATTTTCGAAAATCACTAACCTTTTTTTTATTTTTTAATTAACTAATTATTTTTGTTTTTTATTTTCTTCTATTTCTTTTTCAAATTTTTGAAACTAACTTAATTAATTAAATAAAATAAAAATATTTTTCTTTTCTCTCTTTTTAAAATTCGAATATTCTCTCTCTCATCTCCTTCTATTTATTTTATTTAATTGCTAAAACTTCTCTTCTAATCATAATTCGAACACCTCTCTCTCTTCTCTCTGTTCAAAATTACTAATCCCCTCTCTCTTCTCATTCTTCTCTTTTTCTATTCTTATACTCACATAAAGGAATCTCTATACTGTGACATAGAGGATTCCACTACTCCCTTTGTTCTCTTATTTTCCTTATGAGTATGAACAGCGATAAAGACATTCTTGTTGAAGTTGATCCTGAACCTAAAAGGTCTCTAAAGAGGAAGCTAAAGCACAACACTCCAGAGAGGACCTTACAGAAAATTTTGAAAAAGAAGCAGACATGGCAGCCGAACCCAACACCAAGTCTAGAGATGCAAGGAAGATGCTTGGTGACTATACTGCACTAACGTCCAACTTCTATGGAAGAAGCATCTCAATTCCTGCCATTGGAGCAAACAACTTTGAGCTTAAGCCTCAATTAGTTTCTGTAATGAAGCAAAATTGGAAGTTTGATGGACTTCCATCAGAAGATCCTCATCAGTTCTTAGCTGAATTCTTGTAGATCTGTGATACTGTTAAGACCAATGGGGTTGATCCTGAGCTCTACAGACTTATGCTTTTCCCCTTTGCTGTAAGAGACAATGTTAGGATATGGTTGGACTCACAACCTAGAGAAAGCTTGAACTCTTGGGATAAGTTGGTCAGTGCTTTCTTGACCAAATTCTTTCCACCTTTAAAGATGAGCAAGCTTAGAGTGGAAGTCCAAACCTTCAGACAGAAGGAAGGTGAATCTCTCTTTGATGCTTGGGAAAGATACAAGAAATTAACCAAAAGGTGTCCTTCTGACATGCTTCCAGAATGGAGCATCATATGTATATTCTAGGATGGTCTGTCTGAATTATCCAAGATATCATTGGACCATTCTGCTGGTGGATCTCTTCATCTGAAAATACCTGCAAAAGCCCGGGAACTCATTGAGATGGTTGTAAATAACCAGTTCATGTACACTTCTGAAAGCAATCCTATGAATAATGGGATGACTCAGAAGAAATGAGTTCTTGAAATTGATACTTTGAATGCCATATTGGCTCATAATAAAATATTGACTCAGCAAGTCAATATGATTTCTAAGAATCTGACTGGATTGCACATTGCATCCGGCAGTACTAAAGAAGCCTCCTCTAAAGGAGAAGCTTATGACCCTGAGAATCCTACAATGAAAGAGGTGAATTACATGGGAGAACCCTATGGAAACACCTATAATCCTTCATGGAGAAATCATCCGAATTTCTCATGGAAGGATCAACAGAAGCCTCAACAAGGCTTCAATAATAATAATAGTGGGAGAAATAGGCTTAGCAATAGCAAGCCTTTTCCATCTTCTTCTCAGCAGCAGACAGAGAATTCTGAGCAGAGCCACTCTGGCTTAGCTAACAGAGTCTCTGATCTATCTAAGGCCACTTTCAATTTCATGATTGAGACAAGGTCTTCCATCAGAAATTTGGAGGCACAAGTGGGTAAGCTAAGTAAAAGAGTTACTGAAACTCCTCCTAGTACTCTCCAAAGAGAGAGTGCAAGGCCATCAATATAACCAAAATGGCCGAACCTACAAAGGAGGAATAGGCGGTGATCTCCAGTAAGGAAGACCTCACTGGACATCCACTGACCACTAAGAAGTTCCCTAATAGGGAACCAAAGGAATCTGAGGCTCATACAGAGACCGTAGAGATTCCACTGAACTTACTGTTACCATTCATGAGCTCTGATGAGTATTCTTCTTGAAGATGAAGATATTGTTGAAGAGCAAGTTGCTCGGTATCTAGGAGCAATCATGAAACCGAATGCCAAGTTATTTGGTAATGAGACTTGAGAGGAAGAACCTCCATTGCTCATCAATGAACTGAATGCCTTGGTTCAGCTGAAAATACCTCAGAAGAAACCGGATCCTAGAAGGTTCTTAATACCTTGTACTATAGGCAACATGACCTTTGAGAAAGCTCTGTGATGACAAGTCATCTTAGCCTAGTTTTACTAGTCTTTTTCTTTTGTTTTCACTTGAATTATGCACTTTCTTGAGGCTTAAGCAAGCTAAGTTAGGTAGATTTTCATGCTTCCTTTGATTAAACCAACCATATATGATTTAATGCAAATTCATGAGGTTTGATGCCATAATTGGTGCATATTAGGATAGAATGATCATCTCATGATTTCAAGCATAGCTTTGATGTGTTTGGTTGATTTATGATAGGTGAAGAAAGCTTGGAAAAGGATTGAAGTGAGAAGGAATGGCTAGAAGCTAAGATGAGACAATGAATCAAGGGAGATTGAACCAGGAACAAATGAAGTTGGAATTGAAGTTAGCCCCAACGTTAGCCCCTAACTTGGAGGCTAACGTTGGGAACTAAAATTGCTCCCAGGGGTTAGCCACGTTAGCGCCAACGTTAGCCCCTAACTTGGAGGCTAACGTTGGCATTTGAATTGTTTCCCAGGGGTGTGCAACGTTAGCGCCAACGTTAGCCCCTAACTTGGAGGCTAACGTTGGCGCCATTCCAACATGAAGCAAGGCCAACGTTAGGGACAAAGTTAGCCCCCTAACGTTGGCCCAAACGTGAAGTGCAGAGAATGGGGTTTGCTGCTAAAAAAAGTTAGCCATGAAGTTAGCCCCTAACTTTGAGGCTAACTTTAAAAACCCAACTTTGCAAAACTCACATCCGGTTCAATTGATTCACTTGGGTCTCTTTCCAAATTTCAAGAGCAATCAACCAAGGCCTCCTTCAACCCAATTCCATCAAGAGAAAAGGCCCAAACCAAGGCTTGAAGATCAATTGAAGAAGGTGTATAAATAGGCTAGAATTCAATTTGTTTTGGGAGAGTTCTCTTTTTAGAATTTTGCTGAGAGCTTTCCTTGAGTTTTGAGTTACAGAGTAATATTTAGTTTCTTGTTTCGGGGGAAGGAGAAGTCCATTCTCTTCCTCTTAGCTTTCAATTTCAATTACACTTGTCTTGGATCTTGGGTTGGAGAATTGAAGGAATTCTGTTTCAATCTCACCTTAGATCTCTCTTTTGATTTACTGTTTAATTGAATTTAGCTTCCTGTTAATTGCTCTTCTTCTATTTCCCTTGCAATTTACAATTTCCTGGCTATTGTTCTTGTTGGATCTAGGAAGGCATTGAGATCTAGACTCAGTTTTCTAGTCTCTGGGTCCTGAGATCCAATTCTCACATTTTAAATTTTCTGCTCTTGCTTTACTTATTCATTTACCTTTCTGTTTTAACTACGATCTAATCCCAATTCCCAATTATCCTTCTGTTCGATGCAATTTTACTCTTCCTTGTTTAATTTCTGCAAATCCAACTCCCAATTCCCTTTACAATTCAAGTCATTTACATTTCCAGCACTTTAAGATTTTGCAATTTACATTACTTGCTCTTTAAGTTTCTGCCATTTAATTTCTTGTTCTTTAAGATTCAGCAATTTACTCATTGCTCTCTTTACTTTCAATGCAATTTAAATTCTGCAACTCAATCAACCAAATCTTGATTCGCTTGACTAATTCAACCACTAAACTAAAATTGCTCAATCCTTCAATCCCTGTGGGATCGACCTCACACCCGTGAGTTTTTATTACTTGATGCGACCCGGTATACTTGCCGGTTAGATTGGTGTTATTTTTGGGAGAGATTCTTGTCTCAACCTAAAATATCCCATCAAGTTTTTGGCGCCGTTGCCGGGGATTGATTAGATTGACAATGATTAAGTGAGGTAGAAGTTTAGATCAAGCACTTTTTCTTTAATTTTGATTAACCCACTAACTGTTTGAAGATTTGCCTCTACTAACCTACTAACCATTTGAAGTTTTGTCTCAACCGATTACATTCAATTTTCAAAACTACCATTGTGTGTTCCGTTTGTTGATCTATGTCACAGGAAAGTAGAGCAGCAAAAGGGAAAGACATCATTGAAGAAGGAATTTCTGAGAAAGAAGAACATCACAACATGAATCCGCAACTCATTACATCAATCAAGAAAAAATTGTTCTTACAGCGGAAATCCAGTGGAAGACCCTGAACAGCATATATCCATTTTTCTAAAGACTTGTGGTGCTATCAGCCCCATTGGTGTAAATCATGACACCTGTAAGCTCTTGCTATTTCCATTCTCGCTAAAGGATGAAGCTGCACAATGGTTCGAAACCTGTTCCCCGGGAAGTATTACTAGTTGGGACGATTTGGTTACCAAATTTCTGGCCAAATTCTCCCCATCTCAACAAAACATCAAGATGACAAAGGGGATTCAGCCATTCATACAAGGAGAGGAAGAGTCATTGTCCAAACCATGGGAAAAATACAAGAAAGTAGATGACAAAGAGGGTTTCCGAGCATTCTATATAGGATTAACCCCAGAAATAAGGAGAGCAGTGGATTACGTCTTAGATAGCCTCTTCAAAGCAACAGCAGCTGGCCAAGGAACTATAGAGCTCAAGAACAAGAGGGACAACAACCAACACTCACCTGAGACTCCACAGAATGCAACTTCAGATGAGGAGATAAAGAATCTTGAAGGAATAAAGGCAATCATGGATCAAAGCAAACAGCTACATCAGCAAACTCAGCAACAATTGGGGTCAATAGCTAGACAAATTGACTTTCTCCATTCTACTACAGTGAAGGCACAATTTCCACCATGGAAACCACATTCTTATCTAGGAATGAAGGAATCTCAATGCCAGGAACAAAGAGACTTCAATTTTAACAACCAAAGTCACTCCAGCATGCCCCAACATCAGTCTCAGAATGATGTGTACATCCCACCCTGGAGAATTCAATCCAACTGGAAGGAAGGCGAAAGCCAAAATCAAAAACCAAGGGATTTCAACTGCAATAACCCCAATTTCAAAAATCAGCATACAAACCATTCCCACAACAACAATCATCAAGCACTACCCCAACACACACACCTCCAACCCCAGCCTACCTCACCATTCGCCCAAAATAATTCTTATCAACCACCACAGTTGACACAGCCACAACCATTTCCAACTGCTCCAGGAACTTATGTTCTAGAAACACTGATGGAAAGATTTATGAAAATTCAAGAAATGATGGCAATAGAGCAGGAAGAAATAAAGAAGCATCAAGAGATGATAAGCAAAAACCAAGAAACTGTACTTAGAAGACTTGAAAGGCAGATGGAACAACTAGTTCAAAACCTTGCTGAACTGAATGAGAGGAAGGGAATGTTGAGCCCAAAGAGCCATGAGAAGGAGGCTAGGTTGAAGGAAAGGGAAGTTGTGGAGGAAAGTAAGAAGTCTCAACTTCCATGATCAGAGGGTGGAGAATGTCAAGCTAGTGACAATAAAAGAGCGCTTGTTGGAAGGCAACCCAACCAGAGGTAACTATGTTTTCATATCCAATTCAATAAAACTGTTAATTAGTTTTATCTAGATTGCAAGAAGCTAAGTTTGGTGTTGCACACCAAAACAATTTAAGGGAGAATGAAAATTTCTAAGTTTGGTGTTCCACCAAAATTTCATTCAGAAACACATTCTCACTCTCTGCCATAAGGCTAGCTTCATGCATTTAGACGAACTAGTTAATTATCTTACTGTTTTTTAGTTTTTAGTCTATTACCTTAGAAAAAGAAGAAAGAGTTTCACACATGGTTAATTTGATGCATTGGCAAGGTACTAAGTTTGGTGTTCCCACACCAAAGTAAGTTCAAAAAGCCCACAAATAAATCATGCAGACTAACCACTGTTTCTAAGTGCTTGGGGAACAAGCAACTTTCAATATCATTGCAGAGTATCATACAAGCCTTTGGAGGGATTTATCATCATCAATCAAAGAAGCAAGAGATGAACATAAAGGCTAGCATTAATGATGATGAGAAGGAAAGCAAGTGAACTCCAACAGGTTGTATTGTTAAGTGATTGTTTTACATCAATTGTTGCTGTGATTGAAAGTTAGATTGTATCCTTAATTGCCCTGTTTGTCTGCATCATTTAGTTTTCTTTTTATGTTCCTGCCTGCCTGCATAGCATAATCTCCCTTTATAATTCAATAAGCAAGATGGCTGATCATTCACAACATTCTTATCTTCAAAACTTGTTTGCACTCAATTTTCAAGAATGCATCACATGATAGTTCTTTGAAAAGAAGGATTGAGGGATTAAAATAATTTTGAGGAAAGCAAAAGATTAGGAGAAGTGGTGGTTCTAGTTGTATGATTATGTATTGAGGTTGCATGCTTGTGAAAACTTGCATGGGAGCTCATAGGCAGGATATGAAGTTCAAAGAAGTATTGTGGAGATTCTCAAAAATCAATTGATCCAAGAAGCAGCAAACAAAATAAAAAGAAAAGAAAAGAAAATACAAAAACAAAAAGAACATGGCCCAAGGCTCTGAGCATCAATTACTAGGCAGAAAAAGAAAGAAAGAAACAAAAACTCAAAAGAGTTGCTATCCTAGTAAATGCTTGTGGTTGAAGTGTGTCAGGGAAAGAGGCTTGAGCAAGTAAATCCGAGGGGTGCCTTAACACCTAATACCTTAAAACCAACTGGTTTAGGAGTATTGATTGAAAGCTTATCTAAAGAGCCGCCTTGAGACATGACACTTAGAGTCGAGGTCAAAAACACAGAAATAATAAGCTGCTTCAAGGTGATTACATATAAAGAGATCTCCATGATACCATTTGGATGAAAATCCTAAAGACCTACGACTCCCAATATGTAAAGACTAGTGAGCACTGAAACCCTTGCTTGAGCATATAATTCAGAGTTTACCCCACTGTTACTTAATCACTTCTCTCACTATAATTCACAAGTGTTCCTCAATCCATCTTAATTGAAAGAACCTTTGAGCATAATTCATTTCTTGCTTGGGGACAAGCAAGCTTTAAGTTTGGTGTTGTGATGACAAGTCATCTTAGCCTAGTTTTACTAGTCTTTTTCTTTTGTTTTCACTTGAATTATGCACTTTCTTGAGGCTTAAGCAAGCTAAGTTAGGTAGATTTTCATGCTTCCTTTGATTAAACCAACCATATATGATTTAATGCAAATTCATGAGGTTTGATGCCATAATTGGTGCATATTAGGATAGAATGATCATCTCATGATTTCAAGCATAGCTTTGATGTGTTTGGTTGATTTATGATAGGTGAAGAAAGCTTGGAAAAGGATTGAAGTGAGAAGGAATGGCTAGAAGCTAAGATGAGACAATGAATCAAGGGAGATTGAACCAGGAACAAATGAAGTTGGAATTGAAGTTAGCCCCAACGTTAGCCCCTAACTTGGAGGCTAACGTTGGGAACTAAAATTGCTCCCAGGGGTTAGCCACGTTAGCGCCAACGTTAGCCCCTAACTTGGAGGCTAACGTTGGCATTTGAATTGTTTCCCAGGGGTGTGCAACGTTAGCGCCAACGTTAGCCCCTAACTTGGAGGCTAACGTTGGCGCCATTCCAACATGAAGCAAGGCCAACGTTAGGGACAAAGTTAGCCCCCTAACGTTGGCCCAAACGTGAAGTGCAGAGAATGGGGTTTGCTGCTAAAAAAAGTTAGCCATGAAGTTAGCCCCTAACTTTGAGGCTAACTTTAAAAACCCAACTTTGCAAAACTCACATCCGATTCAATTGATTCACTTGGGTCTCTTTCCAAATTTCAAGAGCAATCAACCAAGGCCTCCTTCAACCCAATTCCATCAAGAGCAAAGGCCCAAACCAAGGCTTGAAGATCAATTGAAGAAGGTGTATAAATAGGCTAGAATTCAATTTGTTTTGGGAGAGTTCTCTTTTTAGAATTTTGCTGAGAGCTTTCCTTGAGTTTTGAGTTACAGAGTAATCTTTAGTTTCTTGTTTCGGGGGAAGGAGAAGTCCATTCTCTTCCTCTTAGCTTTCAATTTCAATTACACTTGTCTTGGATCTTGGGTTGGAGAATTGAAGGAATTCTGTTTCAATCTCACCTTAGATCTCTCTTTTGATTTACTGTTTAATTGAATTTAGCTTCCTGTTAATTGCTCTTCTTCTATTTCCCTTGCAATTTACAATTTCCTGGCTATTGTTCTTGTTGGATCTAGGAAGGCATTGAGATCTAGACTCAGTTTTCTAGTCTCTGGGTCCTGAGATCCAATTCTCACATTTTAAATTTTCTGCTCTTGCTTTACTTATTCATTTACCTTTCTGTTTTAACTACGATCTAATCCCAATTCCCAATTATCCTTCTGTTCGATGCAATTTTACTCTTCCTTGTTTAATTTCTGCAAATCCAACTCCCAATTCCCTTTACAATTCAAGTCATTTACATTTCCAGCACTTTAAGATTTTGCAATTTACATTACTTGCTCTTTAAGTTTCTGCCATTTAATTTCTTGTTCTTTAAGATTCAGCAATTTACTCATTGCTCTCTTTACTTTCAATGCAATTTAAATTCTGCAACTCAATCAACCAAATCTTGATTCGCTTGACTAATTCAACCACTAAACTAAAATTGCTCAATCCTTCAATCCCTGTGGGATCGACCTCACACCCGTGAGTTTTTATTACTTGATGCGACCCGGTATACTTGCCGGTTAGATTGGTGTTATTTTTGGGAGAGATTCTTGTCTCAACCTAAAATATCCCATCACTCTGCGTGACCTACGGTCTGGTATAAACCTCATGCCACTCATTGTAATGGAGAAGCTAGGAATATTTGAGGTACAAGCTGCAAGAATCTCACTAGAGATGGCAAACAAATCAATGAAACATCCCTGCATCCCTGCTGACTTCATAATCTTAGACACCAGGAAGGATGATGATGAATCCATCATCCTTGGAAGACCCTTCTTAGCCACAGCAAGAGCTGTGATTGATGTGGACAGAGGAGAGTTAGTCCTGCAACTGAATGAGGACTACCTTGTGTTTAAGGCTCACGGATCTTCTTCTGTAAACATGGAGAAAAAGCATGAAAAGCTTCATCCAACTCTCTTCATACAGAGTCAAGTAGAGCCCCCACACTCAAACTCTAAGTTTGGTGTTGGGAGGCCACAATCATGCTTTGAGCATCTGTGAAGCTCTGTAAGAGCTTCCTGTCAAGCTATTGACATTAAGGAAGAGCTTATTGAGAGGCAACCCAATCTTATTTATCTATGTTAATTACTTTTTCATTTTATTTTCCAGTGTTAGTCTATGTTTTCTTTAGGTTGATGATCATGTAGAGTGGTGCGCGAAATTGTGATCACTACACAACTTTGCACAACTAACCAGCAAGTGCACTGGGTCGTCCAAGTAATAAACCTTACGCGAGTAAGGGTCGATCCCACGGAGATTGTTGGTATGAAGCAAGCTATGGTCACCTTGTAAATCTTAGTCAGGCAGACTCAAATGGGTATAGTGATATACGAATAAAGCATAAAGATAAAGATAGAGGTACTTATGTAATTCATTGGTAGGAACTTCAGATAAGCGTATGAAGATGCCTTCCCTTCCGTCTCTCTGCTTTCCTACTGTCTTCATCCAATCCTTCTTACTCCTTTCCATGGCAAGCTTATGTAGGGTTTCACCGTTGTCAGTGGCTACCTCCCATCCTCTCAGTGAAAATGTTCCTATGCTCTGTCACAGCATATGGCTAATCAGCTATCGGTTCTCGGTCAGGCCGGAATAAAATCCATCGATTCTTTTGCGTCTGTCACTAACGCCCCGCCTGCTAGGAGTTTGAAGCACGTCACAGTCATTCAATCATTGAATCCTACTCAGAACACCACAGACAAGGTTAGACCTTCCGGATTCTCTTGAATGCCGCCATCAGTTCTCGCCTATACCACGAAGACTCTGATCTCACGGAATGGCTGGCTCGTTTGTCAGGCGAGCACTCGGTTGTCAGGCGATCAACCATGCATCGTGTATCAGGAATCTAAGAGATAAACACTAGAGCCTTGTTTGCTTGTAGAACAGAAGTGGTTGTCAGTCACTTTGTTCATAGGTGAGAATGATGATGAGTGTCACGGATCATCACATTCATCAAGTTGAAGAACAAGTGATATCTTGGACAAAGAACAAGCGGAATTGAATAGAAGAACAATAGTAATTGCATTAATACTCGAGGTACAGCAGAGCTCCACACCTTAATCTATGGTGTGTAGAAACTCCACCGTTGAAAATACATAAGAACAAAGTGATCATTGGTTTCGGCCCCAGAGAGGGAACCAGAAGAACCAAGATGAAAATACAATAGTAAGAGGTCCTATTTATAAGAAACTAGTAGCCTAGGGTGTACAGAGATGAGTAAATGACATAAAAATCCACTTCCGGGCCCACTTGGTGTGTGCTTGGGCTGAGCAATGAAACAATTTCGTGTAGAGACTCTTCTTGGAGTTAAACGCCAGCTTTTATGCCAGTTTGGGCGTTTAACTCCCATTTAGGTGCCAGTTCCGGCGTTTAACGCTGGGATTTCTGAGGGTGACTTTGAACGCCAGTTTGGGCCATCAAATCTTGGGCAAAGTATAGACTATCATATATTGCTGGAAAGCCCAGGATGTCTACTTTCCAACGCCGTTGAGAGCGCGCCAATTGGGCTTCTGTAGCTCCAGAAAATCCACTTCGAGTGCAGGGAGGTCAGAATCCAACAGCATCTGCAGTCCTTTTCAGTCTCTGGATCAGATTTTTGCTCAGGTCCCTCAATTTCAGCCAGAAAATACCTGAAATCACAGAAAAACACACAAACTCATAGTAAAGTCCAGAAAAGTGAATTTTAGCTAAAAACTATTAAAAATATACTAAGAACTTAACTAAAACTACTAAAAACATACTAAAAACAATGCCAAAAAGGGTACAAATTATCCGCTCATCATAGAGTAACAAAAATAGGTGCAGAATTAAAGCAAAATAAAAAATAGCATAAAAAATAGCACACCCTGGAGGATAGGCTTACTGGCGTTTAAACGCCAGTAAGGATAGCAAAATGGGCGTTTAACGCCTAGTCTGGCAGCATTCTGGGCGTTAAACACTAGAAATGGCACACAGACTGGTGTTTAACGCCAGAAAAGGGTGTCTGGTGTCTAACTGGCGTTAAAAACCAGTAAGGGTAGCAGAATGGGCGTTTAACGCCCAGTCTGACAGCATTCTGGGTGTTAAGCATCAGAATTGGCAGCCAGACTGGTGTTTAACGTCAGAAAAGGGCATCAGCATGGCGTTTAACGCCAGAAATGGCACAAAAAGGGCGTTTAAACACCAAAAAGGTGCAGGGATGAGAAATTCTTGACACCTCAGGATCTGTGGACCCCAGAGGATCCCCACCTAACCCAACTCACTCTCTCTTCTCTTCACACCTTTCCATAACACCCTTCCCCCAAACATCACTCCCTATCAAATCCTACCCTCTTCCCCATAATCTCTCCATCACTCACATCCATCCACTAAATTGTTGCTTGTCCTCAAGCAACTGAAAATCAAATAAGATAAAAAGAAGAGAATATACTATAGACTCCAAATTATCAATGAAACTTAGCTCCAAATTAGATGAGTGGGACTAGTAGCTTTTTGCCTCCAAACAGTTTTGGCATCTCACTTTATCCTTTAAAATTCAGAATGATTGGCTTCTTTAGGAACTCAGAATCCAGATAATGTTATTGATTCACCTAGTTAAGTATGATGATTCTTGAACACAGCTACTTATTGAGTCTTGGCCGTGGCCCAAAGCACTCTGTCTTCCAGTATTACCACCGGATACATACATGCCACAGACACATAATTGGGTGAACCTTTTCAGATTGTGACTCAGCTTTGCTAAAGTCCCCAATTAGAGGTGTCCAGGGTTCTTAAGCACACTCTTTTTGCCTTGGATCACAACTTTATTTCTTTCTTTTTCTTTCTTTTTCTTTCTCCCCTTTTTTTCAGTTTTTTTTTTGTATTCACTACTTTTTCTTGCTTCAAGAATCACTTTTATGATTTTTCAGATCCTCAGTAACATGTCTCCTTTTTCATCATTCTTTCAAGAGCCAACAATTTTAACATTCATGAACAACAAATTCAAAAGACATATGCACTGTTCAAGCATACATTCAGAAAACAAAAAGTATTGTCACCACATCAAACTAATTAAGCTAGTTTTAAAGATGAATTCGAAATCCTGTACTTCTTGTTCTTTTGTAATGAAAACAGTTTTCATTTAAGAAAGGTGATGGATTCATAGGACATTCATAACTTTAAGGCATAAACACTAAGACACTAATGATCATAAGACACAAACATGGATAAACATAAAGCATAAATTTTCGAAAAACAGAAAAATAAAAAAACAAGGAGATTAAAGAACGGGTCCACCTTAGTGATGGCGGCTCTTTCTTCCTCTTGAAGATCCTATGGAGTGCTTGAGCTCCTCAATGTCTCTTCCTTGTCTTTGTTGCTCCTCTCTCATGATTCTTTGATCTTCTCTAATTTCATGGAGGATGATGGAGTGTTCTTGATGCTCCACCCTTAGTTGTCCCATGTTGGAACTCAATTCTCCTAGGGAGGTGTTTAGTTGCTCCCAATAGCCTTGTGGAGGAAAGTGCATCCCTTGAGGTATCTCAGGGATCTTATGATGAGAGGGGTCTCTTATTTGCTCCATCCTTTTCTTGGTGATGGGCTTGTCCTCATCAATGGGGGTGTCTCCCTCTATGTCAACTCCTACTGAATAACAGAGGTGACAAATGAGATGAGGAAAGGCTAACCTTGCCAAGGTGGACGACTTGTCCGCCACCTTGTAGAGTTCTTGAGCTATGACCTCATGAACTTCCACTTCTTCTCCAATCATGATGCTATGAATCATGATGGCCCGGTCTAGAGTAACTTCGGACCGGTTGCTAGTGGGAATGATTGAGCGTTGGATAAACTCCAACCATCCTCTAGCCACGGGCTTGAGGTCATGCCTTCTCAATTGAACCGGCTTCCCTCTTGGTTGACTGTGAGGACTTGGTCCAACCTTTGATCAAAGTTGACCCTTCTAGTGTAAGGATGTTCATCTCCTTGCATCATGGGCAAGTTGAATGCTAACCTTACATTTTCCGGACTAAAATCCAAGTATTTCCCCCGAACCATAGTAAGATAATTCTTTGGATTCGGGTTCCCATTTTGATCATGGTTCTTGGTGATCCATGCATTGGCATAGAACTCTTGAACCATCAAGATTCCGACTTGTTGAATGGGGTTGGTAAGAACTTTCCAACCTCTTCTTCGGATCTCATGTCGAATCTCCGGATGTTCACCCTTTTTGAGTGAAAAAGGGACCTCGGGGATCACCTTCTTCAAGGCCACAACTTCATAGGAGTGGTCTTGAAGCACCCTTGAGATGAATCTTTCCATCTCCCATGACTCGGAGGTAGAAGCTTTTGCCTTCCCTTTCCTCTTTCTAGAGGTTTCTCCGGCCTTGGATGCCATAAATGGTTATGGAAAAACGAAAAAGCAACGCTTTTACCACACCAAACTTAAAAGGTTTGCTCGTCCTCGAGCAAAAGAAGAAAGAAGAGAGTAGAAGAAGAAGAAATGAGGAAGAAGGGAATGGCTTTGTGTTCGGCCAAAGAGGGGGAGAAGTGGTGTTTAGGTTGTGTGAAAATGAAGGGGTGAAGAAGGGTATATATAGGAGAAGGGGGGTCATGGTTCGGTCAAGTGAGGGTGGGTTTGGGTGGGAAAGTGGTTTGAATTTGAATGGTGAGGTAGGTGGGGTTTTATGAAGGATGGATGTGAGTGGTGAAGAAGAGAGAGAGAGTGGTGGGGTTGGTGGGGATCATGTGGGGTCCACAGATCCTGAGGTGTCAAGGAAAAGTCATCCCTGCATCAAATGGCATGCAAAAACGTGTTTTGAGCCAATTCTGGCGTTAAACGCCGGGCTGGTGCCCATTCCTGGCGTTTAACGCCAGGTTCTTGCCCTTTTCTGGCGTTAAACGCCAGTCTGGTGCCCCTTTCTGGCGTTAAACGTCCAGAATGGTGCCAGACTGGGCGTTAAACGCCCAACTGCTAGCCTCACTGGCGTTTAAACGCCAGTGGGTTCTTCCTCCAGGGTGTGCTATTTTTCTTCCTGTTTTTCATTCTGTTTTTGCTTTTTCAATTGATTTTGTGACTTCTCATGATCATCAACCTACAAAAAAAAAATAAAATAACAAAAGAAAATAGATAAAATATAACATTGGGTTGCCTCCCAACAAGCGCTTCTTTAATGTCAGTAGCTTGACAGATGGCTCTCATGGAGCCTCACAGATACTCAGAGCAATGTTGGAACCTCCCAACACCAAACTTAGAGTTTGAATGTGGGGGTTCAACACCAAACTTAGAGTTTGGTTGTGGCCTCCCAACACCAAACTTAGAGTTTGACTGTGGGGGCTCTGTTTGACTCTGAATTGAGAGAAGCTCTTCATGCTTCCTCTCTATGGTGACAGAGGGATATCCTTGAGCCTTAAACACAAAGGATTCTTCATTCACTTGAATGATCAGTTCACCTCCATCAACATCAATCACAGCCTTTGCTGTGGCTAGGAAGGGTCTGCCAAGGATGATGGATTCATCCATGCACTTCCCAGTCTCTAGGACTATGAAATCAGTAGGGATGTAATGGTCTTCAACTTTTACCAAAACATTCTCTACAAGTCCATGAGCTTGTTTTCTTGAGTTGTCTGCCATCTCCAGTGAGATTCTTGCAGCTTGTACCTCAAAGATCCCTAGCTTCTCCATTACAGAGAGAGGCATGAGGTTTACACTTGACCCTAAGTCACACAGAGCCTTCTTGAAGGTCATGGTGCCTATGGTTCAAGGTATGGAAAACTTCCCAGGATCTTGTCTCTTTTGAGGTAATTTCTGCCTAGACAAGTCATCCAGTTCTTTGGTGAGCAAAGGGGGTTCATCCTCCCAAGTCTTATTTCCAAATAACTTGTCATTTAGTTTCATGATTGCTCCAAGGTATTTAGCAACTTGCTCTTCAGTGACATACTCATCCTCTTCAGAGGAAGAATACTCATCAAAGCTTATGAATGGCAGAAGTAAATCCAATGGAATCTCTATGGTCTCAATTTGAGCCTCAGATTCCCATGGTTCCTCAGTAGGGAACTCAGTAGAGGCTAGTGCACGTCCATTGAGGCCTTCCTCAGTGGCGTTCACTGCCTCTCCTTCCTCTCCAAATTCGGCCATGTTGATGGCCTTGCACTCTCCTTTTGGATTTTCTTCTGTATTGCTTGGAAGAGTACTTGGAGGGAGTTCAGTAATTTTCTTGCTCAGCTGTCCCACTTGTGCCTCCAAATTCCTAATGGAGGACCTTGTTTCAGTCATGAAACTTTGAGTGGTTTTGATTAGATCAGAGACCATGGTTGCTAAGTCAGAGGGGTTCTGCTTAGAATTCTCTGTCTGTTGCTGAGAAGATGATGAAAAAGGCTTGCTATTGCTAAACCTGTTTCTTCCACCATTATTGTTGTTGAAACCTTGTTGAGGTCTCTCTTGATTCTTCCATGAGAAATTTGGGTGATTTCTCCAAGAAGAATTATAGGTGTTTCCATAAAGTTCTCCTAGGTAATTCACCTCTTCCATTGAAGGGTTCTCAGGATCATAAGCTTCTTCTCCAGATGAAGCATCCTTAGTACTGCTTGGTGCATTTTGCATTCCAGACAGACTTTGAGAAATCAAATTGACTTGTTGAGTCAATATTTTATTCTGAGCCAGTATGGCATTCAGAGTATCAATCTCAAGAACTCCTTTCTTCTGACTAGTCCCATTGTTCACAGGATTCCTTTCAGAAGTGTACATGAATTGGTTATTTGCAACCATTTCAATTAGCTCTTAAGCCTCTGTAGGCGTCTTATTCAGATGAAGAGATCCTTCAGCAGAGCTATCCAAAGACATCTTGGACAGTTCAGAGAGACCATCATAGAAAATACCTATGATGCTCCATTCAGAAAGCATGTCTGAGGGACACTTTCTGATCAATTGTTTGTATCTTTCCCAAGCTTCATAGAGGGATTCACCATCCTTTTGTCTGAAGGTTTGGACTTCCACTCTAAGCTTACTCAATTTTTGAGGTGGAAAGAACTTTGCCAAGAAGGCATTGACTAGCTTTTCCCAAGAGTCCAGGCTTTCTTTAGGTTGAGAGTCCAACCATATTCTAGCTCTGTCTCTTACAGCAAAAGGGAATAGCATCAGTCTGTAGACCTCAGGGTCAACCCCATTAGTCTTGACTGTGTCACAGATTTGCAAGAATTCAGCTAAAAACTGATGAGGATCTTCCAATGGAAGTCCATGGAACTTGCAATTCTGTTGCATTAGAGAAATTAATTGAGGCTTAAGCTCAAAGTTGTTTGCTCCAATGGCAGGGATAGAGATGCTTCTCCCATAGAAGTCGGGAGTAGGTGCAGTAAAGTCACCCAGCACCTTCCTTGCATTGTTGGCATTGTTGTTGTTTTCGGCTGCCATGTCTTCTTCTTTGAAGAATTCGGTCAGGTCCTCAACAGAGAGTTGTGCCTTAGCTTCTCTTAGCTTTCGCTTCAAGGTCCTTTCAGGTTCAGGGTCAGCTTCAACAAGAATGCCTTTGTCTCTGCTCCTGCTCATATGAAAGAGAAGAGAACAAGAAAATATGGAATCCTCTATGTCACAGTATAGAGATTCCTTGAGGTGTCAGAGGAAGAAGAAAGATAGAAGACAGAAGTAGAAAATTCAAATTTATCAAAGAAGATGGAGTTCGAATTTTGCATTAAGGAATAGTGTTAGTCCATAAATAGAAGGATGTGGGAAGAAGGGAAGCAATTTTCGAAAATTAAGTAAAAGATTTTGAAAACATTTTTGAAAAACACTAATTGATTTTCGAAAATAAGAGTGGGAAAGAAATCAAGTGATTTTTGAAAAAGATTTTTAAATTAGAAGTTAAAAAGATTTGATTGAAAACTATTTTGAAAAAGATGAGGTTAAGAAGATATGATTGATTTTAAAAATATGTGATTGAGAAGATATGATTTGAAAACAATTTTAAAAAGATTTGATTTTAAAAATTAATAACTTGGCTATCAAGAAAAGATATGATTCAAACATTAAACCTTTCTCAACAGAAAAGGCAACATACTTGAAATGTTGAATCAAATCATTAATTGATAGCAAGTATCTTTGAAAAAGGAAAGAAATTAATTTTGAAAACATTTGATTGAAAAGATATGATTTGAAAAAGACTTGATTTTGAAAAACTTTGAAAACTTGAAAGAAAATTGATTTGAAAACAAAATCCTCCCCCTTGTGCCATCCTGGCGTTAAACGCCCAGAATGGTGCACATTCTGGCGTTTAACGCCCAAAATACTACCCTTTTGGGCGTTAAACGCCCAACCAGGTACCCTGGCTGGCGTTTAAACGCCAGTCTGTCCTTCTTCACTGGGCGTTTTGAACGCCCAGCTTTTTCTGTGTAATGCCTCTGCTGCATGTTCTGAATCTTCAATTCTCTGTATTATTGACTTGAAAAGACACAAATTAAAAATATTTTTGGATTTTTTTTTATAATAAAAATGCAACTAAAATCAAATAACAATGCATGCAAGACACCAAACTTAGCAGTTTGTATACTACTGACACTAATGAGAATGCATATGAGACACACAAAACACTCAAGTCCAGAGAATTCAAAGATCAGAGTAAGAAATAATCAAGAATTACTTGAAGATCCTTAAGACACATGAATGAATGCATGCAATTGACACCAAACTTAAGATGAGACACTAGACTCAAACAAGAAACATAAAATATTTTTGGTTTTATGATTTTGTAATTTTTTTGTGCTTTTTTTCGAAAATTAAGTGGAAAAGAAAACAAAGGTATCAAAATTCTTAATGAGAATTCCAGGAATCATGCAATGTTAGTCTAAAGCTTTAGTCTAAAGGAATTAGACATGGCTAGCCAAGCTTCAGCAGGACATTGCATTCAAGAGCTAAATTGATGAGGATCAATCAGCTTTGGTGATGATAAGAACATCACCTTGAAACACTAGAATTCATTCTTAAGAACTCTGAAGAAAAATACCTAATCTAAGCAACAAGATGAACCGTCAGTTGTCCATACTCGAACAATCCCCGGCAACGGCGCCAAAAACTTGGTGCGCGAAATTGTGATCACTACACAACTTTGCACAACTAACCAGCAAGTGCACTGGGTCGTCCAAGTAATAAACCTTACGCGAGTAAGGGTCGATCCCACGGAGATTGTTGGTATGAAGCAAGCTATGGTCACCTTGTAAATCTTAGTCAGGCAGACTCAAATGGGTATAGTGATATACGAATAAAGCATAAAGATAAAGATAGAGGTACTTATGTAATTCATTGGTAGGAACTTCAGATAAGCGTATGAAGATGCCTTCCCTTCCGTCTCTCTGCTTTCCTACTGTCTTCATCCAATCCTTCTTACTCCTTTCCATGGCAAGCTTATGTAGGGTTTCACCGTTGTCAGTGGCTACCTCCCATCCTCTCAGTGAAAATGTTCCTATGCTCTGTCACAGCATATGGCTAATCAGCTGTCGGTTCTCGGTCAGGCCGGAATAAAATCCATCGATTCTTTTGCGTCTGTCACTAACGCCCCGCCTGCTAGGAGTTTGAAGCACGTCACAGTCATTCAATCATTGAATCCTACTCAGAATACCACAGACAAGGTTAGACCTTCCGGATTCTCTTGAATGCCACCATCAGTTCTTGCCTATACTGCGAAGACTCTGATCTCACGGAATGGCTGGCTCGTTTGTCAGGCGAGCACTCGGTTGTCAGGCGATCAACCATGCATCGTGTATCAGGAATCTAAGAGATAAACACTAGAGCCTTGTTTGCTTGTAGAACAGAAGTGGTTGTCAGTCACTTTGTTCATAGGTGAGAATGATGATGAGTGTCACGGATCATCACATTCATCAAGTTGAAGAACAAGTGATATCTTGGACAAAGAACAAGCGGAATTGAATAGAAGAACAATAGTAATTGCATTAATACTCGAGGTACAGCAGAGCTCCACACCTTAATCTATGGTGTGTAGAAACTCCACCGTTGAAAATACATAAGAACAAAGTGATCATTGGTTTCGGCCCCAGAGAGGGAACCAGAAGAACCAAGATGAAAATACAATAGTAAGAGGTCCTATTTATAAGAAACTAGTAGCCTAGGGTGTACAGAGATGAGTAAATGACATAAAAATCCACTTTCGGGCCCACTTGGTGTGTGCTTGGGCTGAGCAATGAAGCAATTTCGTGTAGAGACTCTTCTTGGAGTTAAACGCCAGCTTTTATGCCAGTTTGGGCGTTTAACTCCCATTTAGGTGCCAGTTCCGGCGTTTAACGCTGGGATTTCTGAGGGTGACTTTGAACGCCGGTTTGGGCCATCAAATCTTGGGCAAAGTATAGACTATCATATATTGCTGGAAAGCCCAGGATCTCTACTTTCCAACGCCGTTGAGAGCGCGCCAATTGAGCTTCTGTAGCTCCAGAAAATCCACTTCGAGTGCAGGGAGGTCAGAATCCAACAGCATCTGCAGTCCTTTTCAGTCTCTGGATCAGATTTTTGCTCAGGTCCCTCAATTTCAGCCAGAAAATACCTGAAATCACAGAAAAACACACAAACTCATAGTAAAGTCCAGAAAAGTGAATTTTAGCTAAAAACTAATAAAAATATACTAAGAACTTAACTAAAACTACTAAAAACATACTAAAAACAATGCCAAAAAGGGTACAAATTATCCGCTCATCATAGAGTCACAAAAATAGGTGCAAAATTAAAGCAAAATAAAAAATAGCATAAAAAATAGCACACCCTGGAGGATAGGCTTACTGGCGTTTAAACGCCAGTAAGGATAGCAAAATGGGCGTTTAACGCCTAGTCTGGCAGCATTCTGGGCGTTAAACACTAGAAATGGCACACAGACTGGTGTTTAACGCCAGAAAAGGGTGTCTGGTGTCTAGCTGGCGTTAAAAACCAGTAAGGGTAGCAGAATGGGCGTTTAACGCCCAGTCTGGCAGCATTCTGGGTGTTAAGCATCAGAATTGGCAGCCAGACTGGTGTTTAACGTCAGAAAAGGGCATCAGCATGGCGTTTAACGCCAGAAATGGCACAAAAAGGGCGTTTAAACGCCAAAAAGGTGCAGGGATGAGAAATTCTTGACACCTCAGGATCTGTGGACCCCAGAGGATCCCCACCTAACCCAACTCACTCTCTCTTCTCTTCACACCTTTCCATAACACCCTTCCCCCAAACATCACTCCCTATCAAATCCTACCCTCTTCCCCATAATCTCTCCATCACTCACATCCATCCACTATTTCCCAAAAAACCATCATAAAATCCCACCTACCTTACCATTCAAATTCAAAACACTTCCCTCCCAAACCCACCCATTCTCACATGGATCCCCTCTCTCTCTTACCCTATAAATATCCCTTCTCACTCTTTTATTTTCACACATCATAACCACCTAAAACCCCCCTTGGCCAAACTATTCACCCCCTCTATCTCTTCCATTTCTTCTTCTTCTCCTCCTTTCTTTTTTCTTTTTCTCGAGGATGAGCAAACTTCTTAAGTTTGGTGTGGGAAAAAGCTTTGCTTTTTGTTTTTCCATAACCATTAATGGTACCTAAGGCCAGAGAAACCTCTAGAAAAAGGAAAGGGAAGGCAGTTGCTTCCACCTCCTAGTCATAGGAGATGGAGAAGTTCATCTCAAAGTTCCATCAAGACCACTTCTATGAAGTTCTGGCCAAGAAAAAGATAATCCCCGAGGTCCCCTTTATGCTAAAAAAGAGTGAATATCTGGAGATCCGATGTGAGGTTTGGAGAAGAGGTTGGAAAGTTCTCACCAACCCCATCCAACAAGTCGAAATCTTAATGGTTCAAGAGTTCTATGCTATTGCATGGATCACTAAGAACCATGATCAAAGTATGAACCCGAACCCAAAGAATTGGCTTATAATGGTTCGGGGGAAATACTTGGATTTCAGTCTGAAAACTGTGAGGTTAGCATTCAACTTGGCAATGATGCAAGGAGATCCTCATCCTTTCACTAGAAGTGTCAACTTTGATCAAAGGTTGGACCAAGTCCTCTTGGATATCTGTGTGGAAGGACCCCAATAGAAGAGAGACTCCAAAGGTAAGTCGGTTCAACTGAGAAGGCATGACCTCAAACCCGTGGCTAGAGGATGGTTGGAGTTCATCCAATGCTCTATCATTCCTACTAGCAACCGGTCTGAAGTAACTGTGGATTGGGCTATCATGATCCATAGTATAATGATTGGAGAGGATGTGGAAGTTCATGAGATCATACCTCTAGAACTATACAAGGTGGCTGACAAGCCCTCCACTTTGGCAAGGTTAGCCTTCCCTCATCTCATCTATCACATATACAATTCAGCCGGAATTGTCATAGCGGAAGACATCCTCATTGAAGCAGACAAGCCCATAACTAAAAAGAGGATGGAGCAAACCAGAGAGCCCACTCATGGACCTCAATAAGAGCATGAGGAAATCCCTCATCATGAAATCCCTGAGATGCCTCAAGGGATGCATTTCCCTCCACACAACTATTGGGAGCAACTCAACACCTCTTTAGGAGAATTGAGTTCCAACATAGAGCAATTAAGAGTGGAGCACCAAGAGCACTCCATCATCCTCCATGAAATCAGAGATGACAAAAAGGCCAAGAGAGAGGAGCAACAAAGGCAAGAAAGAGACATAGAGGAGCTCAAGAACTCCATTGGTTCTTCAAGAGGAAGAAAAAGCCACCATCACTAAGGTGGACCCCTTCTTTAATCTTCTTGTTTATTTTCTTTTCTGTTTTTGGTTTTTATGCTTTATGTTTTATCTATGTTTGTGTCTTTATTACATGATCATTATTGTCTAGTGTCTATGTCTTAACTCTATGAATGTTCCATGAATCTTTCACATTTCTTAAATGAAAAATGCTTTCTGAAAAAGAAAAAGAAGTACATGAATTTCGAATTCTATCTTGAAAATAGTTTAATTATTTTGATGTGGTGGCAATACTTTTTGTTCTCTGAATGAATGCTTGAGCAGTGCATGTTTTTTTATAGTGAAGTTTATGAATGTGAAAATTGTTGGCTCTTGAAAGAATAATGAAAAAAGAGAAATGTTATTGATAATCTAAAAAATAAAAAAAAAATTTGATTCTTGAAGCAAGTAAAAGCAGCGAAAAACATAAAGCAAGCAAAAAAAGCCAGTAACCCTTTAAACTAAAAGGCAAGGGAAAAAAAGGATCCAAGGCTTTGAACATTAATGGATAGGAGGGCCCAAAGGAATAAAATCCTGGCCTAAGTGGCTAATTCAAGCTATTCCTAACTATGTGCTTAAGAACTCTGGGTACCTCTAACTTGGGACTCTAGCAAAGCTGAGTCACAACCTGAAAAGGTTCACCCAGTTATGTGTCCGTGGCATTTATGTATCCGGTGGTAATACTAGAAAATAAAATGCTAAGGGTCACGACCAAGACTCATAAAGTAGCTGTGTTCAAGAATCAACATGATAAACTAGGAGAATCAATAACACTATCTGAATTCCGAGTTCCTATGGATGCCAATCATTCTGAACTTCAAAGGATAAAGTGAGATGCCAAAACTGTTCAGAAGCAAAAAGCTACTAGTCCCGCTCATCTAATTGGAACGAAGCTTCATTGATATTTTTAATATCCTATTTTGTTTTTGGTTTCTTGGGGACAGGCATCAATTTAAGTTTGGTGTTGTGATGAGTGGATAATTTATACGCTTTTTGTCATTGTTTTTACATAGTTTTTAGTATGTTTTAGTTACTTTTTATTATATTTTTATTAGTTTTTATGTAAAACTCACATTTCTGGACTTTACTATGAGCTTGTGAGTTTTTCTGTAATTTCAGGTATTTTCTGGCAGAAATTGAAGGACCTGAGCAAAAGTCTGATTCAGAGGCCGAGAAAGGACTGCAGATGCTGTTGGATTCTGACCCTCCTACACTATAAGTAGATTTTCTGGAGCTACAGAAGCTCAATAGGTGGGCTCTCAATTGCGTTGAAAAGTAGACATCTTGGGCTTTCCAGCAATGTATAATAGTCCATACTTTTCTCGAGATTTGACGGCCCAAACTGGCGTAAAACGCCCACTAGAGACCCTTTTCTGGCGTAAAACGCCGGAACTGGCACCAGAACTGGAGTTAAACGCCCAAACTGGCATCCAAGCTGGTTTTTAACTCCAATAATGGCCTATGCACATAAAAGCTTCAAAGCTCAGCCCAAACACAGACCAAGTGGGCCCCGAAAGTGGATTTCTACACCATCTGCACGTAGTTACTTATTTTCTATAAACATTAGTAACTAGTTTAGTATAAATAGCACTTTTTACTATTGTATCAAGGAGCTTATGTCATTTTTCACGTTTGAGAGGCTGGCCATTTAGCCATGCCTAGACCTTTTTCTCGTATGTATTTTCTAACGGTGGAGTTTCTACACCTCATAGATTAAGGTGCAGAGCTCTACTGTTCTTCATGAATTAATGCAAGTACTATTGTTTCTCTTTCAATTCACGCCTACTTCTTCTCCAAGATATACTCTAGTTCTTAATTCAGTTAAGCCATGACAAAGGGGTGACCCGTGACAATCACGCACTATCTTCGTTACCCACTTAGCCAAGATCTGCGTTCTTGACAACCACAAGCGGTCTACATGATGTTCAACGTAGTCATTGGACGACAACCAGAGTATAATCTCTTGGGTCTCCGATCCACGGATTTGACTCGCCTCTCCTAACAACAGAGTATTCGAATCTGTGAGAATAGAACCTTCGTAGTATAGGCTAGAGCCAATTGGCAACATTCTTGAGATCCGAAAAGTCTAAACCTTGTTTGTGGTATTCCGAGTAGGATCTGGGATGGGATGAATGTGACGAGCTTCAAACTCACGACTGTTGGGCATAGTGACAGTGTGCAAAAGGATAGTGAGATCCTATTCCGATACAAGTGAGAATCGACAGATGATTAGCCGTGCAAAAACCGTACCTGGACCATTTTCACTGAGAGGACGTATGGTAGCCGTTGACAACAGTGATCCACCAACATACAGCTTGCCATGGAAGGGAGCACACATGATTGGATGAAGACAATAGGAAATCAGAGGTTCAGAAGCAACAAAGCATCTCGAAACGCTTATCTGAAATTCCCACCAATGAATTACATAAGTATCTTTATTTTATTTTATGTTTTATTTATCTTTGAATTATCAAAACCTCATAACCATTTGAATCCGCGTGACTAAGATTTACAGGATGACCATAGCTTACTTCAAGCCGACAATCTCTGTGGGATCGATCCTTACTCGCGTAAGGTTTTATTACTTGGACGACCCAGTGCACTTACTGGTTACTTGTGCGGAGTTGCAAAAGTGTGATTGCAATTTCGTACACCAGTAACCTTAGTCAATAAGGAAGATGCATATCTGAAAAATGATATGCCTTCCAAGTTTTCATGTGTTGCACATTTATGATTAAGTTTTTATGTTATGTACCTATATGTTTGGTTGTCTTCTGATTTTAAATTGTTTGTTCAGCTTAGTTTTCTTATGGCTTAACTATAATAATTGCTTGATATTTCACAACACCATGTTCTTGGAAACTTGCTTGCACTCAATATCTCAAAAAATGCATTAAAGGACAATTCTTTGAAAAGAATGATTAAGGAATCAAAAATTTATTTTGAGGCAAGCAAAAGATTAAGAGAAGTGGTGGTTCAAGTTGTATCATTGTGTATTGAGGTTGCATGTTTATGAAAACTTGCATGGGAGCTCATAGGCAGGAAATAGAATTCAAAGAAATGTTATGGAGATTCTTAAACATTTATTGATCCAAGAAGCAGCAACAAAAGAAAATAAAAGAAATAGAAAAATAAAAGAACATGGCAAAAGGCTCTGAGTATCAATTACCAGGAGGAAAAAGAAAGAAATAAGAACTCAAAGAGTCACTATCCTAGTTAAATGCTTGTGGTAGAATTATGTCAAAGAGAGAGGCTTGGGCAAGTAAATCCTAAGGGGTGCTTCAAGACCTAATACCCTAAAACCAACTGGTTTGGGAGTATTGATTAAAAGCTTATCTAAAGAACCGCTTTGAGACATGACACTTAGAGTCAAGGCCAAAGCATAGAAATCATAAGCTACTTCAAGGTGATTACCTATAGAGAGATCTCCATGATATTATTTGAATAAAAATCCTAAGATCTAAGACTTCCAAGATGTAAGGACTAGTAAGCACTGAAGCCCTTGCATGAGAATATAACTTAGAGCTCACCCCACTATCACTTAATCACTTCACTCACAGGGCATTACAAGTTATTTTTCAATCCATTCCAATTAGAACCTTTGTGCATAATTCTTTTCTTGGTTGGGGACAAGCATGGTTTAAGTTTGGTGTTGGGATGACAAGTCATCTTATGCTAGTTTTACTAGCATTTTTACTTGCTTTTATTAGGTTTTATGTACTTTCTTGTACAATAAGTAAGTGATTGGAGTAGAATTTTATGTGTATCTTGACTCAATCAAACATTGTTGATTTTATACAAAATCATGAGATTTATGCACAAATTAGTTGATGGCATGTTTGATTGATGACAGGTGAAAAGATGAAGAAAGAAAAACAAAGGAGTGTAAGATGCAGATGAACGCAGCGTTCATTTGATGAACGCTACGTTCACAAGTGATGCACACGCGTACAAGCTGCTTACGCATGAGGAAGAATTTTTGGATATCCACGCAGACGCATGCATGGCGCGCATGCGTGGGTGAGGGATCAGCGTTCACAAGCCAAGAACGTAACGTTCACTTTGAATGAACGCCTGTGATACTTTCAGAATTGGAATTTGAATTTGGTCACCGACGCGCACGCGTGCAAAATGCGCATGCGTCGATGTGACAAAAGTGGTGATTGGCGTAGACGCGTACATGATGCTGAAGGGTAGAAGTAGTGATTTCCTATCCATGTGCACGCGAAAGAGATGCGTACGCGTGAGGAGCGTTCATGGTGCGAACGTATCGTTTAGTCAATGAACGCTGCCAAGGGACACGCACGCATGCATGGTTGGTGCACGAAATTGTGATAATCAATGGCGCCACAGACTTGGTGGGCTCATTGCAATCTCAACTCTCTATCACAACTCCGCACAACTAATCAGCAAGTGCACTGGGTCGTCCAAGTAATAAACCTTACGCGAGTAAGGGTCGATCCCACAGAGATTGTTGGTATGAAGCAAGCTATGGTCACCTTGTAAATCTTAGTCAGGCAGACTCAAATGGGTATAGATGATATATGAATAAAACATAAAGATAAAGATAAAGATACTTATGTATATAATTGGTGAGAGCTTCAGATAAGCGTATGAAGATGCTTTCCCTTCCGTCTCCTTGCTTTCCTACTGTCTTCATCCAATCCTTCTTACTCCTTTCCATGGCAAGCTTATGCAAGGGTTTCACCGTTGTCAGTGGCTACCTCCCATCCTCTCAGTGGAAATGTTCAACGCACCCTGTCACGGCACGGCTATCCAGCTGTCGGTTCTCGGTCAGGCCGGAATAGAATCCAGTGATTCTTTTGCGTCTGTCACTAACGCCCCGCCTGCTAGGAGTTTGAAGCACGTCACAGTCATTCAATCATTGAATCCTACTCAGAATACCACAGACAAGGTTAGACCTTCCGGATTCTCTTGAATGCTACCATCAGTTCTTGCCTATACCACGAAGACTCTGATCTCACGGAATGGCTGACTCGGTTGTCAGGCGATCAACCATGCATCGTGCATCAGGAACCTAAGAGATAAACACTAGAGCCTTGTATGCTTGTAGAACAAAAGTGGTTGTCAGTCACTTTGTTCATAGGTGAGAATGATGATGAGTGTCATGGATCATCACATTCATCAAGTTGAAGAGCGAGTGATATCTTGGACAAAGAACAAGCGGAATTGAATAGAAGAACAATAGTAATTGCATTAATACTCGAGGTACAGCAGAGCTCCACACCTTAATCTATGGTGTGTAGAAACTCCACCGTTGAAAATACATAAGAACAAGGTCTAGGCATGGCCGTGAGGCCAGTCTCCCAGTGATCAAAAGATTCAAAGATCTCAAGATGAAAAATACAATAGTAAAAGGTCCTACTTATAGGGAACTAGTAGCCTAAGGATTACAAAGATGAGTAAATGACATAAAAATCCACTTCCGGGCCCACTTGGTGTGTGCTTGGGCTGAGCAATGAAGCATTTTCGTGTAGAGACTCTTCTTGGAGTTAAACGCCAGCTTTTATGCCAGTTTGGGCGTTTAACTCCCATTTTGGTGCCAGTTCCGGCGTTTAACGCTGGAAATTCTGAAGGTGACTTTGAACGCCGGTTTGGGCCATCAAATCTTGGGCAAAGTATGGGCTATCATATATTGCTGGAAAGCCCAGGATGTCTACTTTCCAACGCCGTTGAGAGCGTGCCAATTGGGCTTCTGTAACTCCAGAAAATCCACTTCGAATGCAGGGAGGTCAGAATCCAACAGCATCTGCAGTCCTTTTTAGTCTCTGGATCAGATTTTTGCTCAGGTCCCTCAATTTCAGCCAGAAAATACCTGAAATCACAGAAAAATACACAAACTCATAGTAAAGTCCAGAAAAGTGAATTTTAACTAAAAACTAATAAAAATATACTAAGAACTCAACTAAAACTACTAAAAACATACTAAAAACAATGCCAAAAAGCGTACAAATTATCCGCTCATCACAACACCAAACTTAAATTGTTGCTTGTCCCCAAGCAACTGAAAATCAAATAAGATAAAAAGAAGAGAATATGCAATGAATTCCAAAAACATCTATGAAGATCAGTATCAATTAGATGAGCGAGACTTTTAGCTTTTTGCCTCTGAACAGTTTTGGCATCTCACTCTATCCCTTGAAATTCAGAATGATTGGCTTCTTTAGGAACTCAGAATCCAGATAGTGTTATTGATTCTCCTAGTTAAGTATGATGATTCTTGAACACAGCTACTTTATGAGTCTTGGCCGTGGCCCAAAGCACTCTGTCTTCCAGTATTACCACCGGATACATACATGCCACAGACACATAATTCGGTGAACCTTTTCAGATTGTGACTCAGCTTTGCTAAAGTCCCCAATTAGAGGTGTCCAGGGTTCTTAAGCACACTCTTTTTGCCTTGGATCACAACTTTATTTCTTTCTTTTTCTTTCTTTTTCTCTTTCTTCTTTTTTTTCGGTTTTTTTTTCGCCTCTTTTTTTTTTTCACTGGTTTTTCTTGCTTCAAGAATTATTTTTATGATTTTTCAGATCCTCAGTAACATGTCTCCTTTTTCATCATTCTTTCAAGAGCCAACATTCATGAACCACAAATTCAAAAGACATATGCACTGTTTAAGCATACATTCAGAAAACAAAAGTGTTGCCACCATATCAAAATAATTAAACTGTTATAAAATTCAAAATTCATGCAATTCTTTTCTTTTTCAATTAAGAACATTGTTTATTTAAGAAAGGTGATGGATTCATAGGACATTCATAACTTTAAGGCATAGACACTAATGATCATAAGACACAAACATGGATAAATATAAGCACTAAAATTCGAGAAACAAGAAAATAAAGAACAAGGAGATTAAAGAACGGGTCCATAATAGTGATGGCGGCTTGTTCTCCCTCTTGAAGGCCTTATGGAGTGCTTGAGCTCCTCAATATCTCTTCCTTGTCTTTGTTGCTCCTCTCTCATGATTCTTTGATCTTCTCTAATTTCATGGAGGAGGATGGAATGTTCTTGGTGCTCCACCCTTAGTTGTCCCATATTGGAACTTAATTCTCCTAGGGAGGTGTTAATTTGCTCCCAATAGTCTTGTGGAGGAAAGTGCATCCCTTGAGGCATCTCAGGGATCTCATGATGAGAGGGGTCTCTTGTTTGCTCCATCTTCTTCTTAGTAATGGGCTTGTCCTCATCAATGGGGATGTCTCCTTCTATGTCAACTCCTACTGAATAACAGAGGTACAAATGAGGTGAGGAAAGGCTAACCTTGCCAAGGTAGAGGACTTGTCCGCCACCTTATAAAGTTCTTGGGCTATAACCTCATGAACTTCCACTGCTTCTCCAATCATGATGCTATGAATCATGATGGCCCGGTCTAGAGTAACTTCGGACCGGTTGCTAGTGGGAATGATTGAGCGTTGAATAAACTCCAACCATCCTCTAGCCACGGGCTTGAGGTCATGCCTTCTCAATTGAACCGGCTTCCCTCTTGAATCTCTCTTCCATTGGGCGCCCTCTTCACAAATGTCAGTGAGGACTTGGTCCAACCTTTGATCAAAGTTGACCCTTCTAGTGTAAGGATGCTCATCTCCTTGCATCATGGGAAAGTTGAATGCTAACCTTACATTTTTCGGACTAAAATCCAAGTATTTCCCCCGAACCATAGTGAGCCAATTCTTTGGTTCCGGGTTCACACTTTGATCATGGTTCTTGGTGATCCATGCATTGGCATAGAACTCTTGAACCATCAAGATTCCGACTTGTTGAATGGGGTTGGTAAGAACTTCCCAACCTCTTCTTCGGATCTCATGTCGGATCTCCGGATATTCACTCTTTTTGAGTGAAAAAGGGACCTCGGGGATCACCTTCTTCAAGGCCACAACTTCATAGAAGTGGTCTTGATGCACCCTTGAGATGAATCTCTCCATCTCCCATGACTCGGAGGTGGAAGCTTTTGCCTTCCCTTTCCTCTTTCTAGAGGTTTCTTCGGCCTTGGATGCCATAAATGGTTATGGAAAAACAAAAAACAATACTTTTACCACACCAAAATTAAAAGGTTTGCTCGTCCTCGAGCAAAAGAAGAAAGAAGAGAGTAGAAGAAGAAGAAATGAGGAAGAAGGGAATGGCTTTGTGTTCGGCCAAAGAGGGGGAGAAGTAGTGTTTAGGTTGTGTGAAAATGAAGGGGTGAAGAAGGGTTTATATAGGAGAGGGGGGTTCATGGTTCAGTCATGTATGGGTGGGTTTGGGAGGGAAAAGTGGTTTGAATTTGAAGGGTGAGGTAGGTGGGGTTTTATGAAGGATGGATGTGAGTGGTGAAGAGAAAGATGGGATTTGATAGGTGAAGGGTTTTTGGGGAAGAGGGGTTGAGGTGATTGGTGAACGGGTGAAGAAGAGAGAGAGTGGTGGGGTTGGTGGGGATCCTGTGGGGTCCACAGATCCTGAGGTGTCATGGAAAAGTCATCCCTGCACCAAATGGCATTCAAAATCACGTTTTGAGCCAATTCTGGCGTTAAACGCCGGGCTGGTGCCCATTTCTGGCGTTTAATGCCAGGTTCTTGCCCCTTTTTGGCGTTTAACGCCAGTCTGGTGCCCCTTTCTGGCGTTAAACGCCCAGAATGGTGCCAGACTGGGCGTTAAACGCCCACCTGCTAGCCTTACTGGCGTTTAAACGCCAGTAAGTTCCTCCTCTAGGGTGTGCTATTTTTCTTCCTGTTTTTCATTCTGTTTTTGCTTTTTCAATTGTTTTTGTGACTTCTCATGATCATCAACCTACAAAAAACATAAAATAACAAAAGGAAATAGATAAAATATAATATTGGGTTGCCTCCCAACAAGCGCTTCTTTAATGTCAGTAGCTTGACAGAGGGCTCTCATGGAGCCTCACATTTGCTCAGAGCAATGTTGGAACCTCCCAACACCAAACTTAGAGTTTGAATATGGGGGTTCAACACCAAACTTAGAGTTTGGTTGTGGCCTCCCAACACCAAACTTAGAGTTTGACTGTGGGGACTCTGTTTGACTCTGATTTGAGAGAAGCTCTTCATGCTTCCTCTCTATGGTGACAGAGGGATATCCTTGAGCCTTAAACACAAAGGATTCTTCATTCACTTGAATGATCAGTTCACCTCCATCAACATCAATCACAGCTTTTGCTGTGGCTAGGAAGGGTCTTCCAAGGATGATAGATTCATCCATGCACTTCCCAGTCTCTAGGACTATGAAATCAGCAGGGACGTAATGGTTTTCAATCTTCACCAAAACATCCTCTACAAGTCCATGAGCTTGTTTTCTTGAGTTGTCTGCCATCTCTAATGAGATTCTTGCAGCTTGCACCTCAAAGATCCCTAGCTTCTCCATTACCGAGAGAGGCATGAGGTTTACACTTGACCCTAAGTCACACAGAGCCTTCTTGAAGGTCATGGTGCCCATGGTACAAGGTATGGAAAACTTCCCAGGATCTTGTCTCTTTTGAGGTAATTTCTGCCTAGACAAGTCATCCAGTTCTTTGGTGAGCAAAGGAGGTTCATCCTTCCAAGTCTCATTTCCAAATAACTTGTCATTTAGCTTCATGATTGCTCCAAGGTATTTAGCAACTTGCTCTTCAGTGACATACTCATCCTCTTCAGAGGAAGAATACTCATCAGAGCTCATGAATGGCAGAAGTAGGTCCAATGGTATCTCTATGGTCTCATTTTGAGCCTCAGATTCCCATGGTTCCTCATTAGGGAACTCATTAGAGGTCAGTGCACGCCTATTGAGGTCTCCCTCAGTGGCGTTCACTTCCTCTCCCTCCTCTCCAAATTCGGCCATGTTGATGGCCTTGCACTCTCCTTTTGGATTTTCTTCTGTATTGCTTGGAAGAGTACTAGGAGGGAGTTCAGTAATTTTCTTGCTCAGCTGTCCCACTTGTGCCTCCAAGTTTCTAATGGAGGACCTTGTTTCAGTCATGAAACTTTGAATGGTTTTGATTAGATCAGAGACCATGGTTGCTAAGTCAGAGGTGTTCTGCTTAGAGCTCTCTGTCTGTTGCTGAGAAGATGATGGAAAAGGCTTGCCATTGCTAAACCTGTTTCTTCCACTATTATTATTGTTAAAACCTTGTTGAGGTCTCTCTTGATTCTTCCATGAGAAATTTGGGTGATTTCTCCATGAAGAATTATAGGTGTTTCCATAGGGTTCTCCTAGGTAATTCACCTCTTCCATTGAAAGGTTCTCAGGATCATAAGCTTCTTCTTCAGATGAAGCATCCTTAGTACTGCTTGGTGCATTTTGCATTCCAGACAGACTTTGAGAAATCAAATTGACTTGTTGAGTCAATATTTTGTTCTGAGCCAGAATGGCATTCAGAGTATCAATCTCAAGAACTCCTTTCTTCTGACTTGTCCCATTGTTCACAGGATTCCTTTCAGAAGTGTACATGAATTGGTTATTTGCAACCATTTCAATTAGCTCTTGAGCTTCTGTAGGCGTCTTCTTCAGATGAAGAGATCCTCCAGCAGAGCTATCCATAGACATCTTGGATAGTTCAGACAGACCATCATAGAAAATACCTATGATGCTCCATTCAGAAAGCATGTCTGAGGGACACTTTCTGATTAATTGTTTGTATCTTTCCCAAGCTTCATAGAGGGATTCTCCATCCTTCTGTCTGAAGGTTTGGACTTCCACTCTAAGCTTACTCAATTTTTGAGGTGGAAAGAACTTTGCCAAGAAGGCATTGACTAGCTTTTCCCGTGAGTCCAGACTTTCTTTAGGTTGTGAGTCCATCCATGTCCTAGCTCTGTCTCTAACAGCAAAAGGGAATAGCATAAGTCTGTAGACCTCAGGGTCAACCCCATTAGTCTTGACAGTGTCACAGATTTGCAAGAATTCAGCTAAGAACTGATGAGGATCTTCCAATGGAAGTCCATGGAACTTGCAATTCTGTTGCATTAGAGAAACTAATTGAGGCTTAAGCTCAAAGTTGTTTGCTCCAATGGCAGGGATAGAGATGCTTCTCCCATAGAAGTCGGGAGTAGGTGCAGTAAAGTCACCCAGCACCTTCCTTGCATTGTTGTTGTTTTCGGCTGCCATGGGTTCTTCTTCCTTGAAGATTTCTGTTAGGTCCTCTACAGAGAGTTGTGCCTTAGCTTCTCTTAGCTTTCGCTTCAAGGTCCTTTCAGGTTCAGGGTCAGCTTCAACAAGAATGCCTTTGTCTTTGTTCCTGCTCATATGAAAGAGAAGAGAACAAGAAAGTGTGGAATCCTCTATGTCACAGTATAGAGATTCCTTGAGGTGTCAGAGGAAAAAAAAATAGAAGACAGAGGTAGAAAATTCAAACTTATCAAGAAAGATGGAGTTCGAATTGTGAATTGAGGAATAGTGTTAGTCCATAAATAGAAGGATGTGAGAGGAGGGAAGATGATTTTCGAAAATTAAGTAAAAGAATTTGAAAACATTTTGAAAAACATTAATTAATTTTCGAAAATAAGAGTGGGAAGAAATCAAGTAATTTTTGAAAAAGATTTTGAAATTAGAAGTCAAAAAGATTTGATTGAAAACTATTTTGAAAAAGATGAGGTTAAGAAGATATGATTGGTTTTAAAAAATATGTGATTGAGAAGATATGATTTGAAAACAATTTAAAAAGATTTGATTTTTAAAAATTAATGACTTGCCTAACAAGAAAAGATATGATTCAGACATTAAACCTTTCTCAACAGAAAAGGCAACATACTTGAAATGTTGAATCAAATCATTAATTGATAGCAAGTATCTTTGAAAAAGGAAAGAAATTGATTTTGAAAACATTTGATTGAAAAGATATGATTTGAAAAAGATTTGATTTTGAAAAACTTTTAAAACCTGAAAAAAAAAATTGATTCGAAAACAAAATCCTCCCCCTTGTGCCATCCTGGCGTTAAACGCCCAGAATGGTGCACATTCTGGCATTTAACGCCCAAAACTCTACCCTTTTGGGCGTTAAACGCCCAACCAGGTACCCTGGCTGGCGTTTAAACGCCAGTCTGTCCTTCTTCACTGGGCGTTTTGAACGCCCAGCTTTTTCTGTGTAATTCCTCTGCTGCATGTTCTGAATCTTCAGTTCCCTGTACTATTGACTTGAAAATAGAACCAAGATCAAATAAACAATGCATGCAAGACACCAAACTTAAAATCAGACACTAGACTCAAACAAGAAACATAAAATATTTTTGGTTTTTATGATTTTTATAAATTTTTTTTTGTGCTTTTTCGAAAATTATATGAAAATAGAAAATAAAGGTTTCAGAATTCTTAATTTGAATTCCAGGAATCATTGCAATGCTAGTCTAAGACTCCGGTCCAGGAATTAGACATGGCTTCACAGCCAGCCAAGCTTTCAAAGAAAGCTTCGGTCCAAAACACTAGACATGGCCAATGGCCAGCCAAGCCTTAGCAGATCATTGCTCCAATAGCAAGATTGATAGAAATCAACAAGCTCTTGTGATGATAAGTTGAAACCTCGGTCCAATAAGATTAGACATGGCTTCACAGCCAGCCAGACTTCAACAGATCATCATGAAACTCTAGAACTCATTCTTAAGAACTCTGGAAAAAAAAATACCTAATCTAAACAACAAGATGAACCGTCAGTTGTCCATACACGAAACAATCCCCGGCAACGGCACCAAAAACTTGGTGCACGAAATTGTGATCATCAATGGCGCCACAGACTTGGTGGGCTCATTGCAATCTCAACTCTCTATCACAACTCCGCACAACTAACCAGCAAGTGCACTGGGTCGTCCAAGTAATAAACCTTACGCGAGTAAGGGTCGATCCCACGGAGATTGTTGGTATGAAGCAAGCTATGGTCACCTTGTAAATGTTAGTCAGGCAGACTCAAATGGGTATAGATGATATATGAATAAAACATAAAGATAAAGATAAAGATACTTATGTATATCATTGGTGAGAGCTTCAGATAAGCGTATGAAGATGCTTTCCCTTCCGTCTCTCTGCTTTCCTACTGTCTTCATCCAATCCTTCTTACTCCTTTCCATGGCAAGCTTATGCAAGGGTTTCACCGTTGTCAGTGGCTACCTCCCATCCTCTCAGTGGAAATGTTCAACGCACCCTGTCACGGCACGGCTATCCAGCTGTCAGTTCTCGGTCAGGCCGGAATAGAATCCAGTGATTCTTTTGCGTCTGTCACTAACGCCCCGCCTGCTACGAGTTTGAAGCACGTCACAGTCATTCAATCATTGAATCCTACTCAGAATACCACAGACAAGGTTAGACCTTCCGAATTCTCTTGAATGCCGCCATCAGTTCTTGCCTATACCACGAAGACTCTGATCTCACAGAATGGCTGACTCGGTTGTCAGGCGATCAACCATGCATTGTGCATCAAGAACCTAAGAGATAAACACTAGAGCCTTGTATGCTTGTAGAACAAAAGTGGTTGTCAGTCACTTTGTTCATAGGTGAGAATGATGACGAGTGTCACGGATCATCACATTCATCAAGTTGAAGAGCGAGTGATATCTTGGACAAAGAACAAGCGGAATTGAATAGAAGAACAATAGTAATTGCATTAATACTCGAGGTACAGCAGAGCTCCACACCTTAATCTATGGTGTGTAGAAACTCCACCATTGAAAATACATAAGAACAAGGTCTAGGCATGGCCGTGAGGCCAGCCTCCCAGTGATCAAAAGATTCAAGGATCTCAAGATGAAAAATACAATAGTAAAAGGTCCTACTTATAGGGAACTAATAGCCTAAGGATTACAAAGATGAGTAAATGACATAAAAATCCACTTCCGGGCCCACTTGGTGTGTGCTTGGGCTGAGCAATGAAGCATTTTCGTGTAGAGACTCTTCTTGGAGTTAAACGCCAGCTTTTATGCCAGTTTGGGCGTTTAACTCCCATTTTGGTGCCAGTTCCGGCGTTTAACGCTGGAAATTCTGAAGGTGACTTTGAACGCCGGTTTGGGCCATCAAATCTTGGGCAAAGTATGGGCTATCATATATTGCCGGAAAGCCCAGAATGTCTACTTTCCAACGCCATTGAGAGCGCGCCAATTGGGTTTCTGTAGCTCCAGAAAATCCACTTCGAGTGCAGGGAGGTCAGAATCCAACAGCATCTGCAGTCCTTTTCAGTCTCTGGATCAGATTTTTGCTCAGGTCCCTCAATTTCAGCCAGAAAATACCTGAAATCACAGAAAAACACACAAACTCATAGTAAAGTCCAGAAAAGTGAATTTTAACTAAAAACTAATAAAAATATACTAAGAACTCAACTAAAACTACTAAAAACATACTAAAAACAATGCCAAAAAGCGTACAAATTATCCGCTCATCAATGGTCCGTGCATGCATGGTTGAGGCATAAGAGTGTATTGATGCACACGCATGTGGTACGTGCACGCATCGATGGGGAAAAATGCATAGGACGCGCACGCGTCGGTGAAAGAACGCTACGTTCACTTTGAGAACACTACGTTCACCTGATGCTGCATGGAAGTACCATTTCTGACCCACTTTATCAGAAGCCAAAAAGCCCACACCAAGCACTGAACGACTTTATTAGAAAGTGTATGAATAGAAGAAAATTTGATTTCATAAGGATCGCTTCTCTTTCCTTTGGATATTTTCTTTTGAGCTTTCTTTTAGTTATTTCTTTTAGTTTTCCTTAGAGTTTTAGATCTGAGTTTATTTTTCTTTTCTGTTCTTCATCTTCTTCTGCAAATTCCTTTATTTTGGTACTAGAGTAATGAGAACTAAACCCCAATTTCATTAGGGGGAGGAGCTCTATTGTAATTCCAATTGTATAGCTATTAGGTACCTTCCACTGTTATTGTGAATTATTCCCTCCGGAAGGGGGTTTAAATCAATTGAACGTGGGTGTGAGCCTTAGAGGGGGAATCACCTTCATTAGAACTGAAGCTCTATCATTCACTAATCTCTTGATCAATACTATTCGGGAGGAATTGAGATGTTGAGAGTTAGTGTGGCTTAAGGACAAGAGAAATGTGCTCTAACTCTTCTCATGACAATTAGATCAAAGAATTGGCGAGATTGATTGTGATTAGAGAGATTGGATTACCAAGGAATTGGGATCCAGTCAATTTCAATCTGCCATAGATCTATGCATATGATTGAGAAAGGAGTTGAGACTCAATTGACTCATGAAGGATTATCGTATCTCTAATCCCTGATGAATCACTTTCTTTGAACTTCTTTCACTGTGATTTTTCTGCACTTGCAGCAGTTTATATTGTTTAGTGCTATTTTGATTCCCGACACTCAAATCCCTTTATTATTCAAGCAATTTAAGTTTCCTTGCTATTTAATATGTCTGCACTTTTACTTTCCTTGCACTTAAGATTCAGTTCTTTTTAATTTCTTGCACTTTAAGTTTCAGTTAATTTAGCTCTCTGCCATTTACTTTCATGTCAATTTACATTCTGCACTTTAGAATTATTGTAATTTACTTTCTGTCAATCACAAATCACTCAAAGCATTACTTGTTAGCTTAACTAAATTCATCACCTAACTAAAGTTGCTCAATCCTTCAATCCCTGTGGGATTGACCTCACTCTTGTGAGTTATTATTACTTGATGCGACCCGGTACACTTGCCAATTAGTTTGTGCGGAATCTTTTTTCCCCCATCAACTATGCTTTCCTGTTATGCCTTCCATGTGTTTGATAAAATGCTTGGAAGGATGCTAGAGTAGAATTTTTTCCTCTTGGCTTAGGTTGAGTAATTAGTGACTCTTGAGTTGTCTAATGCTTTTGCTGATTGATAATTGGAAGTTGCTAATCGAATTGCATGTCACTAAAGCTAATCTTTCCTTAGGAGTTGACTAGGACTTGTGAATCTAATTTGATTATCTTCACTTGACTTTCTTGCATAGTTAGAGGGTTAACTAAGTGGAGTAATGAACAATTGTCATCACAATTGATGATGGTAATGAGGATAGGACTTCTAGTTCTCATACCATGCCAAGAGTTTTCTAGACATTATTTTATTTCTTTTGCAATTTACATTTCTTGTTTCTTAATTCAAAACCCCAAAGATATACAACTCATAACTAATAGCAAGAACAGTACCCTGCAATTCCTTTGAGAGACGACTTGAGGTTTGAATACTTCGGTATGTTTTTATAGGGGGTTTGTTACTTGTGAAAACCAAATATTTGTATGAAAGGATTCTATGTTGGTTTAGAAGCTATACTTTCAACGAGATTTGATTTGTGAAATTCTATGCAACACAAAAATCCGTTCATCAGTCGGGGGATTGACGCATGTGCGCACTTCATGCGTACGCATGGGTAGTAAAAAGGAGAGGGGATGCGTACGGATCAAAGTTGGCACAAAGTAGGCCTAACTCCCGGGTTGTTTGTACCAAGAATGGCTTGAAGCACCATCAACGCGTACGCGCACTGCACGCATACGCGTGGATGACAGAAACAGTGATCGATGTGTACGCGTCGCCCACGCTTATGTGTGGGTCTCCTGGCACAAAGTGGGCGTAAAGTGGGCATAACTCTCGGGTTTTGGTATCAGAGAGTTTGAAATTCGCAATCGATGCATACGCGTCATCTATGCTTGCGCGTGGCTGTGCGAAATGGCAAGGCAACACGTAAGCGTCAGCCACGCTTACGCGTGGGTTGCAATTGTACCTATGGCACAAAAGAGACACAAAGTGGGCACAACTCTCGGGTTTTTGTATTGGAGAGTTGCGAAACCATGCTGACGCATACGCGCAAAGCACGCTTGCGCGTGGATGCCCTTTTTTTTCATACATATGAGGAGGGGCAATTATAACACAAATTGGTGGTAATGCATGCTAAAGGGGTCAAAAACATTAAAAATTCTCATGCAACATTCAACTTGGAGCAATTCTTTAACATCTCAATTCAAGCAAACCATTATCAATGAACTCTTCATGAGCAATATGACACCAAAATCAAACAAAAAGCAATTATACTATGAACAAACTAACAAATCAAGCAAGCACAAAAGCCACAAAGAATCAAAAGAGCTATATGCAAAAAGGCTATGTACAAAAGGTAGATCATACCATGGTGGGGTGTCTCCCACTTAGCACTTTTTTTTAATGTTTTTAAGTTGGACGGTCATGATCTCAAAATTCTTTGCCTTGGAGTGCCTCCTCAAGAAGGAACACCCCAACCTCTTTGTTGCCTTTCATTTTCTCTCCATGGTATAGTTTTAGACGATGGGCAATTGATGAGTTCATATTTGATGATATAATTTGACTCAATTTGGATGGATTCTAGCACATAAACTCACACTTAAGCACCAAAATAGCATACTTTTGTGTTTTGTCCCCAATTTTATCTTAAATGTGAAAATATGCAATTTTGTGCTTTAATAGAGCAAATTAATTCAACTTTTATTTCATTTGATGCCGTGATATGGTTTATGAGTGATTACAGGGCCTTTGAAGGCAAGAATGGATGACCAAAACTGGAAGAAGGCATGTACAAGGAAGAAAACATGAAGAATAAAAGGGAAAGCACACACAGCAAAGCCTGCATGCGCACAAGCCAGCGTGCGTATGCACAAGACGAAATTTCTATGCATGCGTGCGCAAAAGTACCCGTGCGTATGCACAGGAGCCAACACGTGATTTCATTAATGAAACACGTGTAGCGCGTATTTTAGGGGGCTTTTGGCCCATTTTGGAAGGCTAAATTGCTGAATTGAAGTGCTATATAAGGGGAGATTCAACACTTAGCAAGGGGCTCACTTTTATTTAGGTTGTAGTAGGATAAGAAGCTGGTGTGGTATTTGTAACCCACTAACTTACCGGCAAGTGCACCAGGTCGTACCAAGTAATACCTTACGTGAGTAAGGGTTGATCCCATGAGGATTGATGGATCAAGCAACAATAGCGTTTGATAGGATTAGTTAGGCAAGCAGAAAATTGTTTTGAGATATTCAAAGAGCATTAAACAGTACTTTGAAAATTTTAGAAAGCAAGCAGCAATGAGTTGGGAATAAAATAATTGAGAAAGCAGTTATGGTTTCAGAGTTATCTATTTTTCTGGATTTATTTTTCTTAATAACTATTTTAATCATGCATGATTTAATTTCATGGCAAATTATATGTGACTAGACCCTAATTCCTTAGATGTTCCTAGTCTCCTCTAAAATTCATTAACGGACAATTCCTTGGTCAATTAATTCCAATTAGATGGTGATGATCAATTTCTAGTTTATGTGCCAAAAGAATCCTAATTATCCACAAATAAGGGGATTATATGTCACGTATCCCGTTAAATACAAACAATTAAAAATTTAGTATAATATGTTTTCAAGCTGTTGTTCAAGTAAAGAGCTTTTCCAAGTTTTACAAGAACTCAATTAGAACATGGGTCATACTTCCTTTCCACCCATATACATAAAATAAATAGCGAAAACAATTATTGAAATATAAATCTAAACATGGATTAAATAAGAAAGATCAAGCGAATAAATCCATACAAATAGACAAAGCTCCTAACCTTAACAATGGGAGGATTAGTTACTCATGGAATGTAGAATGTAAATTTGTATAGAATTCCCTAATGGAATCCCCCTAATGGAATCTACCTAATAGAAGAGAAGTCTCCCCTTTTTATAACTCATCCTAATTAATTTAAAATCTAATATTTAAAATTAAGATAATATCTTTTCCTATTTTAAAATTAAATTTGAATTTAAATTATAATTAACTAACTACTCTGCGTCTTGTAACGTGGGGACCACTTGGCTTCACTGGATCTGCGCCTAACTTGGGTACTAAAATGGGGCCCAGAAATCACCCCCCAACAGTTTCTGCATTTTCTGCACGTGGCGCATGTCACGCATACACGTCAGTCATGCGTACACGTCGATGGTCTTTTCTGAACTGACGCGTCCGCGTCGTTAAGCAAATCTTCAAATCACGCGTACGCGTCAGTCACTGATGCGTGAAAACTTGTCTCTTAACAAATTTCCCTTCGGCAAGTATACCGAATTTGTCGTCAAGTAAAAACTCACAATAGAGTGAGGTCGAATTCCACAGGGATTGATTGGTCAAGCAACTTTAGTTGGAAGACTATGCTACTTGAGATAAATAGAGTGTAGTTTGAGAAATGCAGAAAACTAAATGGTGGAAAAGTAAATAGCAGAAAATAAAGTACAGAATCTTAAATGGGGATTTGCGGTAATGAGCATGAAAATAAATGACAGAAAATAAAGAGAATGGGTAAGATCAGAAATAGGGAATTCATTGGGCTCAGGAGATGTTATATTCTCCGGATCAAGTTCATTTTCATCTCTTCCTCAATCAATGCATCTATTGATCTCCTTGGCAATCTTAGGTGATTAGATTCCAATTCCTTGGTAATCCAATATCTCTAAGCTTGAACAATTGCCCAATTTCTTGATTTAATTGCTCATGGGAAGAGATGAAGTATGGTCACTGATTATACCACATG